>NC_133824.1:31827279-32130310 GCF_047830755.1 Zonotrichia albicollis | reverse complement strand
TTAAGTGCTACTGCACAGGCCTATGCTTAACTTAAGGATAACACAGGCTCATTTTACACTTAATAACAACTAGAGGGCAATAACTTTTGGTCTAGGTTAGAAAAATACAGATGATTGATCTCCCCTCAACCAGGTAATCCCTTAAGTAAACTAATATATTCACTAGCACACGATGCTTTTTGCTTTGTCTCCCACTTCCTTCAACACCCGTTTTTATACTGTTGCCTTTATTTATATGCCTTTGTCTTCACTTTACTGGAACAGAAAGATCAGAAACAGCAAAGGAGAACTGCCTCATGTGGCTCTCTTGACTAAATCCTTATTCCTTCTCCCAAGGTTGAGACAGATTTTATCCAACAGCTTAACATCTAAGTTGTGCCCTATACACTCTACTGCTATTTATACCCTCCTTCTCTGAGGAGAAGGACACATCAGCATAAGGTGATGGCGCTGTTCGCGTGATGCAAGGAACTGCAAGAGCCCTCCCCTTAATGCCTCGGCAGAACCGAGAGGAACTACAACGACCGGCACGCCGTGCTCCGAGCCCTGAGCCCTGCTCCGTGCTCCGAGCCCTGCTCCGTGCTCCGAGCTCCGAGCCCTGCTCCGTGCTCCGAGCCCCGAGCCCTGCTCCGTGCTCCGAGCCCCGAGCCCTGCTCCGTGCTCCGAGCCCCGAGCCCTGCTCCGTGCTCCGAGCCCCGAGCCCTGCTCCGTGCTCCCAGCCCTGCTCCATGCTCCGTGCTCCGAGCCCTGCTCCGAGCTGAGCTCCGAGCCCTGCTCCGTGCTCCGAGCCCTGCTCCGTGCTCCCAGCCCCGCTCCGAGCCGAGCTCCGAGCTCCCAGCCCCGCTCCGAGCCGAGCTCCGAGCTCCCAGCCGAGAGCCCCGCTGGCGGCAGGCACCTGTAACCCGTCACACAGCAGCTGCACGGCAACACCGGGGATCACCGGAATTACATTACGTGTTCCATGCACGGGAATTGAGCCAGTGCATCTCTCTGACACCTACAGAAACAGGAAAGGAGCAGAAGCACCTGACACACACCAGGCATTATTATGGCTGCTGGGGAAAGCATATAGAGGCTGCTTCCATCAACTCCTATATTTCTGAGCCATGGCTGCTACAACTTAAAGTTACCTTGCTTTCTTTTCAACCAGACCTTCATCAACACAAAATAATTACTCATGGTTCTTCTGCCAGAGTGAAACTGAAAAGACAAGAGGGAAGAAACCAGAGTGGGCATGGCTGTAAGGAGAGGGCTGTGGACAGCTCTCATCCCAGATCTTCGTTCCCAGTTACGGGACTGTGCGCCGCAGACTGCACTCCTTGCCCGTACCACTCATCCAGAACTTCTTTTTTAATACAGGACCAAATTCAATCTCCAAGAATGCACTATGAGAAGCCCAGAAAAGCCTCGTTGAATCATGCAGTAAACAAGAAGCACATGGAAGTTTTTGAAGCTTTTAAGAGCTCCTAGAACAGGTCCTCCCTTCAATGAACAAGAAGCTTCACTGCAAGCAGGTATTTTGAGCACACTAATAAGTGACTATATAAAGATCTTCATAAACATAGTGCTCTGTTTCAAGACTGAGCCTGCAAGTCAAACTCCAGTATCCTACAATTACTGAAAATTAATCTCCATTTTGCCTTCTTAGTAGATTAGTCAGAAACCTAGGGAGAACTAGCAAACAGTTCTAAGTGTGAAGGTGTGACATTCTCATTCTTTAAAGTTTGTGGATTTTTTAAAAAGAAAATATTAAATTCTATAGCAGAATAGAATAAATTCAATAGCAGAAAAACTGCTTCACATAATATAAACATTCTGAGGTGATCAAAGCCTCTGTAGTTCACTGTATGCTCAAGTCTTGACTGATAAAGAGGTAATTTTTCCTCCTGATCAGGAAACAGATTCACTTTTTAACCAATAACTCTGCAGCTTAGTAAATACCTTACCTAAAGCCAGCACAGCCAGCTCCACTGACTTAGAAAAAAAAATAAGTAATTCCTGTTGACCAGCAGTTACATTCTGTACTTTCCTAAGGTCTAAAAATGGTATCAGTCCAAAGGTCCATCCTCTCAGTTTGTTTGTCAAGCCAAAGTATACAGACTAAACCAGAATCTGCTTCTACATACCCTGCACTATAATCACCAACACAATCACCACCGCTCAACTATTGTTTGAACCCATGTTCAGAAATGTTAAGATTATACAATACCATATAAGCAAAATAAAGTGATCCTGTATGATCCTTCTGGACATCTACAGACAGCCTGGCTCATTTGAAAAACTTATTTCTTGCCACAAGAAGGAAGGGTCCTCCAGGTCAGGCCACTCCTGCAATAATTTGGAGATGCTCTAAACTTTATTTAGACAGCCAACTAATTTTCAGCTAAGGCAGTAATTTGCCGTGTTTTTCCCCCTTGGTATGTGCCTAGTCATATCACTTTTGGGATTTGTAAGTAGGCAGTTTGTAGGCTTAGTCCAAAGAGTCCCTTTTCTACCTATTCACTGACATGGAAGATGTCTCTGCTCCCACTGAATCCACGGGAACGACTCTGACTATGCCCTGAGAGCCACACCTCCCACAGGAAAGAAAGATACGACCACCTGTAAACCCCTTCTCTTTCCCAGCACATCACGAACTCGCGCCTCACAGGAAGACTATACGAGACCATAAAATGGAGCGTGCGGTCTCAGATCCCACTGTTCCCAACAGGCTGTGAAGCATTTTGATTTGAAATGACCACCTGCTGAGATTACAGCGGGCCACATCTTTCCCAGGCTCCACTGACAGCCACCAGTCGTTAGGAAAACGAATCGCAGCCGACACGCGGCTGTCGGGAACCGAACCCCGCGAGCAGCGAAGCAAAGTAAAACGGAGACGCGAAGCCGCAGCCAAAGGTTTAAGACGCGCATCACAGCCCCCTCCCCTGGAAGGGCCTTCCGCAGGCTCGCGGAGCCCCAGCCCTGCCCTGCGGGGGCCGCGGTACCTGCGCGGGGCCGGCAGTGCTGGCGGCGCGGCGGCTCATCCCGTGCGGGGCCCGCTCCGCCGCCGCGCCCCGGCGCCTCCTCCGCGCCCCGACCGGGCACGGGGAGAGCCCCGCGGCCCCGGGGCCGCGACCGCCGCCTCCAAGCCCCGAAGCCGCTCCGGGGCTCCGGCCGGCGCCCCTCCTCCTCCTCGTTCCCGGCCCGGGGGTCTCGCCGCGGGTGTCAGCGCCGGCGGGGATGCGCGGCCGGCGGCGGGGGCCGGGCCGGGGCTGCCGCTGCCCTCAGAGCCGCGGGCTGCGCCGCGCCGCCGTCATCACCGTCGCCATCGCTGCTGTTTGTTTTCATCCGCTGCGGGCGGGGGGGGGAAGGAAGGAAGGAGGAAGGGAGGGAAGAAGGGAGGTGCCTGAGCGTCCGCACCGGCACTTTCGGCACGCAGCCAGCCGCCGCTTCCCGCCCGCCCGCGGCGCGCTGAGCCCACAGTCCGGGGAGGCGGGAGGTCGCCAGGCCTAGAAAAGCGGGGCAGCGCCCGGTGCCCCTCCCGCTGGTAGCCCCTTGCCTGTGGCGAATCTGTCGCGGCGAATGCGGGGCCGGACCGGCGGAGGCCGCCTGGGAGCGGCCGCGGAGCCGGTAAGGGCTGGGACGGCTCCGGCGGAGGTTGCGCGGCCCGCGGGGTGTGGGGCGCCCGGCAGGGGCAGCGCTCGCCGGGGCTGCGAGACCGCCCGCCGGGCTGCCCGCGGCTCGTGTCTGCCGTGCCCCGGACAGGGTGACTGGGGACGGCTCCAGCTCCCTCTCCGCCGCGGGAGGTAAATTCCTGTCAGCGCCCCGCAGAGGTGAGGGCTCCGCGGTGAGTCCACCTGGCTGCTGTTGTATTTAAAAGCAGAAAAAGAAAAGTTAAAAGGGCACCTGGATGATCAGACTGAAAGGAAAATGGTAACGGAGTCTGATGAGCTCACCAGTAACAACTGTTCTGAGTATCCTCTTTTGCTTTATGCAGGTGAAGCCTCTGGGAAAGCCCTGTCAGAGGGGAGCCCCAGGGGACGCCTCTGGCCTTCAGCCATGGCCGTGCCTATCGCGGTTCTTGACTGCGACCTCTTGCTCTATGGCCGCGGACACAGGACTTTGGATCGCTTCAAGCTGGAGGATGTCACGGATGAGTATCTAGTATCCACGTACGGCTTTCCCCGACAGTTCATTTGCTACCTGGTGGATCTCCTGGGAGCCACGCTCTCACGCCCTACACAGCGATCCAGGGCCATCAGTCCAGAGACGCAAATCCTTGCTGCATTGGGTTTCTATACCTCTGGCTCCTTCCAGACTCGCATGGGGGATGCTATGGGCATTAGCCAAGCCTCGATGAGCCGCTGTGTTGCCAATGTAACCGAGGCACTGGTGGAAAGAGCCTCACAGTTCATTCACTTTCCTAAAGATGAAGCTACTGTACAGACCCTGAAGGATGACTTTTATGCGCTGGCAGGAATGCCGGGAGTGCTGGGGGTGGTTGACTGCACCCACGTGGCAATCAAAGCGCCAAATGCTGAGGACCTGTCCTATGTGAACCGAAAGGGTCTCCATTCCCTGAACTGCCTCATGGTGTGTGATTCCAGAGGAGTCCTCCTTAGTGCTGAAACGCACTGGCCAGGCAGCCTGCCTGACTGCACGGTGTTAGAGCAGGCGGCCCTCACAAGCCAGTTTGAAACTGAGCTACATAAAGACGGCTGGCTACTTGGTAAGTCAGCTTTTCATGACTTTTAGTAGAAAGTCAATTGTCTCATATATTGTCTCCTTACTCTGGGCACGAGAGATATGTTTACTTTCAGTTGCTTTCCTGCGAATTGCTTTGAGATTTATGACTCAGTTTGGACTACCCTTATCTTGGAAGCTTAGAACATTAACTTCTATTCTGTGTTTAAGTGTTCTAAGCTTAGAACATTAACTTCTATCTGTTTTACGGTCTGATTATTGTATGTATTAATCTTCAGTCATTTTGTTAATAGCTTTCTTTCAGTATTCTACACCTTTCCATGCTGAATTATGCAATTTTTAAATCTAGGTACTGCGCTGTCCAACTGTTTCCCCTTGTTTTATGCAGTAGATTAATTCTCTTAAAACTCTTCTGTGGAAAATCTTGTGTAAAACCGAATGCCTTTACTTTGTCACATTTGTAAACCAGAGTTACTTCTTCCATGCCTTCTCTTTTCGCCAGAGGAAGAACTTATTCTGTATCTGCTGTACCAGTAAGCCAGGCTGAACTGTGTGGCCAGCTGTAGGTGTGTAACCTGTCCCGCTCCTTTCCCGGCTCACAGGTGACAGCTCCTTCCTGCTGCGGACGTGGCTGCTGACCCCTCTGCACATTCCCGAGACGCCCGCCGAGTACCGCTACAACATGGCCCATTCCGCCACTCACAACGTCATCGAGCGCACCTTCAGAACCATTCGCTCGCGGTTCCGCTGCCTCGACGGCTCCAAAGGCACCCTGCAGTATTCTCCAGAGAAGTCCAGCCACATCATTCTGGCCTGCTGCGTGCTTCATAACATCTCTCTGCAGCATGGGCTGGACGTGTGGTCTGCACCAGCCACGGGACACATGGAACAGTCAGAAGAAGAATACGAGCAAATGGAATCGGTGGACTCGGAAGCCTGTCGTGTTCGTCAGGAGCTTTTACTTACTCATTTTAGCTAATGTTGTGACAGAGAGAAGGCTTTTAACAGTTCAGCTGGGAAGTTATCTGGAGCAAATATGCCCCTTCCTCTTCTTTAAGCCTGTAAAGACTTAAGCGGATGTGAGACGCGAAGAAATATACTCTCTTCATTTCAGGCAAATTTCCAAACTGCTCTCAATCTCTCCAGAGATTCAGTTTAATTGGGACATTTTTGCTGTCATGATGCCTACAGGCACCCCATTCACTTGAGAACAACGACTAATGTGACAACAGTGGGAAAATTATGGAAATTGTCTTTTATAGTGATGGAAAATTTGTAAACCTTGCACTGTTTTACAAAGCAACAATTCTATTCCACTGTGTAACTCAAAACACTTATGATTGATTTTTTTAAACAGTATTTTGCAGAAATTAAATTTCCACATGAGCTCCTTTCTACTATGAATTCATGAGCAGCAAAGCAAACATTTGTATTTTTGTTTGCAGGTATAAATTCTTGCTCAACACCATTTTGCCATTTTGCACATCTCACATACTCCAGTAATTTCTCTGAAAGCTGGCAGCTGTGTTCTGGGAGGGGTCTGGCATTTTTCTGGGCACACACTAGTGCTTGTACATATCTAGAGGGACTGAACATTCTTTCTTTCCCAAACAGGCTGGAGAAGATGTTAAGCTGTGGTGACTCTTTGGGTACTTGACAGACATCAGGAAATGGTCTAGTGGAGGTGAGGCTGATTTGCTCCTGCAGCAGGAAACTGGTTGTCTTGGTGGCTGCTGTAAAAGAAACACCAAGGACTGACTGGGTCACAGAGATTGAACTGATTGCAAAAGTTCTCCTCTTAGATCAAAGCAGAAGTGTGGAAAGGCTGCTCTAGCACTGCTGGCAATCTACTTCTTCAGGGGAACAAGATGACCGATGCACACAGTTGTTGCTGGCACGAGGCTGAGCAGTTTCCTGGAAATGTTCTCTTTCTAAAAGGCACATGTGTTTCCAAGGATCTCATGACAGCAGTCTAAGAAAATTTTGTTTCTTAGATTTTATTGTTTACTGGGCAGTAAATGTAACAAAAGTGGTAGGGAATGCAGAAAACTACAAAACTGTAACTATTTAAAGTAGCAGTGATACTGCCTGGCATTGTGGATGTGTCCTTTTAGAGGAAGCGAGTCTGGATCATGCCCCACATTTGATGAATACAAGAGTACGGGACAGGTTCGCAGTGCAGGGTGGAGATGCAGGGCTAGATACACTGCCAGGTTTGCAGTGGCAGTAAGCACTTAGTGTCTCACAGAAAACCAGGCATGCTTGATGATGTATAAACAAGATGTTTTCAGAAGCCTCAGTGAGGGCTGTAAAATGTTATGTACAAGGATCTCAGATGTAATTCAGTTTTCTTTATGCAAGGTGTTATACAAGAGCTACTGTTGCTCACTGCAGCAAAACTCCTGCTCCTTTTACCTAGGGAAAAGCAGACAAGCATTGTTTTCTAAAAAAAGCATTTTTAAGGTGAGAGTTGCTGCCATATATGGTGCCTGATGGCTCATAACTGCATCTGACAGTCTGTGCTAAAAATACTGTTCACTAGACCAAAACATCAGCAGACACTGAATGAGCTGTGTGGGTGGTGGTGAGGTCAAGTGAGACTTGGACATGGGTAGGTCCAAACATTGTCACTCAATGACAAGCTGGAGTTTCTCAATTTACGCTATGAATAGCTCTTCCCAGTGTGTGCTGAGGCCAGAGCAGACTCAGAGTGCAGGCACTTCCTGGAACACATTTGCTGCTCAGTTTTGTCTTCTTTCAGCCACTGTCACGTGTGGTAGAGTTTAATCTCAAAACTGATCTCACTGCTTGTCAGTTTGGGCAAAAACTGTGTCAGACCACACTAGACAAAGCCAATCCACTGAGCACTACTCTTACCTGAGTCAGATGTCAGTACCCTTCTCTTAACTCAGGAAATGTAGGGAGCAGTTTCCACCACATACTCCTAAGCAGCTTCCTTCAAAACCATTCACCTAGACTTTTTCTTTTCCCTCAGAAGAGACTATTTTATTTTCCCTCATGAGGCCAAGTTGCTCAGAGCTCCCTCCATCCAACCTGTCCTTGAACACTTCAGGAATGGAGAATTCATAGCTTCTCTGGACAACCTGACAAGTATTCCTGTGCCTCACCACCCTCACAGTAAAGAATTTTCTCTACTATCTAATCTAAACCTACTTTCTGTCAATTTAAAGCCCTTCCCCTTTGTCCTGTCACTACACACTCTTGTAAATCTGGTCTTCCCCATCTTTCCTCTAAGTTCCCTTCAAGTACCAGAAGGCAGCAGTTAGGTCATCCAGAAGCCTTCTCTTCTCCAGGCTGAAAAAAATGTGAAAAAAATTATTTTCTGCAAACTGCTTTGAGATTTGCGATTTGGTTTATACAGAAAATCACGCTGTGAAAAGCCAGTTTCCACAAAGGCGATGGAGGAGTCCTGCAACTTTATTTCTTTTATTTGAATAAAAGGAGAGAGCTGACTGGGCCGCGCCCCCGCGGGGTCACTCAGGGTGTTGGAGGACGCAGCCTCCTTTTATCCCAAACTACCGACTGCACGTTGCCCTCTTCCTTTCCCCATTGCCTGACGTATTGGCAAGGTACAGCCTTCCCCTCCGCCTGCTACATCCTCCCCTGAAGTTCAGGAGCTCGAACTGGTGGGGTTCTGCGACACCCTGGAGACCTCCAGGGCCACTGCTCCGGCACCGGGCCGGTTCTTGCAGTCCCGGGCGTTTGTGAAGACATTAACACCCATTTCTCCTCTTAAGTTTGGACCACCCTTATCTTGGAAATCTACAATAGTAACTTCCAATCTGTTTTATAGAGTCTGACTGTTGTACGTGTTAGTTTACATTCGTCTGTTGAGAGCATTTTTTCAGTATCCCACACCTCTCTAAGCTAAATTATGCAGATTTTAATTCTGGGCTGGGGCGCTGCCCCGCAGTTCTCGGGGCTCGACTGCTCTCTCCTGCCCTCCGTCGCCCCCGGGCGGCGGTGGAAGACCTCGTCGCTCGGCTGGCGCTGCCTGGTGGCGTTCTAGCCTCGGCTGCTCGGGCCTTGCTCCCGCGCTCGGCGCCGCCGCCGTTGGGCCCCGCTCGGCGCTCGGCTGGCCCGCCTGGCCGGAGCTCGGCGCGGCGGCGGCGACGACCGACCGTGGGGCCGCTCCGCCCGCCCGGCCCGGCCCCGCTCCGGCCCCGCCGCTGCAGGTACGCTCTGGGCCTACGCGCGCCGCCGGCCCCGCGCCGAGGCCGCGCTGCCGCTCCCGGGCGGGCGCGGCCGGCCCGCGGCGGCGCCCCGGAAGGCGGCGGTACCGATCCGTGTGAGGCCGCGGCCGGTGGAACGCGGTCGGGAGGGAGGCGGGAGTCGCTGCCGGGGTCTCTGTACGGGAGTTCCGGGCTCGCGGCCTTACGCTGGGGGGAGCGGGGAGGCCGGCGCGCTGCCCCGGGCCGGGCGCCGCGGCGGGAGGGCGAAACCCGCGGCGCTGCCTCCCGCCGGCCGGCGGGGACGGGAGCCCCGGGAGAGCGTCCCGGTCCCGGCGAGCGGCCCGTGCTCCGCTGCCGCCCTCCTGAGCGCGCCTCAGCCGGGTTTTCTGTCCCAGCTCGGGTGCCTGGTGCTTCGCCGGCCATGGCCCCGCTCCCTGTCCCCGCGGCACCGACCGGGCCCGTGGTCGGGCTCGGTCCAGTTGCGTTCTGGGGCTGTTGCTTGGAGATTTTTTTTATCGTTGTTGGTGTTTTCCAGACTTACCCAAATAAAATGTGCGGCAAGCGTTGTCCGCTCTATCTCTCCTGTTTTTCATGGTGTGTTGCAGAACACTTGCTTGTGAAAGTAGTGTTTGGCATAAAATGCATTCAGGTGTGCCTCTGGTTACGTCTTGTCTTGTGAGGAAAGGAACTCAGCTAATTCACCGGCTATGGGAACGTTTTTGTTGTCATCTCCCATATTTTTCCTGACAACGCATAAATTTCTGTAGCGTTCTTGTAGTATTTTTTTTTGATTACTTGTGGTCCTCTTAATACCATGCGTTCAGCTGCCTTTGGAAAGCAATTTTTCCTGTACTAAATAGGGTTTCATCTTCAAGAGATCCTGTAGGTGGTTATGAGTAGCTTTTCTCATACACACTTTTGAGTATTGTTCTGCGGTGGTAGACAGGTTCAAGAATTGTTATCTAGATGCAAGCCTGTCTTCATGAAGATAGGTTGTATGAATATGAAGTCTGTAAATATGGTCAGTGCTCAGTGCTGCTCTGTTTTCTCCTCTGTATGAAGTGCTCTTTGGTCTTTATTTAAAAACCCAGTATGTTTTTCTATATTTGTCCTTGTTTACTGCTCCACCCAGCTTGGTGTCCTCTGCAAATGTCATCTGGCTTCTTTTGCCTTTGCCACTCCCATCCTCTTTCAAATTGCTGATGGGAATGTTAAAAAGGGACCTAAGAATGACCCGCTGGTAATGTGCACTTATTGCCCGTCCATTAGTGGTCCCTTAAATTTGTTGTTGGGTCGGTTTTCAGAATGTAGTATGAGGTTAAATCCATGCAGATTTGAATGCTTTATGGGTGATGCAGGCAACAGGACCTGAAATTCTCTGCTAAATTAATAACCCTTTCTTGTGTTCTGAAGGACTGTTGTAATGCCTTTCCTAACATTCATAAATCTTCAGTGTAGCTTATGTGCTGGTTCTGGAGTCCACAACTGGTGCTTCTCTGGGTAATTTTGTTTTAAAAAATTGGTCCATTTCTATCTGGATGGTCACAAATAAGTATGGGTTTTTTGTGGCAGTGTGGCTCTTAATGAGTAGGGCTGTCCGCTAGCATTTATATTTTTCCTGATGCTTGGAATGAAGAATGTATTTGGATCCAAATGTCTGGACATGCCTTTTCAGATTGAGTTGCTGGGAGTTTCTGATGAATGTTTACTTTGCTGACAGATTCTTCTCAGTTTTCTTTCTTTTGCCCTTTTCTGAGTCATAACTGACCCTCTGGATTCTTGTTTGGTTGTTTCCTACTTTCCCATTTTCCGAGCAGCACTTCTAACTTGTATGCAGCTGTAACAACCAGTTCTAAAGAAGGCACACAGTGATCCAGTCTGCTGCTATCCCTCTGCCAGAAGTTTGGCATTTGAATAATGATTTTTTTAAAGAAACTTCTGGAAATAAACTCTAGTACTAATCTTTTATACCGTGATTAGCAAACTGACAGAACTCATGGGTCTTGCAGAGTTGTTGCTGGTGTGAATATTTACTACTAATGCAAACAGCACTAAGGTACTTTTTTTCCCCTCTTGGGTTTCTGGGAGCCTGATACAGGGCATAGTGCATGATAATGGCTACCTTGTGTGTTTGGTGTGAGGAGCCCTGTGCTATCCTAGCAAGGAGGGTAATAGAAACAAAATATTAGTAAGGTAAGGACAGAAGAATTTTGTTTTGCAAAAGTGAATGATGATGTGATATGCAGTGGAAGAGGATTAATATCAGAAATATCTTACTGGAAAGTTATTGCAGGATATAGGAGTTGCCTAATGAAAGACCCATTGATTGGGTTGCTTGAAACAAGAGGAGGTCTGCTTTCCTGTCCCAGAGGAAGCAGTACTTGTCTGCATCTCAGGACTTAGTTGTTAAAATTCTGACTGGGGTTGTTGTCTGGTAGCTGTTTGTTGTCTCCAGTTTTTGTGAACTGTTTGTTGAATGGGATGATGAGGTGTCAGGCTGGAGTGTGGAGAGCATCATCTTGATCCGTGTGCTCGCCCAGTTCCACTCCCCGTGCTCTCAGTGAGGGATTTTGGGTTGTCCTTGCAAAGTGATTCCTGCTTCCTTCTTCCTGGTATCTGGTACTAATTCTTCACCTTGGGCAGTGCAGGATTGCTGAGAGGAGTCTCTGACTCATATTTTGGACAATTTTCCCCCTCCCTTTATATTTCTCCCACAGACCCAGTCTGAGGCCAAGAAGGGCAAGAGTGCCAAGAATTGGCTGTGTTTCTTTGTTCAGAGTCTAAAGCTTCATTGTCTCCCACCTCTTCTATAATTCTGATACATCTTTATGTGAAGACTTCAGCTTCTGTGTGGATAATTTTTGCTTTTTGTCTTGTTACTGTATCTCCATGTGAGCAAAAAATTATATTACCTGTATTTTCTAAAACATGTTCTTGCTTCTGGTTGCTCTTTCTTTATTACTTGGATGAGGTGCATGTGCCTTAAGTGCAGCCTTGAATGCATAAAACACTTTGTCTTCACCTTGGGGGTATGTGATGCTGCTTCTGCTGCTCTGTAGTGTTGGCAATCCAATCCCACATGACTGTGGAATGTGTGATGTCACTTGGGGGCACCTGGCTGTGGCCCTTGAGCGTGAAGAACCTTGATGTGACTATTAATGTAAATCATGGGATTTTGAATTGAGAATTCCTTTGCCTTCCTATCTAAATGAGAATAGGTTTTTAGGGGGTTAATCTGAATTCTGTATTGCTCTGTCTCTCTAGTGCTCTGACTTTTTCTTCTCTCCGTCCCTCATTTCCTGCTGTGTATAGTACTTAACAAAAGATGCTATGGTTTGAGTATGGAATTGTGGAAACCAACTCTTAATCTTCCAGATCTCAGTTCTGCTGCTTGACTTACCTTACAGCTTTGTGAAATCATATTTATTCTCTTCATATCTTCTGGATTGAAACTAATATCTCTCTTCTCAAGAATTCATTAAGTTTATATGGAAGTTGTAATAATAGTTATGAAAGTGCTCCATATTCTCTTTGGTAAATGAAACTGTCAGACTCCAGACATGGATGATCACTTACATTTTTTGTTATTATTACTTCTCTTTTTATATTTACTATTCATTTTCTGACCTTTAGGAGTTGAGATCTGCAAGTTTCTCTTCCATGTCTTCATCATTTTGCTGTAAATAGCCAGAATTTTAATGTACTTCTTTCATCTGAAAAGTTCTTTCATGTGTATTTAGCTCGTTTAATCCAGACTGGAAAGACAAATTAAGATTCTAATGGCAATTAGTTACTTGTTGCAGTCATACAGGATCTTGAAATGACAAAGTACTGTTGACATCTTTGTAATGTAATTGAATTTCCTGAGCTGTTTGCAGTTGCAGTTTAAAGCACAGCATTGAATTTTTCAATCATGAAGCACTAAGACAAGTTATTTTTCTTTAGGAATCCTGTTTTATGTGTCAACACTTATTGCAGTGAGTGCAATTTAGAGCAGTGTGTCTGCTGCATCTACAGAAAATGTGCTTTTGAATTACTTTCCGTCTCTCTCTGGCTTTAATCAAGGCAGAACTTCAGCTTACACTATAATGCTTTGGGGAGTATTTAAAAGCTTGGAAGAGTAAAACTGGGACTATATAATGGAAGTGCCTTCATGGTGTTAGTTTTGGGAAAGTTTCTCTTGGATAGTTGCATCACTTCTTTCACTTCTCCTAACTGTATTTTATTCTCCATGTTTAGGGGCACTTAGTTGAAGACTGACTCTTGTTCTAATTAAATTCTTAAATTCAGCAGCTTTTTTTGTTTTTTGAAGCATAATCAAGCACACAAGTAGAAACAGAACAAAATAATGGGTTAGAGTTTAGGGTCTTTTTTGTTTTGATTAATCATGCTTAAGATAGTTGTTGTTACTCATCCATAGACCGTTTTTGTTTGTGGGTTAATCTTGTTTAAAGATTCTAGTCCAATGTAACTTTATTTTAAATTTTTGTTCATTTAGATATTACTACAAGGTATCTTGAAGTTTGCTGTATGCAAAATGTTTTCTGGTGTTTGGGGTTGGGTTTTCTGTTTGGTTTGGTTTTTGTTTCTTTTGGTTTTGTTTGTTTGTTTTTTTTTGAGTTACTACATCTCTAAACAGTCTTAAGGTTCATCTGGAACTACCACAAATGGATTTAAGGGAAGACAAATCAAATGTTGTTTGAAGTAAATTTAGACATTTATAGCTAATTAGATATATTGCCAGAAATTCATATGGCCCTGTCTTTTAAGAATGAACATAGTCCTGTTTTTCCAATACTTATGTTTTGACCCATGCTACTGTTTGGGATATGAGTCATGTCACCTATTTTTTACTGATTTTGTTGTTGTTACAGCATTGTTCACATGCCGTTGCCCCTGGCAAATTGGGATTTACCAAACTAGGATCCTTGAGTTGTCTTGTTTGTTAAGCTGAGTTGATGCAATGCAAAGAGGGCAAATCAGCTTTTTAGTTTTGCTTTTACATAAACATTTTTTAAAGTTTTGCTCAGTTTTTCAGGCGGAGACACAGAAAGGGTTAGTGGGGATGGCATGACAATTGATATGGATTGAATCAGTATTTTTAATAACACTGCAGGTATAAATCAGGTCTTCTATCTGGTGTAGTGTCTGTTGTAGGGCTTCTTACATGATACAGTTTCATGCAGTTTAGGAAAGTGATGGCCTCAAAATCTCCATATTGCAGAAGGGAGGGAAACACAGATTACAAACAAGGAAGGGAACTAGAAAGTCCCTGAAGCTGTGTGATTGCTTCTTTATATTCCAAATTATGTTCTAGGCATCTGGTTTGTTCTTGGAGATCTCCTGTCTGGGTGTCAGAAGCAGATTTTGTTGTTTTATCAATGAAGTGCCTGCAAAAGGAGGGGCTGTGTAGTTCATAGTCTTTGGCAAGATGAGATTTGGCTGTTTTCAGTGGGCACTTTTTGCTCTTTTGAACTTCTGAAGAGCACATGGGGTCTTTGTAAGACAATTTGCTTCAAAATTAAGCTGTGTAAAATACAAGGGGAACTGACTTGTAGAAAATCCTCAGAGGAAATAGCCTGTCTTGTGACTGCAGCCTTCATTAGGATCCCTGTCAGCAAAGATAAAGCATTTGGGCTGTAGTGCTGCATTCACTCTTTTCATGCCTGGCTGATGATCTGATTGCTCTTGGAGAACCCACCCACATATGCAATAGTGGGAATGCTAAAGTATTGCTAATATTTATTAAATGAAACTTAAAATACTAACATTTATTAAATGCAATAAACAGTTCTCTTGACATTTTTGGTATGTTGCTGGTGTTAAAGCCTGAGATACTGCACTTAATTTGGAATAACTGCAGTGGCATTGTTAGGGCTGGACACGCTTCTTCAGAACAGACATTTTGAAACCAGAGGTAACTCTGCCTTACAAGATAGGTAGGCACCTGGCCAGAACTGGGGGAGTTGAGTGTAATAATCTGTTTCCTCTTCTTTTCTAGAGACAGGCTGGCTTGTGGTTTTGCAGGACAGTGATATGCCTCATTGTTCACCACAGTTTTGCTTTTGTTGTGTTTTGAGTCCTTTTTTTTCCCATGCATGTCATTTTAATAAAAAGTATACAGCCCTGGCCCATCAGCTGTGTGTGCATCATGGCTCTTTTACAGTCAATATGTTATGGAAGTCTTAAAACTGACAAAGGGACTTTTTGTTCCCCTGGTCTCTTACAGGGAGTCTTATAAATGCATTCTCTCTCTGGAACCCAGATTACAAAGTCAGTGACAGCTTTAATATTTCATTTCATATTGCCTCTTTCTTCATTAATCACATGAGATCTCTTTGGGCAGCAAAATTGTCTGAAATTATTTGGACATTTGTTTCTTCTGGGTAGATCTCCCATTGTAAATATCATTTACTGATTGCAGCTTTATTTTTTTCCCCTTTTTAAACACTGATGTTGCTGTTTACACTGACTCTGTGCACATGCATTAGGAAAGGCTTTAAGAGTTGGGCTCAGCACACAACCACAAAGTTCTTTGCAGTGGTAATAGATTAGTCTGACAGCTGAAGGCCACATGAACTAACATTTTTCCCCCATGAAGAGTGGAATAACTTGAAGGTAGTATTGCAATATTCATCTTTGTATCAAAGCCAACTGTGTTCCCAGCATGGTGGTACCAGAATCTCCACAAAATATAGCAACAAAGATGGGGAAGGGGCACATTAGGAAATGGAACAATCATCTCTTTAAAGTGCTGAAGTTTTGAACTGGGATGGTGAGCAATTGCATAATGCATAAAATATCTTATGACATCCTTTTTATATGGTAAATTGAATGTGCTTCTTTTTATTCCTCTTCTCTTCCTACCTTTCTGTCAGTGTTTTCAGGGGGTCATGTACCACTTCAAAGTATTACCAATTTGCAGCTTCACTTTGGTTTTTTAGAGCTTTAACATCTGTAAAAGTGACAATTACAAGTAAACCTGCATTACTCAATATTGGGAATTCTTCAGGCTTCTTCAGGGATGGCTGGCACAGAGCAAGTAAAAGGCTTGGGTTTGGGCTATGTAATGCTCTTTCCAGTACTGTAAACAGCCCAGCATGTTGTCCTGAAATGCCCTGAAGGGAGAAAACTCTTAAGGAAAGAAAGTTGCTGATCATAGAAAAATTTCTTGATTCTCCATTTTGAGAATTTTTTTGTGGTCATCTGCATCACATTCAGGGCATCAGCTAATCTTGCAGTTATTGGACACTTTCAATCATCCTGATTAAACCAACCATCCAAATCTCCCTCCCTCCCCCCAAAAACAAGTAAACAAAACGAAACAAACTCAACAACAAGAAGAGAACACAACAATCCCAGTCCCTCTTTAGGTGGTCAGCTGTTGATCAGTTATGATAATTGTGGGTATTTGTAATAGATGCTGCTGCTGAATCAGTCCACCACTCGCCTGAACAGGTTTGATCCAGTGAGCTGCAAGTTTTATTTATGCTGAGTCCCAAGAAGTATTTTCAAACTCTCTGCATTTAATTTTGACTTTGTTAGTCAGATGGCTAATGAGTGGCTGTAAATACAGTTGGTACTTCAATGGTTTATCTGCTAATGGTATTTAATAGCATGCTGTCATTATTCAGCTTATATTTGAGCAAAATGTTCAGAGTTGGTGGCTATCTTTACTATGTTAGAGAAAAAAACTGGCTCCTTTAACACCCTCACAAAAAACCCCTACACAACCAAAAAAGTAAAGGAAAAACAAAAAACAAAAACCCCACACCAAAACAAACTGAAGCTGAACACATTATCCAATAGAAAGGTTAAAGTCTTTCTTCTAAAATGAGCAAAGATAATAGCAGTGTTCACTGCATTGCCAATGCTACACTGCATCTGTTTCTGCATTTGAAGGCTCTGAGTTTCTTTGCCTTCTGAAATGTTACTGAATGTGTCACCCGGTAGAGGAGCAGTTCCTGTGTTCAGGCTAACTCAGAAAAAGGATTCAGTTTGGCCCCTGAAGGGATCCGAGGTAACACTGGAATCTGAGCGTTACTCATGAAGGATGCATTCAGTGTTTTCTGAAGAGATCCCAGCTTTTCAAAATGTTGAGCAGGTTAGCAGGATACTGTGAAGGGTTAGAGCCCTGGGTGTTTCCTTTGTTTACTTTTAAAATGGAATAAAGACATGAGTCAGAAGAAGCTGAAAAAACGAGGTACGGTCGCTGAGGGAAAAATGTGAAGTTAAATGCTCAGGCTCACATATGAAGTGTTTGGTATAGGCAGATTAGTTGAATAAATTAGGACACACATGCAGAGATTTAGATAAGCTGTCTTAAGGTATGTACTTGGTTTTATATAGTGGAGATGACTTGGTCCTTCAGTAAGGAAAATGCTAGAATTTCACTGACTGCAGTTGTAGGAGTTATCTCCCCATTTATTTTACAATATGTAAGCTTGTCCATGGCATAAATAAACTTAAAGTCATTTGTTAAACCTCTTGTTTTCCTTGTTCCAATTGTACTTTAGGGAACATTAGTTCTGATAGGACTGAAATGTTGCTAGGTTGTCAGAGCTTGTTCTTTCTCGTGAGTGATTGTTTCCCTGCTTATACATTACCATGATCTCAAGTTATTTATGTGCTTTGTCCTTCACAGCTATCGAAAGGCTGTTCCAAAGTTTAAATCTTTTTGAACTTCCAGCTTATTCCAGCTGCAGGACCAGTCTTCCATTGGTGTCCTGTTTATATGTTTATTCTTGGGTCATTGTAGTCCAAATTCCTTGAATACACCCATATAAAATATTCAGCTACTGTTTTCTTACTTTTACTAGATTAAGAGTTAAACTAGATGTACAGTTTCCTCCTGTAAAGCAGACTTTTTGTTGCCTGTATTGTTCTGAGCTGTCCTTCTCCTCCTTTCTGCTCACCATCTGAATCTTGTCACTTCTGAACAGGGGTGCCTGGTGCTGTTTGCAGAAACTGGATCAGGATTTATCAGCATTTAGCTAAAGAAGATTTTTAGTGTAAGGATTCCTGTATTATATTGTGCTTTTGGATGTATCTATTCCAGTTATCCTTCTAGCTGTTTTGGATATGGGCTTTTTTAAATCTGTACAGTTATTTTTAAGAACTCTCATGCAGTATGATATATTTTGTTTTTGTGTTGCTTTCCAGTAAGGCTTTGATTTTGTAGAATAATTCCTACCTGGTGTTTAGCTAACTTTCACAGATTCTCAAAAGAGGGCTTATTGTGTATCGTGGAGTTCAGCTTTTCTAAAATTCATGATCCCCATGCTGTTCACATTAAGCATCAGGGAATTCGCAGCTAGCTCAAAATTCACTCTGGAGAATTTATTTTGTAGGAAGGTGGATGCCTTTACTCGTTAATTACTTCAGTACTCTTTATTTTACTTCTACAAATAAAAACTGGTGTGCTTTTTTGGAAGTAATTTTCCTGGCTTATCTTTAGACAGCTCCTCTCTATAAGCTGCAGCTGTCTTAAATAATCTGTTCAGGAGAGTTTTTTTAGGGAAAGTGGGAGGAAAGAAAATATTGCTACTGACCATTCTGAGTTCTGTCATTTAACAATTTGTCTCTTGTACACATGAACCTTTTTTCTTCTTTATGTGCTTTTTTGTTTTGTTTTTTAAAATGGCTATTTCCTTCTCTATTGAATATTGATGGTTTTGTTCAGTGTAACATCAACTGAGCAGGGTTTGTCTTTAGATCTTCATGTTATCAAGAGATGGCAGAGTAGTATGCACACTCTGCTGGCATCAGAAGGCAATAATGTTTTTGTGGTACTCCATCATATGACACCACTGAAAAGCTGTGTGACTTGGTTGTTATTAGTCACTATAATATTTATTTATTTTCTTTATTTTGTTTTTGTTTTTTTTTTTTTTTTTTAGACAGTGGATATTAAAGCTTTCCTTTGCAGATCAAAGTGTTCCAAAAGCGTTCTTTGCCAGTGTGCATTACTTGGGTGAACTGCTGTTCTAAGAGCAATGCAGATTGAAGGGTGCTGTGCAGACAATGGAATAATCTTGATGGAACTGTCCCATACATCATTATTTTAATATTTTTAAGCTGTTGATGGAGTTGGAAATAATTTGGACTTGAGATCTGCCAGTTGTCTGACCTTTAGAGTTAGACCTGTTACTGAAATTTGAGTAGTTCCTGGAAGATTCTTGTGTCATATTGTCAGTTTGGTAATACTGTTCCTCTGGCTTTCAGACACCCTTCCCAGATAGGACCTAAATCTTCAAGGTGTAAAGACTGTATCTTCATAAATCTTTTTTCCCTTATTATATACAGCAAGAGATGAAGGGAAGGAGAAGAATTTGAAGGGAAATTTTGAATTCTCCATATGTGTAGTGGGGCTAGGGCACGTGTGTAAGGGAAGAACTGGATGTTTTCAAAGTAATCTTTGGCTGCAGAAATGTCAAAGTGGGGCCTTGATAATGGAAGCAGGTAGCAAAGGCTGTGTAAGAAGACGGATTTGTCTCTCAAATCTAGTATTTTTAGGATTGAAAGCTTTTACTTCATCGGGGTAATTGAGGTAAAAGCTGCCTTCCTTATCAGTCTCTTATCTTTTTAGGCTTCCATGAAGATAAACAACTGAAATGTGGATAGCTTATTTGTAGCTTGGTGGTGGTTGTCATCTGGAACGTGCTGGTGTCTCCTCTCAGTAGCAGGCGTGCTGTTGGCAGCTGAGAGCCATGAAGGTTGTCCCAGAGAAGAATGCTGTCCGCATCCTTTGGGGTAGGGAACGGGGCACCCAAGCCTTGGGTGCTCAGCGGCTTCTGCAGGAGCTGGTGGAGGATAAAACTCGATGGATGAAATGGGAGGGCAAGGTAAGGTTGTGGGATAGAGCTGCATAGCTTGATCTTGGGATGGGGGAAGGGAGGCAGGGATTTGAAATAAATTGTCTTGTGATTATACCTTTGATGTGTTACACTTGATATGCTCTCTGGCTCTGTTCAGTTCCTGCAGTGATGTGATACTAGATATGTTCCTGCAGCGGGTTCCCCTTGTTGTCTGTGTGGCTTACAGTTAAAGTATTATCATATGACTCTTGCAACACTTCCTGCTTTGTTGGCTTTTTCAGAAAGTTGAGTTACCAGACAGTCCACGCTCCACCTTCTTGCTGGCGTTTAGTCCAGACAGGTAATTAACTCCTAGTTCGTTCCCTGTTTCAGCAGTCTCCCTACACTTACAAAAGTGATGGAGGCTGGTGCCCATTGAGTTGTCCAGTCCTGAGCAGCTGAATGAAACTTCTGGTTCCTGACATGCATGGATGGAATGTGTGCACCTTCCTAATCTCACAGCTTCGAGCATAGTTGGTGTTTAATTTCTGAAGTACCCAGGTGATACAAAATTGTAAGGAAAAAGGATCTGTGCAGACACCATGGGATTTCATAAGAAACTAAAGGGAGTAAAGGATATTTTAATACAACATGCCCAAATGATGTGACACATTCACTGGGATATCTAGGAATAAAGAACAGAGCAGGATGATGTGTGTATTGGAAGCGGAAATGGAGGTGGGATCTCTCATAGTATCACTTGATTTGACAGGGGTTGAGACAGTGTGGAGAGTTGGGAATATTTATTTGCCCCAGACTGTCAGTCGGGAGTGCCTTCTGAGCTGCATGTTCACTCTGACGTTCAAGGTCAAGTTTGTGCTTGCAGATTCAGATGAGCTCATGTTTGCATGGACCCTGAAATCTGGCTCAGAAAGTTTTGTGACATTGGTGCAACAGTAGCCTCTTACCCTTTGAGCTCTGTGTGGGAGAGCTGCTGGGTTAAGTGTGAACAGACCCTGTTGAGATGAAGCTAACTACGGTCTAATTTTGCTGATTTCTTCTTATGCTAATGTTTGTCATACCTTCTGCATTCCCAGGACGCTAATGGCCTCCACGCATGTGAACCACAACATCTACATCACAGAGGTGAAAACGGGCAAGTGTGTTCATTCCTTGGTTGGACATCGCCGCACTCCCTGGTGTGTCACCTTCCATCCCACCATCCCAGGCCTCATTGCTTCAGGATGCCTGGACGGGGAGGTCAGAATTTGGGATTTACATGTAAGTCTTTCCTGAAACATACGTTCCTTTGATATTTGGTGGGTGGTGACTTTTTTTGGCTGAGTTTGTTTTCCAAATGTTACCTGGTAAGAGAGCTGTTTGGAAGCTTTTCTGACACCTCTGTGTAAAAGCATAGAACAGACCATAGCCATCCTGTTCTCTCTAGAGAGGAGGTGACAGCTCCTTTGTTCAGTCCTGCCAGGTAGATCATGCTTCTTAGCAGCACCAGTTTTATTGATTGCAGTGGTACAGGTAATTCTGGAGAACATTGTACAAGGTGCCTGTTTAGCCTTTGTGAGAGACATGCTGTTTGTTATTCCACTGAGCCTATCTGAACTGTTCATTAGAGAAGCTGCTGCTCTACCTAGTTTGGTAAATGGCACAGAGACAAAACACATGGGCTTGTTTGTTTTGTTTTTAATGAAGGATTTTTACAGGCTGCTTGAGACACTTAGCTACAAAAATACATCTGTGGTCATTGTTGCAAGTAGCATTACATTTTAGACCTGGCACAGACCTTGTATAGGAACAGCTGTTGTTGCCAAGGGAGCGCCTCACTTGCGATGCTTTAGGCGGGCTGGGAGGCGTGGCAAGTACATGGAAACTTAATGATAGCAAACTTTGTGACAAACTGCTTGTGGTTGTTGTCTCCTCACTCTAGGGTGGAAGTGAGAGCTGGTTCACAGATAGCAACAATGCCATTGCATCACTTGCTTTTCATCCTACGGCTCAGCTCTTGCTGATTGCCACTGCCAATGAGATACATTTCTGGGACTGGAGTCGTCGGGAGCCTTTTGCAGTGGTGAAAACAGCCAGTGAAATGGAGCGGGTCAGGTGAGCTCCTGCTTCTGGGTGAAAAGAACTTGTGTGTGAAAAATGGTCAGGTTTAGAAAGTGTGGGTGAGGTTCCTCTGGGATGCTACACCCTGTGCACTCAAGCAGTAAAGTGTTGCTTGGAGCTCCTTGATTCAGCTGGTAGAAAACCAGTTCTGTGGGCAGAAAGAAAAGCAATTGAAATTCATAGATCAGCTTGGTTGTTCATATTTGTAATATGGCATGTGTCCATTAAATGTCCAGAATCTACTTCATGTTGAATTGTAAGCTTAGTAATTAAACTTGTCAGCCATAAGGATGAGAAAACCCAGGAACTGCTCGAACAAAATGCTGAGCTATTTAACACACTTGTAGAGGAAACTGAATTGCTGGAAACCTAATGGCTGCTCTTGAGCAATTTAAAATAAGACAAAGATGTGGCATCAAGGCCACATCTCTCCCTTTGTACCAATTGCATTTTGTAATCTAAACACTTGTATTCCTTTAAAATTTCTGGCTATTTCAATTGATGCAGCAGTACTTACATCCAGCTTTTAACTTTGGTGTAGTGGTGCTGGGGACTATAAAATAACTGCAGTCTTCAGCTAGATAGGTACATTTTGTTCTTCTTAATGCATAAACTCTTTGTCCTTCATAAAAATATGGTGATAATATAGTAATATTCTCACTGCAAACATGTCATGTGGGGTTTTCTTCCCTGCTGTGTTCAGCTTCCTGTGTCAGTGTGGAATGTGAACTGATGATTGATATTCTGGCACTGCTTTTGTTTTAGGCTGGTACGGTTTGATCCCTTGGGACACTACTTGCTCACAGCGATAGTTAATCCTTCTAACCAGCAGGTAAGGGCAATGTCAGGGCTTGTATTGACTGGCTAGTTAAAAGGTGCTCTATGTATTTTAGCCCTAGTCTGTTTCTAAGCAGACTTGTGTTTTTCTGAAAACCTGAAGTCTTTTTAAGTTGAGTTCTGTCTCACCTTGTTTGGTGATACAATAGCAATGTAACATGTTCTTATGTGCATGGCTAATAAAATGCTTTCCAAAAGGTGTTTGTTTTGCCCTCTCTGTCTGACTAATGGTGGGAAGAGGTCTCAGTGGTCCTGTTCTTTCAGTTCTTTCAATTGTGATGTTCTTTTGGATTTGAAGCTATTTGAGGTATTAACAATTCTTCCCTCAGCTTTTGACTCTCAGACGCTGATACTTCTGTTTGCATGAGCAGTGTATTGTGAAAGCTCACTGAGCTGTAGGAAGAGGTTGTCTAGATCCATAAAATTAACTGAGAAATCATCTCAACTAATTTCCTCCAAGTCAAGGCCTTTAGGAAGGGATTTATCACATCCTTTCATCTGTCTGGGCTGGTAGCTGACTTTCTGCCGTTTATTTGGAAGTATAGGATTTTGCCTTGAGGTGACTGAACTTTGCCTGTTTCCTTCTGCAGAGCGATGAGGAAGTGGAAATCTCCGTGGACAGCACAGAGATGCCGCATTATCGTCAGCGTGCTATCCTTCCATCTCAGCCTGTGAGGCGCACACCCCTCCTCCACAACTTCCTGCATATGTTGTCCTCCCGCTCCTCTGGCATACAGGTGGGAGAGCAAAACAGTGTTCAAGACTCTGCTACCCCATCCCCTCCACCGCCACCACCACCACCACCTCCGCCTCCAGCCAGTGAGAACACAAGGGCATCTGTCTATAACAGGCTCCGGGAGCGAGTCAGCTATCCCACAGCAGAGTGCTGCCAGCACCTGGGGATGTTGTGCCTTTGCAGCCGATGCTCTAGTGCAAGACTTCCTTCTTCTCTCTTCCCACACCAGGAAAACGCACCCTCCACGTCTTCTGGGGCCACTGGCACTTCCTTCTCCTCTGTGCAGACAGAGCCTTATCAACCCCCAGAGCAGGCATCCGTAGCGCAGGAGGAGCAGGGGATACTTAACAGGCCCTCTGCTTTCAGCACAGTTCAGAGCAGCACTGCTGGCAACACCCTGCGCAACCTTAGCCTGGGCCCCACGCGGCGCTCCCTCAGCGGGTCCTTGGCAGGCCACCAGTCCCGGTACCAACAGTCTGCGAGAGAGATGGCTTCAGGCTTGGGTGGGTCTGACTGGTCCAGGACAGTGCTGAACATGAGCTCTCGGTCCGAGCTGGAAGCCATGCCTCCCCCTAGGACCAGTGCCTCCTCCGTGAGCTTGCTGTCCGTGCTCAGACAGCAGGAGGGAGGTTCCCAGGCTTCGGTCTATACCTCTGCAACAGAAGGGAGGGGCTTTCTGGCCACAGGGGCTGAGGTGAACGGTGGTAGTAGTGCTGGCCCGAGCAATCAGGCCAGCATTCGTAATGAGCTCCAGTGTGATTTGAGGCGATTCTTCCTGGAATATGACCGGCTTCAGGAGTTAGATCAGGGGATTGGTGGGGAGCCCAGCCAGTCGCAGCAGGCTCAAGAAATGCTCAACAACAACATTGAGCCTGATCGACCCGGTCCCTCCCATCAGCAGACTCCACAAAGCAGTGAAAACAGTTCCAATTTGTCCCGGGGTCACCTGAACCGCTGTCGTGCTTGTCATAACCTGCTGACCTTTAACAATGACACGCTGCGCTGGGAAAGAAGCACGCCTAGCTACACACCAGGGCAGGTCCAAAGCACATTTGAGGGTGTGCCTCCAAATACCAGCCAGGTGCAGCCTGCAGAGAGAACCGAGGGCAGAGCTCCTGCCTCTAGCAGACTGCAGCTGGGCAGCTCTTCCACCCCGCAGGAGGAGAGGACCGTGGGAGTGGTCTTTAACCAGGAGACGGGGCACTGGGAAAGAGTTTACAGCCAGTCGGCTTCAAGCAGACCTGGGAATGTATCACAGGAGGCCTTAAACCAGGAAATGCCTGAGGAAAGCTCAGAGGAGGATTCACTCAGGAGGTAAGATACATGCTTGCCCTTCCTCCTCTATTTTTTTCTTAAACCTTTCCCATATAGTCTGAGGTTTTTCAAGATTTTCAGAGTTAAAAACCTTTTCTCATATGGCCGTATGCTGTTCATGCAGACAAAAGTAGAGATGTTGGTGTTGATGTGTTCATAGCTGCCATTGTCATGCTGCAAATACCTTCTGAATATTGTAAGGGCGGAGACTGGACCTCTCAATTGTAATACAGACAGGCAAAAGGATGGGCTCTTTTAGCAGATCTCTGGGGTGAACTGTGTTCCTGGTGTTTCTGAGACTCTGCAGAAGCATGCAAACTCAGGATATGTTAATGCTGTCTTTTGTGCTCCCTGTCACACACCCTGTCATCACGTGCTATGCATGGAGAATCTGCCCAGGGTTGGCATGGAAAACTGGCCATGAGTAAGTTGTTAAGGTAAAAGGGTTAACAATAATTTCCTTAGAGTTGCCCAGAGGGGAAAATAGTCAAAGCCCTTTGTTAGTGGTTTGGGTATATGCAGTTGATTGCTGCTGGTAAGAGAGGTTAGTTTTTAAAGTGGCTCCCGTTGACCTGAGCTGGTTGGAGACATGCTAATCACTGAAAATTTTAGGCTTTGCTGTCTTCTTTTTTAGGTGATTCTTTTTTTTGGAAGGATGTTTTTCTTCTGCTTCAGATATGATACAAGAAACTGGATAAGCTAAATTGAACTTGTGTCAGGAAGGACCTATCCTTTGTGTCAGAGGGTCTTCACTGGCTTGTGTGGATGATACAGCTACATTGGTACTTTGCATGGGGTTTCCACACTGGGTTTCAGTTTCACATCTTCTCTGTCAAGTGGTTTGTGCTCTCACCAGAGGAAAGGTTCAGTCTTTCTGTTTCTCTGAAACAGATGCTTTGAGTGTAGAAAAGCAAAATTTCCAGGTTGGATGCAGATGTAACTAACTAAGAAGGTTTTGTACACAGGAGTGCTTGAGGAAAGGGAATTCTTTCCTCTGTCCTGCAGATAAGCTGATTATACTGAGGCTGGAACAGTGACTGCCTTTCTTGTTGTTGTAGTTGCATAGCAAATAAGTGGTGGTGGTTATAAAATTATTAATCAGTTTCTAAATCCTTGCCCCAGTTTTTGCTTTTTTTTTTAATAGCCTGCCATAATGAGAGTCTCAAGCTGATTACATGGGAGCTACTTTTTGGGCCTGAACTTACCTACTGTTAATTTAAGTCAGGTATCCTCTTGTCTCCGATTAAAGGGCATAAGAGTAAGAAGGAGCTGACAAATTTAGCTTTTAAATGGCACTTGAGTAAGTCTTGCGTTATCTTTCTTTCGAAATAGTGGTGCATACTTATGTCATCTCCACTGTGTCTCGTTTTCTGGGATGAGTCACTGTAGTGTCAGAAATAACAGGGCACATAACCCTCTTATTGACTGGGCACTTGGCACATGTTTGGACAAGGAGATGTAGATACGATCTTTTCTGTGGTAACTGTAATTTTAAAATGTCCTGAGGCATATAATTGATCCACCCCAGGCTGCAGGAGTCTAAGGAGAGTCCTATGACTAAATCTCTGGGTCACTTTGCCTGTCATCCATGGTGATTGCAGCTGCCTGCTCCAGTGGCTGTAGCATTTATGAAGGGTTACTTGCCTACTTCATCAGCTGAGCAAACAGGTGCTTTTTGCCGAGGCTTCTGATTTGGAGTGGGTAGTTTGATGCATGAGCTTAATTCCAGAGGAATTCCTGTAAGATGAAACCTTTAGTGAAACCTTTCTGGCAGAGGTTGTTGAGAATCTCCTAGGGACTCTTGTTTTCCCCATCTCCTGCTTCTGTTATCAGGCCTTTCTAAAGAACAGGCACCGCAGGGGTTCGGCTTCCCTTCTAACTGAAGTCAAGGTTTTGTGTAGAGTTCTGAAGCAAGAAGCTGGAAGCAGTGGGTAGTCTGGTATTAAATCCTTGTGGCAATTTCCTTGAAGTAAAACTTTATTTCCTTTCTTGTTAAACACATTGGGCGGGCTTGGGGCTTTATGAAATCTTTTCCCTTAAAAGGAACCCTGCATGCAGGATAGCTCTATCCTGCAGGTGTAATTTGCTGCCATTCTCAAATTAGCTGTTTATATTTTTCTTTATAGAACATGGGAGATGAGATTAGCTCAGTTGGGTTAGAGCATGGTGCTAATAGCACCAAGGTTGTGGGTTCAATCCCCATACAGGCTGTTTACTTAAGAGTTGGGCTTGATCATCCTTGTGGTTCCTTTCCAACTCAGAATATCCTGTGAATTTATTAACAAATCAGCAAGCACCTACTTGCCTAAATTTTGCATAGAGTGAGCATCTCGTACCAAGCCTTCATGTCTCCCAAGACCTAGGGCATGCTTTCACAGTGGGAAGTGCTGAAACCTTCTACACAGCAGAGTCCCAAATGTCTTTTAACCTTTGGAGCTACAGAGCATGCAAAGATGGGGTCTGAGGGTCCTGAGATATAAGCTATGTAATGCTGAAAGTGCTGATGAAATACAAGGGAGAGGATAAGCCTTCAAAGGCTTCTACCCACTTCTGAGGGTAGAAGTGATAACTGTATACACACTTCCAATCAATGTAATTGTGTGCCTTTCAAGGTCTGGTTAATTCTTAGTGTTGGAATCCAAGATCAGCTCATAACCTGTTTTATCATTCTGTTCTTCTTTGTCTCTCCATTAGATGTCCTCATTGGGCAATTGAGCTCTATATTCTAAGGTCAGCCGAAAAACGTAAGATAAAATTGTGTCTCAAAACTGTGTATGTTCTGATTCCCTGTCCATGGGCAGGATTCCTTCCCTGACATGACCTTCCTAGCAGAGAAATAGCTTTCTGGGAAACATTGCCATTGAGGGTCAGTTAAGTTAAGAGGGTAGTTTAGTGAAGGCTATTCTTTGAATTCTGTTGATGCAACTATGTCACCTGGGTAAGGAGAGAATTCTGCTCTTTCTGATGGTCCTAGGCTAATTATCTTGGACAAATCACAAAGCCATTAATAAGCATGTAATGGCACTATTCCTCACTAACAGCTCTGGCACCTCTGTTAGGAGAAGCGTGTCACTGGGGGCCTCAGCAATACAAGGAATCCCATCACATTCAGCCTGGCCTGAAAGCAGTGTGGCATTGAGCCGTGTGCTTTTTGAAGCTGTGCTGGTGAGGCATGAATTTGGGGAAAGTTTATGGTCTAGGTTAAGTACAAGTTTGTGAGACTGAGCTTCAGCTTTTCTGAGTTTCTCCACACTGATCTCATTAATTCAAATGTAGGGAGTTTTCCCCTCTGGATGTCTTTGCCTCACTTTTAACGTCGAAGTGAAAAGAATCCCAGAAATCTCTGAAGTTGCCATGTGAAATGTGCTGCATAAAATTGGTCACAGAAGCCGTTGGGAAGATGTGGGTGAAGGAAGGATAACTGAGCAACAGATGTTAGCTAGTTTAATTTTTTTATAACTACCAGTTAATTTAAAAATGGGTTGAGGAGGTCTTGTATTAATACTGTAATCTCAGTGAGGGAAACGATCCTCTAAGTACTTAAAGCCATTGTTGCTTTGTGGGTCAATTCAGGTTGATAATGAAAAGTTGAAAGGGGAATGAAAGAGGATTCTTCTAGTCAGCTGCTTGTTTGAGAGGAGCTGGTGCCACTTTGTTAAGACAGTGATACACAGAACCTAGCAGTGATCTCTGCTGAAATATGTATCAATTCAGCAGTTAATGCTAGGTATGGTGCAATGCTGGCTAATAAAACTGATTCAGATTTTCTCTTTGACTATTCTAGTATGACACAAGTGACATCTGCGGAATTAATGTGGGTTTTTTAGGAAAAAAAAAGGAAAATAATTAGGTTATAAATTAATTTTTGTTATTGAGTTCTGGATGCAAGGAGCAAGTAGTGATGTGTGTCCCTGCTAACATATTTCAAACCTTATTCAGTGAAACAGTTCCTACAGATGGGGAAAAGAAGGAAGAGGAAAATTGTTCTCTATAGATTTAGCTGCTTGTAATACATGGAAAGACAATTTTTATATGGTTTACCTGTTTGTCTAGGGATTTGAGTACATTACTGCAAGTGAAAGGTCTGCCCTGTTCTATTGTCAGGCAGGTTTGCATGAACCTTATGTTTCACAAGGAAATGCTTATTATCCTTATTCTTCCATGAAGAAGCTGTGTCTGGCAATTATGTTAAACTTCTCTAACCACTCCACTGCACTCATTCCAGAGGTCAAATTCTGTAGGCTGTGGTATGAGTAATTCTGTGCCTGCATTTTATGAATACATAATGTTTTCACCTGGCCTCACCCATTTAGTTTGACAGACAAGATACATTATTGAAGTTACCTGAAAATCTGAGAAGTCTTTTGAACCATCCTGAGTGACACTTTTGTCATGCATACAGGCGGAAAGTAGTGAGCGTGTGTGAAGTGGGGAAATTCTTGTCTGAGGACCCTTGTATAAACTCCTTTAGTTGGTTTGTGAGGGTATGAAAGGCAGAGGCCGCTGTGCTGTGCAAATATTTGACCTGTTGAAGCTGGCACAGCTTACCAAAGGCTTTGCTGTATTTTAGTCTGTTGGATGCACTGTGCACAAGTGACATGTGAAACCATCTTCCCTGGAACCACGTACCAGGGTCCAGGGACAAATCTGTGTCTTTCATTTTGTCAGGTTTTGTTTGAGGACTCTGGTCCCTCCTGCCTTGTTCTTGCAGTGTGATGTGAGCCCGGCCCCATGTAGTACAGTGACTCCAGCTCATCTCCTCAGTGCTGGTCACCTTCTGGCCCTTACAGCAACTATGAAGAGAAACACCTAGTCTGTTCCCTTTTGAATTTCTCACCTTATTTCCATATTACTTTTTCTGCCACAAGGGGGTAATGTTGCTTCTGCTCCTTTCTGTCTCCTTTCCTAACCTGAAAGTTTCCAAGTTCTTGTACGAAGGGTGGCTTGGAGACCCTCCCCACTCCCAAGGGTAGCTTATCTCTGTAGTTACCATACAATTGCAAGTTCTTTAGTGTTTGGAGAAAGGCGTAAATGCGGGGGATCCAGGTGGGAAATGGCTCTGTTACAGAATGCAAGCAAGGGAAGAGCTTGTCCTTTTGGCTTTTGTAAGGGTTTGAAAAAGACAGATGTGGATCTAAGGTGAGGCAGGTATTTCGTCTTTCTGATATGTAAATGCTCATGAGTTACGGCTCTAAAAGGCCTCGGCAGTCTTGTAGATTTCGTCTGGACTTCTTGCTTACTGCCTACCAAGCCTGTCTTTGGAGTCTCCCTTCTCAAAGGTTTTGTTTCATTTTAATGGCTGTTCACCCCCTCGGAGGACTTTTGTAATGTGGAGCTTGTTTTCTGGAGAATTGCTTGGCAGATGTTGGTTGGAGGGCTCTGTTTATTCTCTTCTTCATGTATGCCTTGAGCTATTACCTGAATTTTGGAGCTTTTCCATAAGGCAAAGAATATGTTTGGGGATTTTTTGTGTTGGATTTGGTTTTTTTCCTAGTGCAAATGGGTATGGTTTACTCAATGCCTTGAGGGGATGCCTCTTCCTGCTCAAAGTTGTAGGCACAGTGCTCACTTGTGATCGAATTGGGACCAGTCTATTGTTGAAGTAGATTGACAGGGTAGGAGGAACCCCATTCCTGCCCACCAGTGATCAGTGCTGTGTATGAAATGGAAAAGACTACAGTCACTTTTGCAGCTTTTTTTTCTGAGTTCATGCTGGTGGAGCCTGAGCTTCTTATGTGCAGTTCTGGTTTTTGATGTAAATGACCAAGGCTGATCGGATCTCTGCATGTACTGAGTTCTGGTAACTTTCTCACTCTGCAAAGTGCTGAATGAAAGGGTGTATGTCACTCATATCCTTGCTTTAACAACTAAACAACCAGAACACTTCCTTGTCCCCTGCCATGGATACAGAATTGCCTGGGAAGACAGTTCTGTGACTGACATTTACCATCAAAATCAGAGAGGAGAGTAGTGCTACTCACTTTACTTTTTGGGGGACAGGAACCAAAACAGGAGGGAATTACCTTATCTAAAGCTACAAATGTCTCTTATGGTGAAGACAGAACACATACCTAGTGTGTTCTGCCTTTTGTTCCATTCCTTATTTCTCAAAATCTTTGTAGTTGCTATTTTTTTCCTAATTGCTTACAGCAGTTGTGGCTTGCTTATTCACGTTATTAATATATATTGTGGCAGTGATGTTGAGCTCACAGAGAAAGGGAGGCTTGAGCAGAAGGGCACACCTGAGCTGTGGAGAAGAGACTGGCTCAGACTGCACATCTGTGGGAATGTGGCCTGTGCTAAATCTAGACATACCCACGTAATTTTCTTGACTCTTTTTGTTCAGACCCATTAGTTGTGGGAACCTTGCTAGCCTTGCTAGCCTTGCTGTCCTGCCATTTGTAGTTTGACTCAGTATTTTGTTTAAAGTTATGGTGTGTAGACCTTACTGGTGCTGTGGAAAGAAGGATTTTTCTGACAAGCCTTGTAGGCTCCATGTGCACTCTGATAGTTTTGGAAGAGTTTATGCTGGGCTGTTATCAGACTTGGTAAGAAATAATTCCAAAGATGTTTTTTTACTGTTCTTGAAAATGGTGGTGACAGAGATAAGTAATATCTCAGCAGTTAGTGAGAGTATTGGGGTAAATAGAAATTATAAATGGATTTGCCAACAGAGAGAAGAGATTTGGGTTTGTGCTTGGGAAGATGTGCTTGAGGAGAGAAAGCCAGAACTGTGTGATATGGGAATGATGTCTGTAAACGTTAGCCAGGACATGTTAGAGTGAACAAAGACCTAGTTTGTTGTCTGTTGTGAGCATAAAGTGAAATGATAGTCTGAAGGTGACATGAGCATTCAAACATGATAATTAGCATTGTTTATGTGTGAGATGTGCAGGCTGTGGACAAACTTGGTGTATATTGTTTGTTTGGCCTTTACAACAACTGGAAAATACAAATTCATTTTATCATGAGACTGTAAACATAGCCTGAATATAGGAGAAGCTGCCATGGTATCTAAATAGTCAGTTGATGCCTTTGTGAGCTCTGGGTAATTACAGTCACCCTTCCAGCTTTGTGGTTTTTCCCCAGCCTAAGCCTACTGTCTCTGTGTGGGCAGGAAAGACTCTTTTACTGAAGTTCTAAAAGTTTGAGCTCTTTAGTATGCTGCTAGTTACGTGGAAAAACAAGTGAAAGAAGTGCCTGTTTTCTTGCACAAATATTCCTTCCCCTGCCTTTGGTAGTTTCCTGATTTAAGAATAATGTAAGGTTGCTAGAGCCCTATTCTTCACTGAGAGTAGGTGGGCAAGAAGGATGATGCCTTGTGCTTTCCCTTCTTGCAGTAACTGATGGAGGTCACTCCCTGCTGCTGAGTTTCCCCCAGTGCTCTAGGAGGCTGCACATGTACCTGCAGCCTCCGCCAAACTTGCAGAAAGGCTTAAACTGCTTTTTTTTTCTTTTTCTTGGCCTGAATTTAAATATGCAGCAATGACTGTAGCAGACTAAAAGAAATCCATTTCCCTGTGTTCCTCTTGTAGCAGCTTGACTTGCAAACTATAAAGGTGTAAAATGCAGGTATAAAATAACTCCTTCTCAAATACCTTCATAGTATTTTCCCATGTGAACCATTGCCCTTATTCCACCCCTCTTCTTAGTCCAGGCACAGCAGTGAGAAGTTCACCTATAAAAGAAATGGGTAAAGTTTGTTCTTCTGCAATCTCCAGATAATAGAAACATCTTTTCCTACAAGTGTCTTTTCTATGGGAACTGTTCTGGAGTTTCACCTGTGCAGTGTGGCAGCAAAGAAGCTTACTGAATTTGAATTAAAGTGATGTTTTAGTGAGAATAGAAGAAGTATATGCTTCCAAACTGGCTATTATTTTTGCTTCTGTTGACATCTAGAGTTGGGTGGGGTTTGGGGCTTTTTTGGTGATGTTTTTGTGTGTGTATGTATGGGCTTTTTATTGGGTTGAGGGGGGGGGAGGTTGTTTGTTTTTGTTATTTGGGTGGGTGAGTTTTGATTGTTGTTGTTGTTTTGGGCAGGTTTTTTTGTGGGGTTGTTTGTTTTTTTGAGGAATGCATATTAGAGGACTGTAGCCCAAAGATCTTGAATAAACACACATTGCTCAGAAGTTTAAAGACAGCTGACTTCAAACAGCTAGCTATTTGAGGATACCATAAAACATATCAGTTCTCAACTTTCCTGCGGAGAGGGAAGAAGTGTGAATAGCTCCCCGCTCTTGAAAGCCATCCTTTGTTAGGGTGTCTGTCTCCTCTGTTGTCTGCACGAACTTTCCCTGCAGCCACCTGATCCAGCTGCTGCAGGGTGGCAGCATGTCCTGACAGGCTCACTTGACCAGGTACAGTTGCTCCTGTTTCTGTTCTTTTACCTGTGTGTCTTGAGTTCATGTGGTTGTATTCTGTCTAGGGGATGATGCTCAGCTTGTGATTAGTGGAGGTCTGTGACGTGCTTAAACTATCTAGCTGTGATTTTTAGAGCTTATAGTCTGGCTTCAGATAAGTCACATTAAAACAGTGTCTAAGTTTCAATTTGGTTTTGGTTTTTGCCAAGAAACAAGTTTTGGGGAGGCTCTCAGACCTACTGTTTCAGATTTGCTTGCTCATCTAAAAGCTCTCTGTGGCTTTCTTCACTGTGGGGAAGAGCTGGAGATGTTGGCATTGTAGTGTGCCTTTTTATTGTAATACAACCCTGGAATTTTTAGATATGCATTCAGTTTACATGTACTCCATGTGTGCACTCACTCTTCATGCTCTTTAGAAATACTCACAGCATGGTGTGGCTGGAGACAAAGTGCCTATATCAAATTATTTGCTTCTTGTTACAATGAGAATCTGGGCTGGAGAACTTGCAGTAGGGCAGCATTCATCTAATCTGTGGGCCTGGGCCAAGAGGAGAGAGGGAGACCTGTGATTTGACTCATTAATACAACTAAGCAAAAGAATGATGACTCTGGATTTCTCCAGTTGAGCTGTTCTGGTCTGTTGAATAGCTAGCATGCATTTTAAACATTTTCCACATACATATTTAACTGATTGCACCAAATGGCTGTTTGTGTGATGATGTAAGTGACCTCCTCCCTTGCTCTTCTTGAGAGAGCACCTGCTGAAACTGAAGGCTGTAAATAAACAGGGTTCTTTATCTGCCAGGAAACTGACTCATTTTTCTGCTTGAAATGCATTAGTATGAAATCATTCCTGTCTTCCTGAAGTGGGAAGGCTGGACTAAGTGACTGAACTACCCTGGCAGTCATTTGTTGACCTGACTTTCTTTTTTACTCCAGCGTGAACAAGAGCATTTTAAAGGGATTGCTTGATTTGTGATGAGACCTCTGTTTTCATAGCGTTAGAAAGCTATGGAGATAACAGTATGGCTTCTGCCCCCTCAAGAAAGACACCTCCTCTTCAATTCCCTATGGAGAAACATGAGTTATATGTAATTATCCCAGAAGCTGACGCAGATCTGTGTGTGTGGGTAAGCAGAGATTTCTGCTGGCCACAGTCTGTGGTGTTGGGAACTCCCAGAACAAGGAGAATTTGAAGGAGTCACACAGATGAAGGTAGGCAGAAGAGCCCTCAGAAGAGTAAAGCTGTGTGCAGGCTGAGGGAGTTCAGTGTGTTCTGGCTATGCTTTTAAACTTATGATAACTAGAAATCCATACCCTCTAGCTGAATTTCTGGTATAATGGCATGTTGTTAAGGCTCTAGGTGGAAAAATGCGATGTCTGTCTTCTGCTTGGTGCAGGTACCTGCCCCATCCTGAGCACTGGTGTGAAACTGCCACTGTAGAGCAAAATAGCATGTGCAGTACCTGAACTGATTTTAATTTCTTTTCCCCTCCTGTCCCTCAAGATTTGCCCCTGCAAAATGAAAGTGCAAGCTCTTTCATTGTTTTCTTCGTGTTGGACTTACTGCCAAAACTGATCAATGCTTCTTGCTGTAGCTGGTCTTGACCCTTCTAATGTCTGTCATGGATGTGTGCTTCCTCTTGCTTGTTGAAATGATGAACTAATCATTACCCAGATGCTGTATGATGAGCACATCTCCATAATGCTCATTCATATTTTGTTCTGATGCATGGCCTTTTTCAGCAGGTGAAGTAATAGATTAACAGTGCAGCCTTGAGTCTTCATAAAAGAATCTGTCATTTTCAGTAATGTGACTCTCCCTGTGATGAGCTCTAAAGTTGCTGTGTAGTTCTTGCAGTGCTCATTTCTGCTGTTCAAACTCTTACTGACACTTCCTTGTTTTGTGTAATTGTGCACTTTTTCTCTGCACTCCTTCCCGTGTTGGCTGAAGACCTTATGTGCTGTCTCTTTTCTGACTGAGAAAACCAGTTTGTTTTCTACAGGATTCCTGCCCAGAATCAGTGAAGGGGAAACAATCACTTTCTGTGATAACTTCTGCCTTGTATCAGATCTACTTCTCTGAACAACTCTGCACCTCCAGCTGGGAAGGATGTCTTCTCTGTCCCTAGTTGCACCTTCAGAGTTAACACAAGTTCTTTCCCTCAAGCAGGCCAAAGTGTTCTACAAGGCTGTGTTTGGAAGTTGTCTCTGATCACATATTGCATCTTTGGTTTCTCTAAAAAAAGGAAATTATGTTATAAAGGCTTCTTATTGTATGGAGTAACTTTAAAAAAAAAGGTGATGAAAAGGCTGCCTAACAGGGTTTGGATAGAAAGACAGCCACCACCTCTAGTTCCTCACTGAGCATGGGTTGTTTGGCACAGATGTGAACAAGGGGATGGAGGAGCTCCCTCCGAACTGTAAAAGTGACTGTTGAGGTTTTAATGAATAGTGATATTTTCAGGTTATTTATCTCTTGCAGATGCTTAGAACTATATTAAGAAAAGCTTGATCCTTTTGTTTGACTATATTTTCTCTTTTGGTTGTCTTTTTCTGACCTGTCTTAATCCAGTCTTGATGCCAGGCTAAATATGTCCAACCATAACCATGTGAAAGCTGAAGCAGTCTAGAAATGTTAGCTTAGAGGTATCAGAGCAGATTATGTTAAGAACTTAATTTTAGAACTCATTTTTTCAGGCAATCTTTAGAACAGCATACTGATTGCTTTTTTATTTTAAGCTTGAATATGAAACTGGTGAAGAGCAATAGTGTTTTTCTGTTCGACAAGGACTACAAAACTTTTATGAAAAATGAAGCTATGGAACAAAATGCTTGATGGTTTCTGCTTACATGATTTTCATTCGCTTTTTGAAAGTAGGAAACACAGTACAGATGTCTGAAATATTTTTTTCCTATTCCTCTGAGAAAAGGGACAGAAAATATATCCAAGCCAGTGCATTTGATTGTTTGAGATTTTTATTTAAAATAGTTTTCTAGCTCTCTATCAAGGCTATAATTGATCTTCAGGAATGAATTTGGTTCATTAACAGTTAATTGAGCTCAAGGTTTGAGGGAGGGTATTGGTGTTATTGGACACTGAAGAACATTCAGCTGTTTTCATGCTTTAGCTTTCTTACCATCTTTAGGTTACGTGTTGCCTGGCTCTAAGAGGAAGATGATTGCAGGGAATCTGGTTTTAAACTGTTGCTATTCTTTACCTTCTTATGAGAAACCACAGGAGCACATTCACAGGGATGAGTACTCAGGGGAACTGAGAACTGACTGTAAGTTGGAGGACTGAAAAAGGGATGTAATATGTAGTGTGATAATTTTCACCTCCAAATGGGCAGTGTGCAATATAAAAGTCTTTTAAGGGAAGACATAAAGCCAGGGGAGGAAAATCAGAGGCTGCCAAGAGTCATCAATATACTTTTCCTTCAAAGGATAACTAGGAATTTTCTTTTTAAAGCTATGCTCGTATCTGAAGACTGGGAGTAGGGGAGAGGTAGGTGTGATTGGTGTCCTTAGAATGCTTCATTTTACTGGTTTGCCCTGGTTGTTGGTGTAGAGCAGCTTAGGAGGATGGCAGCTGACTGAACACCCCTTTGATTCTAAGGAAACAACCTCAGTGCTGTTTGTTAACACCTCCCTTTTTGGGGAAGAAAACCCTTCCCTCCGTGTCTCTTGGAGTAGCGTTACTCAGTAACGCTCGTGCTGTGACAGCAAATCTGAGATGTGGTGTAGGGCTGCATTTCCTTAGAAACTATTACTGAAAAGTGGAATTTGCTGCTGTTAAGTATCTTCTCAAAGCCCCTCTGTCCCAAAAGGCTTTGGTGGAGATGCTCATCCCCGTGGGGAGAATGGGGGTATGGTCCAGTGGCTGATGTGCTATGAGGAGATTGCTTCATGCTTCTGGCATTCAGCTTCATTCCTGAAAATGATCCCTTTTCTGCTTATAATGTCTTGTATCTGTGAATTCCTTCTCTTTCCCTTGACTATAGGTGTCCTGTGACTTGAGGTCTGCTTCCTTTACCCCATGCTAGTGATTGCTGCAGACCTGAGTTAACAGAGCAAGTGTAGAACAGCAGTTCCAGAGTTGTTGATGTCTGACAGAAAAGGAGCCTGATCTTAATCAGAGAGTTGAGATTTCAGTGCTGCTGAACAGAGGCAATTTGTATCTTGTAGTAGTGTTAATAAAAAAAATAAACCCAACAAGAACTACAATCCCCCTCCTTCTAATTTAGCAAGCTGGAACAGAAGCATCTCCTAGGGTGAGCAGAGTTAATTTTCATCATTTGCAGGATTGACTGACATCGTGGAGGTTGATAATGGGCGATTTTTTTTCCCCTGGTAAGCGGGGGAAGAGAGTAGAAATTGCAGTTTCTCTGCTAATTGTACTTTATATGTCATTTGTGACAATTTCATATTGTCTAGACAGAGATAGTGGAGCAATTGCTTCCATAGAACCTAGTGTTAGCCTGTTACATATCTGGATAGCAGAAATGGGGGATGTGGGAGAGGAGGAGGTTGCTGTAAGCTGCAGAAAGGATTCAGGAGTCAAGCATGATCTGCTGAAATGTTTCAAAAGGAGATGCAAGCAATATGCATTTCTGTTCTCTCTTTTCATGCTTCTCTGTTGGAAACTTAAATGTTTAGTGGCTAACAGTTTACAGCAACAGAGCTACTTCTCTTCATCTATGCAGAATTAGCAGAATTGCTCCCAACCTTACATTTACTGTGGTAGTGAATTGGACTATTGGACTACCTTACACTTTGGCTTTACTGAAAATAAATAGTCTGTGTCTTTTTTGGGATTTCGGGTGCCAGAAGCTATGAGTGTAACACCAAAGACTTGGCAGAATGCAGCATGATTTACTTTAAAAATCTTTATCTGCACCTTCCTGAGGGACAGTAGGTTACATTACCAGTGACACAGATGAGACACTTTGATTATTATAGCAGAGTATCTATTATTGAACCCATTTGACAGTATAAATGCATTTGGATTTGTAACTTTGGGACTCAAGGGCTAAGTCTAGAATGAGTTAGTTAAAAATGGATTTTATGTGTGCTTAGTACTCTGCCTCAGTACAGGTATTGTTATTCTGTGGAGCATAAAGCAGAGATGGTCTGTCTGGATCTCATGAGCTTGCTTGTTGCCTTGGTTTGGATGTTTTGCCCTTTATGTGTATCTAAATTTCTCTGTTCATTGCTCTGTGATCTGAGAGGGCACGGTTGTAGGATAATTAACTACCAATCAGACTTAAAATCAGCTCTGGCTTTTAGCAGTTACTGTTAACTGAATTAATTATCTTTGTGCACATGATCTGAATGTGGCCCTAGTATGTGGCCTGTGTGCCTCAGTGTGAGGTAGTGCAGGAGCTGGATTTGTTTTTGTCAGCCTTGGAAGGCTCCACTGGAAAGGCCATCTTAACTGAGACCATTCAACTTGCACAGTGCAAGCTTAGAAAGGGTTCTGGGGGATGTATTTATTGGAGTGTTTGTAATCCTGTTCCTTACAACCCAGTAACTACTGGTCTTCCACGGGAGCCCTTCTGGTGAAGCAGCTTCTGTTGCTGCAGGGATGGAGTTGCAGCCTGTTCAGGGAATGTCACAGGGCTGTTGAAGCCTGGAGGAAGTCTCTTTACCTGGACACTTGGCCATCCTGGGCTCAGGGAACTGTTGGTTACTAAGGTAACCTGTACCCATTCTCATCTGAGGTCCCAAGTAACTGCTATAGCAAGACTCTTCAAATATATATTTCTAGGATCTGTTGCAGTGTGGTGGTGAGAATTATAGATTCCTGAAAGTGCTGTTCCCAAGCCAAGCAGAGGGTCTCCTGGCAGACCCACACCAGGTTACAGTGATGTGTGCCCTGCCTCTGCACCCTTGTGGTGTCCTCTGTTTAGTATGGGTTTTGATTTCTTTCAGCATAGCTGCCAGATGCTTTCTGAAGGTGATCCCTCAAAGTCAATGGTCATCTTAGGTAGTTGCCAGTTTTTTTAAAGGTGAGAAGACGATTATGGGGGGAGAATACCAGGAAACTTCTTTCTAACAGTGTTTGCTAGGCTGTGCAGCATGTACTAGTCATCTTCCCTTGTGGCTTTGATTTTACTGTCACTTAGTGGGCAGATAGAAAGGAGATGGGATATGTAGTGTGTAGGCATCAAGACTTTTTACAGGGGTGAGTTTGATGATTATTTGTGTGTACATATTATCAGAACACCAAAGGCATTGCTCACGTTAGGAGGAAGCTGCTGTTTCTGTTTCAAGTTGTGACCCTGTCAGAATCTGCATGCTCTGGAAGCTCTTTCTCCTTGGCTAAGTCCAGTGATCAGGCAGGATGTTCCAGCCTTGACATATCCAAGTTGCTTGCAAAATGCTGGGTTTGGAGCAGCTTAGAAAAGCAGATTTCTCAAAAGCATGTTGATATTGCAGTGGCAGTAACCTAGTCTCAGAGCCAGTGGTTTAGAAGGGACCAGCTGCTTGAGTAGGTAGAATATCCCTTCTGCTAATTTTAATCTGTCTATTTTTCCCCTAGAAGGAATTAAAGCAGTTTATGTGTGATGCAACTAATAGGTATACCTGTATACCTCCCAGGTGTAGGACTTCAGGTATATCTCATAAAGCTGAAACACTGTTCATTCTGGATTGGCTCTTTTTGCACATATGTACTTGGAGCAGAAGGAAGGGTTTAGTAAGACAGAATTAAAGTATAAGGACTTTTTGGGTAACCACGGGATTCATGATATCTGGCAGTATTGAATATTAGAGCTTTTGACTCAATAACTTAGGAACCAGGAGAATTAATCAAACTCAAAATTTGAGAGATTCAGAACTGTTCTTGAATAAGACAAATGGTTGCCAAACAACTTTGTGCTAGAAAGGACGGGATTTCTTGCCTTATGCATAGTCTCAGTGCTTTGCAGCAAGTTTCTCAAGCTGACACACACCTTTCCAACTGGGAGACTGAAGCAATCTCTCGCTGTTTCCTGTGTTCTTGATCTGTAATGTAAATTGAAGTATTTTTCTTTTAATTGCTGGAAGACAGTAAATATTTTTCTTAAGATACTGATGGGTAGGCTGCTGCTAGGAAAAAAGATATCTCATTTGGAATTCTGCTGTCTTTATGTGGCTAGAAATGGGAGGTTGGGTGTGGATTTTATCTGGTCCTTCTTCCTGTGTTAATACTTGCTGTCCTGCACTGCAAAGGCTAATGGATTATTATGAGTGTGGGGCTAAGGATTCAAATCTTTCTCAGCAGCTGTGTGTGTGAGTGAGTAGAACAGATGTGGTGTTGGACCTCTTTGATTTTCAAACCACAACAACTTTCATTAAGTTACAGACTAAAAAACAAAATTTAGCAGGAGTTCTGAGATAGAAAGACTTGAAAGGGAACTCAGCAATCTTATAAACGTGAGAGTTGTTTTTTCCACTTTCTGTACCTGTCCCAAATCATCTCTCTTGTGTTAATCTAATGGCTGCAACAGGCCATGAGTCATTCTTGAAACAGTGCTGTCCTCTGGGTTATGACAGAAGCTAGACAGAGGTGCATGTAGAAGCCAGGGTGGGGGACATATTCCTGCTGTATACTTCTGATTCTGCTGCCTTCATGATTCAGTCTCACTTCTCGTATATTCAGGCTGTCTGGCTGCATTTGCATGCATTGATTTCTTGAGTGAATATTTGTTATCTCTCCCTGTGGCTGATTACAGTACAGAGGAAAAGAACATTTTAAATTTTTGCAGTTTTGTAGAAAACCTCTCTTTTAGAGCCTGAGACTAAGATTCAAGATCTTAGTATGGATAGACAGCAGTGGTGCCCTTAAAGTCCACATGTTAACATGTGTGTTCTTTGTCCCCTGCTCCCTGACCCATTCCATGTGTAGCCACCTCTGAGTAGGTAAGAATTTGACAGATGGCCAGTGCAGTGGTAGTGTTTATGGACCTAATATATTGGGGTGGGTTGTCTCCAGAGAAGTGACATCTACATCTTTCTCTTGGAACTTGGACATGGCTATGGGAGCACTCTTCTTCCTTACCTGAGGTGTTCTTTCTCCTGTGCAGTGAGAATATAAAACTTTGAATACCAAAAACACGCATGCCATCAGCGAGTGGTTCAGTATGTTGCAGAATTCTCTGCACTAGTGATAGAAATAGTCTTAAGAGGTTTCAGAAAGTAGGTCATATATAGGAAGGATGTTCCTGAATGGTCTTTGATGTTGTAATTTGTTTTGCCTTTCTAGGAGGTTGCTGGAGTCTTCCCTCATTTCATTATCTCGCTATGATGGAGCAGGATCCCGGGAACATCCAATCTACCCAGATCCAGCCAGGTAAGATCTCAATGCAGTCTAAAGGCATTTAAATTTTACATGCAAAAGCATAACTTCAGTATAAGTCACTGAAACCTCTGGCAATTGGGCTTATCTCCTTCTTAATGATCTGCCATGGGGAAAGAGCAAAACAAGTGAGCAGATGCTGTTAAGTCTGGGGGGAAGTGAGGAAAACAGGAAGGAATTACTGTTGAAGTAAACACATAAGAATTCATGAAATCGTTTGGGGTGGAGAACACTAGGTGGCAAGCAGGTCCAACAGTAAATGAGCTATATCAATATATTAAAAATGTCTTTTGAAGAAAAATGAATTAAAAAACAAATAGTCTTGAATGCAGTAAAGGGAATTAGGAGGTAGTGTGAGCAGACAACGTGCTTAGAAGCATGAATTGCATAAATGTATCTGTACAAGAGAGAGCATAGCCAGAAGGTTATGTATACTTAACTAAGAACAAAATACTGACAATTATTTTTGAAAAGTCATGAATCATTGACATTAGGCATAGAAACACCTGTAGTGCTGCTTAATCTTCAAAAGAGGTGGGAGTGTTTCAGAGGACTAGAAAAAGCAAATGTGGCAGTTATCAAAAATGGAAAGAAGTGATCTTTGCAGTTTCTATTTAGTGTATTAAGAAAGCAACAGATGGGATAATGTGACCCAAAGACTCTGTCAGAAGAAATGATAGAATCGTGAACAGCAAGTGGCTTTGGAAACTTTCAAAGAATAAATCATGACAAATAGATCTTTAGATGGGTTTAGGAAAGCTATGAATGAGGAAATGCAGTAAGTGTAAACTCTATCTGATTTAGCCTTTTGGGGAACTTCTTGCATAGTTGTGTGAATTGAAGGCTAGTAGGATTTATCATAAAGAAGAGTACAGGAATGCCACTGAAAATTAAATCTTGAGTTGCTGAAGGATGTTTGTTGTTTTCTGAGGTTTGGGGTGGGTGAGGGGGTTGTTTTCTTCGTCATTAACCCAAAAATGTGCATTTTTATACAGATAATACTCTTAAGTACAAGTTCTGAAATAAAAGGTTGCAAACTGGCCAGATGGTATAATTGTGTTGGTAAATAACTCCTTGCTAACTGTCTCTGTAGGTAAAGCCTTGTAGAGGTGAAATCTTATATTTGGCTTTTTTTCCGTTTATTGTGAAGAAAGTTGCCTTGTGAAGTTAATTCAAAGGCTTAGGAATGATGTAAACAAAACTGTAGTGAAGTAAAAGTAAGGTGGAGTATGTGGCTTGTGTATAAGATCCTTGGCAAACCAACCTAGGTGACTGCTGAAGGTCTTGGCAACTGCCTGTCAGAATTGCTGATAAATGTAAAAGCTTCTAAATGGCAGTTGGTTGAATGGCAGGAAAAGGGATTGATTTACCTGGAAGGAGGAGAATTATATTCTACAAATGTTGATTTAAAGCTCTTATTACATTCAGGTTTATTTTTGAATGCCAAAAGCTGCTTTATTGTTGGAAGTGCACCATTCATTGTTTCTGGAATGCCTTGTCCAAAGCAGGCAGATTGACAGAGCAGAGATTTTAAGATCTCGTTCTAGCTCTCTGGGAGCTGCCTTTTAAAAAAGAAAAGGAGGGCCTGCCTAGGTGTCTGAATTTTGTTTTTCCCTTTTATAAATGTCTACTGTGATGTAAGAAAATGTAAGTATTTGTAAGAATAAAATGTAAGAAAATGGATCAATGCCTGAATCATTTCCTAGCATAAGAGGAATGGTCAAAGATATTTTTCTACTTGAAGCCATTTTAGAACTGATGCAGTGCTCTTCATGTGACAGTTCAAGTGGTTTTAGGTTATGGTAGAAACTAGAGTAGCTGGAGTTTATAAAGAGCTTTGGAAGAAAAGTCCAGTTTTGAAACTCTTCTAAGAAGGTTAATTTGTTCTGGTAAATGTCACTGTCCTTTTCAGAGAATGCGATTCATGGAGGCGTGACCAGTACCAGCTAGAAGTTTGAGTGGGATAGGATTAGAGTCTTCCTCCATAAACCTTACTGGTTTGCTGGGCTAGTAGGATATTTTTAACTGTCCCTTTAACTAGTTGGAAATTTGAAAAGTGATTAAAAGGAGTGTTACTGCATTTTGAAGGGTTTTTTGGTAGCATCATAAGTTCCAAATGTAATCTCTTTGAGAAGCTAAATAACAAGGTGGAGAAGTGAAAGGTGAAATAAACACATCTGTATCTATTAATAAACATCTGTATGTGTCTGTGTGTGTTTGTGTTTTAAATATATATTAAATATGTATACCTCCTTAAGACTGCACTGTTTCCAATGGAGTCTTTTTTTAAAGAGTACATAAACTACATGATCTGAAAAATTTATTTTTGACAGCATGTGTATGTGTTAGGTTTGTTTCTGCGTTCACTGTCTGTAATGGTGCTGTTTGAATAACCTAGGTCAGCAGTGAGGCGGGGAGAATATTTTTTGAAGTTCCCTCAGATTTAGAATGAATATTTTGATGTAGACTGCAGCAGTATTTTTCAGTGGTCTTACTGAACTTCACTAAGGTCAGCTTGGCTGTTCTGTCATTCTCCACAGTTTCCATATGTACTGGGCTCAGAAAATAATCTGCAGAAGAATTAAATTAGGCTGTCATCAAAGAACACCTACAATAATTGTTTTTTTAAATAGAAATACTCAATAAGAATTGCATATGCTCCTAGACTCCATATATATATATATATGTATGTATAAAGCATCACAGTGTTTGTTGGATATATGTCTAGAAAAAAAATCTAAGCAGCTAGAAAGTGTTTTATTCCTTACACCTTTCTCTCTGTGTATCAGACTTAAGCTTCTTGTGTTGTCTTTGAGATCTTTTTCAAAGTCTATTCAGTGCACACACCGTGTGCTGTTAGGAAGCTGAATGTGACATCTTGTCATTGGTTATGGCCACTCTTTATTGCCTACTCTTTCTTCTAACAGGTATCACCACGTTTTTTCTTCTGGTGTCCTGCAGAATTTTAGAAGACTGCTAAACTCATTCTTCATATTCTTCTGTAAAATTTTCCCTTGGTGTGATACTAGGGAAAATAAAAGTTTCAGTGGTTACACTGCTGGACTGCTGTGACCACTGTTTGTGTTTGCCAGTGTTTGCCCTGTTCCTGTGTTTTTTTTTTTTTTCTCTGTACATATTTTGGTGTAGTTTTTTTTTAGGCATGCACAAAGGCGTTGGCTTATGGAAAAGCCCAGAGAAGAGACCAGCGCATTTATTAATGTGCATCTGTAATGCCTTGCTTTTTTGTATTTGGCCTATTAAGTCTTATGGGGAGTAGAGAGAAGTGATGTGTTTGTCCAGCAAAGCCTTCTTCTTTATGTAGGCATGAGCAGGTTTATCTCATTAAACTGCATAAAAGATTCAGGAGGAATCAAGCTGAGTATGTTGTTCCTCTTACCCTTTTGATGTTTTTTTGGCTTAAGTTTTAACACCTCTGAACCTGTAATCTGTCTCCTAAACTTGTCCTCCCCCCAAATTAGAATTCAAGTCTAACCAAATAAGGCTAATTAAATGGTAAATCAAGCATCTGAAGTGTCTGGATTTTAACACTGAGTAAGTGTGTCACAGAAAACATGTGTGAGGAGCTGTGGATATACACAGGGTGGGAAAAGAGAGTATGTGTTCACTCTCAAGAGAGTAATGCTGGTGTGTCATAGCTGATGCAAACAAATGCTAGGTTATGCATGAGAGAGAATTAAGAGTTAATAACAGAGGAAAGGTTTCCTTTCAGGTGGGATGCAAGGCTTTTAAAGCTCCACTGAGCATATACCTAGTGGATCTGATAAAATTGCTGCTATATAAAATCCCTACCATTTAGATTACAAAGTAGTTAAAGATATGAAACCTTTTTCTCCTGATTGATATTCTGTGGTACTCCCTAACTACCATCAAGACAACAGCACTTTCCTTCGGTGTTTATCTGAACAGTGCTGCTGTTTGGCATTGCAGGCAAAGTTCACATTGAGACTGGGTTTGGTTCTTTTAAGGGATGCTTGCTGAGCTTACTAGAGTGAACTGGTAATAAATGAATCAGTGAGCTCCAGAGAGTACTGAGAAGCAAATTTCTCTCTTCTGTGGATGAGCTTTTTGTCTGTAGGTACTGTGTGGTGCTTCTGTTTGCAAAGGGGATCATGTGGGATTGTAGCATATAAAGGGAAAATTACTTTTCCTTGCTTTCTGTATTTAATCCATCTTACAGATAAAATACAAACAATCAGCCTTGTGATAGGCTGTTACTGGCCTCGCACTTGGAGTTCAAAAGGAAAAATAGGGCTGGCTGTCATTCTAAATTTATGTAATGAGTATTTGTGTATCTTTTCTTGCTCAGGTTGTCTCCTGCTGCATATTATGCCCAGAGGATGATCCAGTATCTTTCCCGGAGGGACAGTATTCGACAGCGCTCTATGCGATATCAGCAAAACCGTCTCCGCTCTTCCTCCTCCTCTGCTTCCACTTCAGAGAACTCAAGCCCATCTGTGGAGGGAAATGATCTGGAATTTGAAGATTTTGAGTAAGTGTGTGTGCTGCTTAGCCCTCTTGCTTGCCACTGTTGTCAGCACAGGTCTGCTTTCTCGTTTCCTACTTGGAAATAAACCATATTGTTTATCAGTTGAAGACACCTTAGGCTTCTTGTAGGAACAGATTAAGTAATTCAATCAATAATTACAGCATTGATTGCTAGAAATAGGTCTAGTCACTTCTATTATGAAAATTAAGTATGTTGTAGGGCTACCTTCAACACATTAGGTATCTCAACCACATTTAGAAGACTGGTTAAATAAAGAAAATGAGATTCTTTTTCTCCAGTAGAACAGATGGGGAGCCAAGAGTTTTACTTGAGTTGTCAAACCTTGAGACAGAACAAGAGTCACTAAGAGGCTTTGCAAGACTTAGTTCTTTGGTCTAAGGCTATAGGAGACACACAGACATGTCCCGTGTTCTGAGTGGTTCTGCTGACGAACTTTTAAAATTTGTTCTCCAGCATCTGCTTTTGGACTTCTGGTGATATGCAGTGTAATTCCAGCAAAAAATTTATTGCAAATTTTTAATAAATTGAAGAGTATAGTAATGTATTCCTTACATGGCATATAGACCAAAAGCACAGGAATTTAGATTAAAATCCATTCTAGCAGCAAAGAGACTATAACTTTTCTAGCCTGTCTTCAGTGATTTCTTTTTAAATATGGGATAATTCCTGAGTAGCCTTAAGTATTTCACTGAATTTTCCCCCATTTGTGTATACTGCAATTAAAACAAAGGATAATTCTGAGCAGGGTTGTAGAAGTAGTCTGTGGTTGTACTGTAGTATAGTAGGGTGGTGTGTTTGATGGGAGCTGTGAACTCCTCAAAAAATCTGGATTGTTATGTTGCAGCTGCCAGCAAAGGATGCTGTCAACTTCCCTACTATTTTAATTTGCACATTCACTTGCTTGCAGTGGCACATACTTGAGATGACATGTTATTAAAGCTCCATGTCCTTTGTTTCAGGATAAAGTCCCTTTCTGAAGGACACTAGTCGCACTAGCTATTCCCAAAAGCAAGATATTAATCCCTTTCAGACTTTCAAGTGGTGGTAGACTTTTTTTTTCCTTGAAAGTTCTGTGAAGCTGTCATTTCATGCTCCAGCAATTGAATATTCCGAAGTACAGGGTCAGAGAATGTCTTTCCCTCTCATTGTGGCTTTGTTTGTGTAAAATGTAAATGAGGGCAGATAAACTATTAGGCAGTGACTCTTTCTGCATTTTCTCAAGCATCCTTGTGGTCTGGAAGAGCAGAAATACGTTGGCTGCTGGGCCTGTTTTTGGGAAGTGGGTGTGTTGCAAGCGTAGACCTTACTATTTCTATTATTCCATTTTATTTGTCTGGGGCAGCTTGTTCTGCTAGAGAAGTAAAAGATGGTATGTTCTTTGTTCACAGAGCCAGGCAAATGCCTGTAGAGAAGTGTGTTCCCCTGCAGATAATGTTCACACAGTAAGAACACCCAGTCAGGGAAGCAATTCAATCAGCCATACTGAGGTTGTCTTTCATTTCATACTGAGCAAAAAGTGTTTATTCCTTAAAGTGCAGTGCCTGACTTTGTTGGTTGAATATTTCATATCAAATTCTGGTCTGTGCATTCAAGACCTGCTGCCTTTTTACTTCTCTGCTTCATTATTTCTCTTGGCTGATTAGAGAGCACTGCTATGCAGGGGTCCTTAGAGCTGGAACTCCTCGTGACTCAGTTGATTTCTTCTGCTGAGACTTCACAATTAAATGTCTTACAGAGTTCTTGCTTCTCCTTTGGCTCCAGTATCCCTCCTTCCTTGCTTGTTCACCTGTGCAGCCATGTATTACTTCATGGATGATTTTTCTTGCTGTGGTTCAGATGCCCTGACTTCCTTGTGTCTCCAGACTTGATATGGGGAAAGGGTGGTGTTGCCGCTGTGTCTGGCTGTCTGCAGCTCATGCTTTTCTCCTGAAATACAGGGAACTTTTTTTTCCATAAAAGCCAGAAAATTGCCTTGGTGCTTTATCTTTCCAATGTGGCTAATATAATGGATAAATAATCTCTTTTTGTTTCCCAGAGATAAGGAGAAGGGTGTAAGGGACATTAAACACCAGTGCCTTTTACTGTGCATAGAGCACTGGGCAAGGAGTGAATCCTGTGCTTGTGCAGGATGCTTGGGAGACAAGCTTCCTCTTCTTTCATATTTTTTGGGATTCAGAGATTTTTTCTCTTCAAAAATTCATTTTGTCTTTTTTTCAGTTTTCTTTACCTAATGGCTTAGTAAGGGAAGAACTGGGCCTATGTACTGTTTGTGTGTTTATGGCCTCTAAATTTAACTTTAAAGCCTCTCCTGCGTCTCAGTCAAGGGTGAATTCATTCATAAATACATTTAGTTTATGATGACAGTAGAAGTAGTGTTGGTATAAGAATCTGAAGTCGTGTTTTTTATAGGTGTTAGTAATATCCTTCTTTTACACCAGCTTTTATGGACAGTAGAGGAGGGAGACACACTATACCTGTGTTTTTCAGTCTAAGATGTTCTTTCTCTATATGTGCTCCCTGTGTTTAACCTGTCACTGTTGTCATCTTACTGCTTATTGAATGCAGCTGTCAACTGTAAACTTAGTCATGTCTACATAAAAGCATTTAATACAGTTTGTAATATATATACAGATTGTAATATTAGGTTATTGCCAGATAGATTGATATGAGTGGGTTTTAAGGTTAGCTTTAGTAGAATCCTAAGCTAAAATGAAAAGACTTCCTGAGTTGTGGAATAAGAATCTCTGAATGAAGAATGACATAATTTTAGTCTTCCAGCATAACTGGTAAAAATAGATTCTTTATAGACAAATTATACATGTTGAACTTTCTAATTTCAAGTTCTTATTTGAGTATCTCATGTTTGCATCACATAGTAAATTGAGATTTTTAAAGCTAAACAATTTTGACTTTTTCAAGAATTTTGATGTGGTCTCTTTTATAGATTTCCTTTAGTCTAGAACAGCTCTCTCATGTTGAAGCCCGTGGGTTATGCTTCTAGGACTCCTTAGATAGTGCAGTCTCTGTTATTTCATTTGTAATTCCAAATTTGTCACCATAATAAGAATGTGGAGGTGTTTCTGGAGGTGAATTTTGGCCATCTATGTCCCTTTTTGTCTGAAGTAACTATGGGAACAAATACAGAAGTACAGGTTTGTTTCATCTGTCAGACTGAAAAGCAGATATAGGACAGTGTACCAGCTCTTAAAGCCTGAGTCAAACCCTTCACTGCAGTTCAAAAAAGGCTTTCAAGCTAAGGCTACAGGTGTGACTGTGGCTGACTCCTCTGTCTATTTTTGAGTGAGGGCTGCCTGACAGAATATAGATAAGAAGGAGCTTGGAGATAACACTATTTTCATGTCTCCAACTTTTCCCTGTTCTGTTTTATCCTTTCTCCTTCCCTGTAGGAGGGTTTGTGCTGGCATGGATGCACTCAGTTGTGCCATTCTCACAGGCTAGGAAAGTCTTTTTTGTGTCTCTATAACAAGATGGGCTTAACCTCACAGGCCTGAAGTCTTGTTTTAGTGCTTCATCTGTTTAATTTCTTTTGAGACACCATGAGCATCCAGACAGAAAATATGAGAACTGTTGGCACTGTTTTACTGGCCCTAATGGACCTTCTAGTTTTGTTGGAAACAGGCTCTTGCTTTGTAAAGATGATTAATCAGTTAGGAAAAGCTTACAAGATTGAGAGTGATGTTATTTGGCTTTATTTATCACTTTAAAATCCTTTTGTTTAAGGTAAGTTCTGGACCAAAAGTTGGGGTTTCTCAGATGGGCATCTTGCAATGGTCTCCTCATGAGTGCATGAGATACATGAGTATCCATCATACTTGCCTCCTGCCATTTTTGGTTGATTTATTGACACTGTCTTGGCAAGAACTGCCAAATCTAAGTTCTTCCAACAGCCTCTTGTCTCGAAGAGATGACCTGCCAGCCAACTGCCACTGTATTGAAGCTGCAAGTCTTACTTCCAGTGTCTTGTCCGCAATTTTCATTCATTTTGGAAAATAGTATTGTAGATTCTTTTTGACCTCTTTTATAGGTGAAATGTTTGGTTTGGGAGTCCAGTTTTTGTCATAGTTAGTGCTCCACTTCCAGCTGGCATTCTGGTTTAACTTTCTGTGTTAAGAAGAAAAGTGCATGTCTGATTAGATATTTTTGTGTGAGATATCCAGGCAATCACTCTTCTTCTGGAAAGTCTTCATTTAAAGTATATTTTGTTGTTAGCTTCTTTAGGAACCTTAACTGGGACACTAATACTTGACAATACTAATTAGTAACTGTCTGGATGCAATCATGTCTGAACTAACATAAAGCACTGTGAGAGAAAAGGGAAGACAATGGCTGTGGCAATGTGGTTACTCAGTAGTGTGTATTTGGGTAGAAAGTTTGGTTTTGGATTCTGTTTATTGGTCATCTAGTGGAATGGTAGAAGTTTTTGGTCTGATTGTGTATCATTGTTTGCTAGAGACACAGTGCAATGGGAGTACTAACCTGCAGCAGTGCAATCAATTCACTGTGCACCTTCTGGCTTCCCTTAGCACACCATCTACTGAGAGCACATGGGTAGAGCTTGGACTCTTTTTGTAAAATCTTGGTCTTTACTGCCCTCCTTTACAGCTGTCCACCGTGCACTCATTTATTTCAGAGTGGCTTTTTTCCTATCTGGCAACCTTCATGTTCTGCAAAAGAAACTTCTTCAAATAGTAGCTAGGTTTTCTTGTCAAAAGAGAGGAGAGATTGGAATGATTAAAGCTTTTTTGTGACACTTTAAATAAGTATAGAGCTTTTGATCTACAGCTCCAGTATGCTGAGACAAGCTCTGTCATTATGGAGAGAGAAGCATGAGGAATCCCAGAGGTAAAGAAGGAGGTTTACTTTGTTGGGGGTCTGTAGGTTGATGGTATGCCAAGTGTTAAGCTCTCATAGGACATAGTGAAGGTGGATAAGAGAGATAACTTGATCAGTGGTATGCTTTTGTTCTAGAAATAGTGATATCATTTCCAAACTACAAGATTTCTAAAAGCAATTAGGGTGGGTTTTTTCCTTTTTCTCCTTGCCATCCTGATGTTTACATCTGCAGTTAAAAAGAGACATATAGGAGATGTGAGAATCTTAATAGGCTCTTCATGTCATTCGAGTGCTGATGGAAATGGATTTTTAGGGTCCACGACAGGTCATTATACTGCAGAAAATGTAGCCTTTTTTCCTGGAAATCTTAGATGAGACAGTTTGTTATCTTTCTTGAGCATCTACAAATAATGTTCTTGTTAGCAATTTGCTATTTGAGTTCAAATAAAGCAGGATTTGTTGAGTTCACATAAAGCAGGCTATTTGTTTCTTTCTTCCCAGAGCTCCTTTATCTGTTTTTGTGGTTTTTTCATCTGCCTTTGTTTCTTGCCTCACATAGCACTGCGTCATTGTTTTTGATGAAGATGAGCCTTTACAAAACTGGCTTTCAAAGCAGATGCAAATATGTGTAACTTGGTGGTCACTTTCTGGGTTTTTTTTCTTCCCTGCTAGAGGTTTCTGAAGCAGTTACCACTGGGCTGTTTGTTCCAGATACACAGCAACTTATGTTAACTATATTCATCATCTTAAACACAATTTCAGGCAAGACAGTTACAGGTGCTGGATGAATGGGAGTGATACTGAACCTACTCTTTGAACTTAATTTTTCAAGGATTAGTTAGAGTGTTAGCTTGTCTTGTGATCTACTCATAGTAGCCTGCAGCTTCACTTTCTCCATTCTTTTAATCTTTTATCTTTTGTGACAGTCGTCTATATTACCCTTATCTTGGTCATAATGTCTAGTAATGTTGCATCGATGCAGTGAACAGGCAATAACTGTTTTCTTGCAGCAGTACTGCAGGATTTTGCTAACCTCTCCAGCATAATGTTGCTTTACCATTAAGTCACATCCCAGCAAGGCAAGTGTTTTCATATCAGGGTGGTGAAAGAATGTGTGCCTTTGGAAAGGTGGCAGTTGCCAGAAAAGCACCCATCATACTCCATACTGTTGGTTGCCTGAGTCCGTAGAAACAATTCAGTGTCAAGATGGTAATTCTGAGTTTTTCTAACAAATCTAAACTCTGTCCATTGTTTTCCTTTTGCTTTTATTTTGTGTCTGTGCAACTCAGACATCAAACTAGGTCACCTAGTAGGTGAAGTCCACTGTTAATGAGAGTAATTAGGAAGCAAGCTGTTACTGGTTTGTTGCTGGCCATGCAAGCAGGTAGTGGTCTGCATTCTTGAAGCCCATAGGTCTAACAGATTAGCGTTGCTTGTGAAGTTATGGTTTCAATTCTGTTTCCTTTGCAAGCATAACAGTGTGATGGATTTTTTAAAAAAGAGACAAAAGTTGATGCCTCTCTAGCTTTGTCTGGCTGCTGCTGTTCCTGCTTTCTAATGATTCACTGTAGCTGTGAAGTGTATCAGTCTTATTCTAAAACAGCATTATCAGTTTGTGAGCCCACCACACAGTGAGCTGATTAAAATAGAAATAACTGGATCATGTGCCTAGAAAAGAGTGAGTGCTTCATTCTAGTTCCAAATCAGTCTTTCTCTGAAGCATTTAATCCTTGGCATTTTACAGGCAAGTACTGCAATTTCTCTTGACCTCTCATATGTGATACTTTTCTGAAACACTTGATCTCCTGAAGTGCCATTTTTAATCTTGTAAATACATTTTCCCCTGAGCAGTGCTTTGAGTGGTAATCAAAACTGGGGGGTTTGTTTCTCTTCGGTCAGCAAAGCCATCAGTAACTCAACAGTCTGCTATTTTATAGGAAGTTTTAGTTGATAAATAGATACACATTTTCTCTGGTGGTCCTTTCCAAAAGCTCCTAGTAAGAGATTGGCATTTCAGCCTTCAGAAGAATGCAGAATGATGGAAAGGCTTGAGTGACTTGTTTAACTTCTTTATCAATTACTGTGTTAAAAATCTGTTCTAGTTCCTGTCTCTCCAGCTGGCCACCGTCACTCTTGGTAGTTTCCCTACTATTTTTATTTTTCAGTTGGTTTTGGCTTCCAGTCTTGCACTTGGGACCTCACTCCACAACCGTACATTTAGTGTCAGGAATGTATTTTTGTGTAACAAATGCGCATTTTTCTTGTTTTTCTTGTTTGTTGTTGTTTCCCTCAGTTCTGCCTCAAGTACTTCTTCAGTAATGACTGTATGCTTCAGAGATGGGTTTATAAATGTATAACTTTTTTTTTACCAGATTATGTGTGTTCTTTTAGATATACTTTAAAAAAACTGTACAGTAGTCATTTAAATCTGTGGATGTCAATATTTGTACCCTTTTTGATAGAACCTATGCTCCTGGCTTCCTTCTTTGTATCAACTTGTGGAAATAACTCTCCTCTTAGATAAGTTAGTTGTCTTTAATGTTTCACCTTTAACATAATCCTGGTTTTAGGTGAGATACATTTGTCCAAGGAGCCAGAAGTAGGGTGATCCCCTTTTCCTGGTTTGTAACTTCTCCAAGCCTTGAGGATTTTGAGTAAAGTAGCACACGCTGTACGGAACCTTTATTTTTGAATAAGACACTAGTCTAGCTCATCTAGGAGATACTATTTTAGCTACTATGCCCCTATGCAGAATTGCAACCATCTTACAGTGTGGCTTTTCCTTTTGTCTTTTAGGATGCCTGTCGCTCACTAAAACATTCAGAATGACAATGATTTATATTGGTGTTTACCTCTCTATTTTGAGAGGCTTATTTACTGGAAGTGCTCCCATTTTTCTCTAAATTGATTTCTGTTAGATGCTCAGGATCTTGCAGGATCAGACAGATTAAAGTGTTAATATCTGGTATTTGCTGCTTCTCTGAGTGGTGAAGTTAGTAGTTAACTTTCTGTCATAGTGTTCCCAACACTGTATGTTACCTAACCCATCAGGACGGTGCTGGAAAGTAATCAACATGTTCTTAGAACCACCAGCAAAAGTGATGTTCTCTTCCTCATCTTTTTTCCTACTTCTGTACCCTTTCTAAAACACAGTACACGCTTTGTCTTGGAGTACTACGTAACTCTAGAAGAGTACACTCTTCTAAAGTTGTATGTCATGTGTTTTCATCCAAATCAGCAGTGAATCCTGTGAAGTAAGTTGCAAGTTTTCAGGATCTGCTTCTGCTTTAGTATGGCCAGTTTAATATGCCATCTTCCAGGAACCCACTTTAGAGGATTTGCAGTGAGACCTGACCAACCAGTAAAGCCAAATGAGTATGCAGTGTCTGGTAACCTCCTCTGAGCTCTTGATAGGATCTTTGGGCTGCTCCTGCCCTCTGTCCTATCTCCTCTGAAGTAACCTGCTGCAATTAGCAAAAAAAATACAGCAAGTCAGTACAGATAGTTCACATTTTCTCAGTGCTTCAAACATTGTTTTTTTCTGCTGCATGAAGATGGTGCAACTTCCAGTGTTGACCTTAAAGGAAAGTAGTAGATGCCACTCAAACAATTATTTAGCATTTCTATTGTATGTGAGTGTCTAACCTATGCAATACAAATTGATTTAGTATTTTAAATTGGATTGCATGAAACATGATGAAATGCTGAAAATATGAAAGAATTGGCTTGATGTGATACAATTTGATTCCTCTGAACTTACATGGCTTACTGGTGCTGGCTTTGATAATTAAATGGCTTTTCAAAATGGTCATTGTTGACCTAATTCTATTGGCAGTGTAGTCAGTGGGAGTTTTAATATTGACTACAATGGGAACAGTTAGACCAACAGATTGCATTAGAAATCCCATGCTGTGTGTTTAATTTCACTTCCTGATACAACAATCTCTAAATATTAAAGTGAATTCTTGCCAAGACAGAAAAGCAGAACATGGCGCTTTTTTTGTCCTTACTGTCTTCTGTATCCACTGTTATTAGTGCAGTAGCCAAGTTACCAGATGAAAAGGAATGCCTTTTTCTCCAAACTTTAGGATGCAAAATTTTGTGTCTCTTTCTCTGTTTTCAGAGCTGGTATTGCTGGTCCATTAAATTTACATTAGTCAATTTTTTCTCTCAACAATCAAACAAGACAACAGAAGAAAAATCCAAGGGGATTTGACTGTCTTATCCAATTTAGGATAAACTTGCATCCTTCTTATGCCCTATTAAATGTCCATATTTCTCCTGAATTCTTGGGTATTGCTTTCTTTTCATGCTCCATTGTAGGTTGATGTTAATAATATTTCTCCCCTACCAGCTCTTATTCTCCACATCACTGTTTTGATTTGTGCCACCATGGTATCTGAACAACTGATGAATAACCTGAATTTTGAGCCAGACCTTAAAAGTTATTTTGTCCATTTGTTGGTTCTTCCAGTTTTCCTGCTGAGACAAATTAGTCTGTTAATAATTAGAGTATTACATTTCCCTTGTCGCCTTGCTGTGGTTTATTTCATTTACTTTAGCAAGGTTATTGAGTTGCTTTATAGCAGAGGCTTTTTTTTAGTGTAGATTCACACACACACTGAGGAATTTGCTTTCCACTTCTGCAGGTAATGTTAATTAAACTATCCAGTGTGAATCATTAGCTAATGAATCTGTAGGTAGTTGACACTAAATAGAAAGTAGAGCATTAGATCTTCATCAGTACTTTAGGGAGCCTTGGAAACTTCTCATTTCTTGCTGGAGTGCTTCACGCTGGCACTGCAGTGTGCTAACATCTGCTCTCCTCCCTCTGTCAGCAGGCTGTGTATGGTACAGAAATAACACAAAGTGCCACCCATTTTCACCGATCTGTAGGGCATTCTTTATTTTCCTTTTTAGAGGGTGCAGAAATAATCTTCAGCTGACACCAGGGTAATATCAGCAGTTCTAGCTTTGCAACACTAGACTAGACACTCTTTCATGTAGTTGTTGAGCATGGGAGTTTAGATATAAATGACTCTATAAATTAGTAATTCAGAGTAATGTTTAGTAATATTTTTCTTTATTCCAGGAGAGTATAGCTTACACTTCTACTTACAGTAAATAGGAATTCTAGCATTCTTGAAGGATAGCCACTTTTCTTACTCCCTTCAGTCTTGAGTTATAGGACAGGTGGCCACTGGGATGTGGGTTTGTGATTTTTATTTGTTTTTTTAAAGGGATGTTAAAAATATATGTCTGTCTTTTGCATTAGTAGAGGCTGTCTCTGTCATGGTGAAAACTGAAAAAAATCCTAGTCTATATTTTTCCCTTTTAGGCATTTTCCCATATTGTCAGGAGATTCTGTACGCAGTAAATAAATAGGGAAGTACAAGATGGACTTCTCACATCAGAAAGTTGCCTTGGTTAGAAAATGTGTCTGAAAATGATTTTGTAGATGCTAAGAGTTGTGGCTAGTAGTAATTAAAAAAACTTGAACAATTAGTTCCTCTAGGTCTCTTGATTTAGTCTGTAGACTTTGCCCTTTTATCTCCTTATGTTTGCTGGAGCTAATTTTTCATTCATTTTGAAACCTGCTGCTGAGATTCTCTTCAGCTGGAGAGTTCTGTAGAGTGTAGTCCTGCTGTTGGTGCTCTTGCTGATACTTGTCCATTACAAAAGTGTCTTCCAATTCCAATAAATGTCCAAAGTAAATAAAAACCCTGAAAACGGTTTCGTTGCTTTTCTCACAGGGTTGCATATCTGTGTCATTTCAAAAGCTGCTACATGGAGGTTTTAAACAAGTATTTCTGGTCTTCTGCTAGCTCTTACTGTGTGTGATAAGATCTGGAACATGACATTTCTTTTTCCTTTGGTCTTTTCTCTTTAGCAACAAAAGTTGATATGTCAGCACTCAAGTTTGCAGGATTCCTTCTGTTATTGATCTCCATCTTAATAGGCTGGAGGCCTGTGATAAAAGAACAGCAGTAGCTTTTGCATTTCTGATCTCAGGAACCCTGCTGGTTACACAAAATCCTGAGGGTGAGGTGCGGCTTTGGCTGTGAACTGCAAATGCTGCATCTACAGTGGGAGGAGAAATGGAAGCTTTGAGCTTGGATTCAGATTTGGTTTTGGTGAAATAGCTTGAAACACTAACGAGCTTTGCAGAAGAACCTCTGCTTTTGTGTTCCTGGGTTCCTCAAGTGTGTGGGAAACAGCCACGTAATAGACTTTCTTCTCAGCCCACGTTTCTTGCTCACTGACTTCATAAAAGCAAAACGAAGAAAAATTATAAAATGCGCAGCTTGCTGGAGTGGGTTAGAAATATGCTGCTAGTGCATTGCATAAGGAATATTTAGTTTCCTAGTGATTTCAAGGCTCTGCAAGTAATATTCCCCCTTCAACTGCTTGGGAAGGAGACAGGGCTGCAATTATAGATGGGGATTTGGAATCCATGGGGAGCAGATTTGTTACTTGTGCAAGGTCATACAGAGAGTAAATTTCTGAACAGAGAAGAAAGCAGTGTTTAAGGTCTCTTTCAGAACTCCAGAGTTCTCATGGAGTCTCATTATTTTCCTTGCAGTTTTAGTGCTGTATAATTATAAGACACCTTGTGGCCTAGGAATGCAATATCAGGAATTGTGTGTGATGGGGATTCTGAAGATCCTCCAGTTTGATCTCCTGCTCGTTGTACAGCTGTCATTACCAAAACCAGACTGGGCCACCCTTGGGTTTGTCTAGCTCTTATCTTGAGACTTACAAGGATAGCAGCTCTGCAGCCTCTCCATGAAAGCCTGTTCAGTGTTACACTGCTGGAGAAGTGCCTTCCTGTGTCTGCTGTAGGACAATAGATGCTAGACCCTTTCCCCTTGTTCCCCAAGGCCCAGAAAGAGAATTGTTATTGTGAAACAGAATGAGATGTTGTTCAGGAGATGCAATTTTGTCTGACACCACCTAACACTTCTGATTTAACTGGAAGAGCTTATGAAAAGTGAGATAGTTTTAAGATCTGATGACACTTAAACTGGACCTTCAGAGAAGGAACACAAAAGAATAGTCTGCAGATTTTGCTCTTTTGCCTGCACTCCTGGGAATGAAAATGTGAACTTTAACAGATCTCTTTGACTAACACAAGGTTCTTCTGAGGACTGGGGTGAGCTTGCTTTGTGCTTTCCTGGTCAAAATTCTGATGTTTCTCTTTCATTTGCTCAGGTGCTGACATTGATTCATTGACTCTCTGTGGTTTTGTTGATACTTTTGAGACATTGTCAAACAATGAAGAAAGTGAACTTTAGGGTTATCCTTATATAAAACCGGCAGAGGATTTGGTACAGTTACTCGTGTGAATTTGGGACATTGGCAGTGTAAGAGCTATTGAGTCTCTGTAGTGTACTCAGGTTGACTAGGTGATGTCACTGGTGTTTTGTTTTCTTGGAAAATGCTTTTATTACATAGTATTTTTAATGTACAATAATTTTCTTTCTTTTGCTGAAGGGACAATGGAGACCGATCCAGGCACCGAGCTCCCCGGAACGCCCGCATGTCTGCACCATCACTGGGGCGCTTTGTCCCGAGGTAATGCATCTGTGGGTAAGAGCAAAATGTGTGGAAATCCTGGAGTTACCAGCAGTACAGCTCTCTGTACTCTGTCCAAGAGTCCTTCTCTTGGACAGGGCTTCTTTATCCATGGTTTGTACTTTCTGGGATCTCGGGATGGTGTGTTAGTATGAGCTGCTTGTCCTGTGATGTTTGAAAGATAGCATGGTCTTAGTGCTTTTTACTTACAGGCTGAGGTCACAGTGTGAAGGCAGAATAGGAGGAGAAAAGAGTCTGATCAGAGATTCTCAGCACAATGTGCTGGTTTGAGATGAGGAAACTATTGTGGGAGGTAGAGGATTTGTTTAGTGCTGATCTTTGCAGCCACGTTGATCAGAGGAGGATCTAATCTGTAATTTACTTTTTGTTTGAAGCAGGGAAGTGGTTGGCTAAGCAGAGGATTCCAGCCTTCCCTCTACTGTAGTCTGCTGGAATGTAGTCATATTTCCTCAAAGTAATTGCAGTGGCTCTTCAGGGCTGTAGTACACAGGATTGCTTTCTCCATGTTTTACTCTCTTTGTTTTGCAGACGCTTCTTGCTGCCAGAGTATTTGCCTTATGCTGGGATTTTCCATGAACGAGGACAGCCTGGCTTGGCCACCCATTCCTCTGTCAACAGGGTCTTGGCAGGTAATGAGATTTGCAGTAGTCATGTATGTTAGTGGTGTTTTCTTGTGAATCTGAACAGAGAAGGATCAATGAGGAGAATTAATTCCAACTTTTGAGGTTCTATTTAAGTTGTCTGAAGCAAGAGAAAGGACTGTTGGATTGATGTAGTAAGCTGTCATTCAAGTGCTTGAGCATTGCAGATTCCATGCTTCAGGTATGTGTGGAAGTGTCTGCATGAATTGGGGACGGGTATTAACAATTCTCCCTTTATTTAACTTCTTTCCCTATTCCTAGATATCTTTTTTTAAACAACCTGACAGACTAATGATCGGCTTGCTGCAGGTCCTTCTAATTGAATTATAGGGTGCCTTGTTCATGTTCCGGCTAGGAAGACGCACACAAGGCAATGTGGGATTCAATTAGGATCTTAATAAGTGCATATTAAAAAACTCAGCTGCCACCACATACAGCACACAGGCATTTGGGAGCCTTAGAGGGCAAGTGGAGGTGGAAAGGGAGGTGGGGGAAAGAGGAGGAGGAGTATGGCAGTCTGGCAGTTCATGAATGAGATGGTTATGGATGACACATATCTTGAGGGTGATTCTTTTTTGGCTGGGTCTGAGTTGCTCTCTAATTAACCCCGGTGTGGGGGAGTAATTTTGAAGCTTGGAGAATAACAAGAGATGATGTATGGACAGGTAGGTTGGGATGTGGTTTTCCTCCTTCCTTTAGGTAATCACAGGACCATCACTGAAAGGAGTGCTGAAAGGTTTTTCAAGAGGCTGCATGACTCTTTATGTTATCCAAAGGCACAATCAACTATGCCTAAGTAATTTTTGACAGGATTTATCTAATCTGATTTTATTGGAGATTTCCCAGTCATTTTGGGGTAGAACTGTTGCTGGTTTTGCAGTGCTGGTTCAGTATGGCAGTGGTCTTGTCTTTGATAGTAGATTTCCATCATCTTCCAGACTTCTGTCTCCCTGGACATTTTGGGCTGAGTGGTTCCCAGTTCTGTTGAGTCATAAGAACTGAGCCAAAGTCTCATCCAAAGGACCTGTGCTTGTATCCCTCAGGGAACAGTGGAGCTAACCTGTAGTGTTAGCTGACGCATGTACTTGCCTGTGCTTGCTGCCTGTGTGGGCTTTGGCTGTTGGCACGTGGAAGCAGCACACTGGCAGATAATTACTTGCTGCCAGGCAACATTGCAGAACTCTTGTGTTGCCCAGCTTTGCTGGAGACACCTGCCTTCGTCCCTCCTCCAGGCCTCCTTGGAGTTTGCCTGTTCCACTGTGGCTGGGAAATAGCTGGCTTTTTCATCTATGCTTTTTGGGGAATTTGAGCCCCAAAACACATATGCGTGCTTTCTTGCACATATGCCAAGAATAACAAAGAAAGACAGAAACTGTAATCGTGGAGGTTTCAAAAATCACGATCAGTTTTTTCTGTGTGATGCTGTGCTTAGCCTTTGTAAGGCAAAGTTTGTTCACTCTGGCAGTGTTGTGGAACCTCACACTGGGAATGGCTGGGACTCCACAGTAAAGGCTTTCATTGACCTAAATATAAAATTTAGTCTTCAAATACAGTAACTGCTTGTGTTATGTTGGTTTAGTATTTGGTTTATTTTACCCATGCTTTCAGCTTTCAAAATGCTTTTATACATCCATGCTCAAAAACTTCTTCATGTGTTGTGGGAAAAAGGAGAGTTGAAATTGAAAATACTAGGTGGAGGCATGACAGGCAAGAACTAGAAGATGAGGTTGCAATTGTGGAATAGCCAGAGAATTTCTTATACCCATTATGTTGGTCAGCAGCATTGTAATTTTCAGTAATGTATTTCAGAGCCATTGAATGTTACAGTGCTGATAGTATACTTTCCTTTATATTTAGCCTGTGCCAAGGCTTGTGGTAGCTCTTTCTTCAGTATCATGCTGAAAAACCTCTATTCAAACTCAAAAGTACTTTAACCCTGGCCAAGTAGTTATGGGTGAGGCTGACAGCCTTGGCTGAGGAAAAAATCAATCATATATTTTCCCATTAACAAAGGCTAATCTAAGCTTGAATGCTTTGAATTGCTTCATTCTACCATGTATCCAGACTGTCATTTTTGAATTATGTTTAAATGCAAAAATGCCAAATGTATTATGTAACTTCTACAGCATTTGAGAAGAGATACCAAAAAACCCTGTATTGCTAACTTGACAGTTTTCTGAAAACTGACAGTAGACTTCTGTGATCAAGTAAGACTGAGAGCTGCTGTTTGGAAAAATACATCCAATTGTACTTCTGCTCCTGTCCACTGCCCCATATACTGCTATATACTGAGAGGAAATCAAAGGAGCAGATGGAGATTTTAGTGTGTGAATTACTGTGGTGTGCTGACTAAATTTCTTAATGTCAGAGCTCTTACTGTCAGGTTCTGTCCATTTACTTTCAGCGCTCTGCTTGATGTGAGGAGCTTTCTGTTGTTTAAGTGTCATTCTCACGCAAGTGTTACACAGACAATTGCTGCACGCTAGGGAGGACTGCCTCGAGACTGAATCCTTACAGTCAAATTTAATGAACCCCTAGAAATTGCAGGTTGTCTCTGCAGATGGACTAGTCCAGCAGTGCAGTGGGTTGGGCAGAATGACTAACATGCCAGGCAGAGCTTAGGTCAAATCAGAGCCCTTTGTCCTAGCTGGGACTGGTGGCCATCCTTGTGCCAAGGCACTTCCCAGCAAAGCATGGGAATGGTAGCAGCAGATGGGTAGAGTAGGTGGGAGCCCAGGGGGAGAATGGAGAGATACCAGTCAACATGACAGACAGGGAGCTCTCCATGCCAGCAGCCTAATTTGCATGGAGCACTGGAACAGCAACTTCCCCCCAGCAGCACCTGCCTGCCTCATTATCTGCCGGTGCAGTTCAGATCTCTCAGCTGATACAGAATGCTGCATCACTGTGCTTTCTGGCACCAAGTAAAACACCATGTGAAAATATATTACATCAACATTGTTACCTTTAGCATTGAAACTTGTAATCACACCAAAAAGTGTTGGTAGTTTGACAAGTTATATTTTTCTGTAAAGTCTGCGTTGATTGGCAGTAATTACACTGTCCTCCTTTAATCCTTTATTAACTGAGTCTTATATCAGCTTTTTCATTATTTTGTCTGGAATCAATGTCAAGACTGACAGTCTCATCCTATTTCAACCTTTTAAAATACTGGTATAACACTAGCATATTTTTCAATCTTCCATATTCCCCTGTATTTCAAGACTCATCAAGAAACCCGAGAGTTCATTTGGCAGCTTTTTTAAGGCTTTTGGTGGTGTGGGCTGCAAGCCACCCTCTGCACTCTCCTCTCCTTGGTGAACTGCCCTAAGTGATGGAGTTGTGGTCTCCAAGGAAACATCCATACAGTGAAAGCTAGTTGAAGTGGTTGGTTGCTAAAGTGATGATGAAAGCAGTAAATATATTTTGGTTTCTCACTTCATATGGCTGATTGATTGCATGTGACAATGTAGGTGGAATACTGCATCTTGGGGCCATTTCAGTCTTAGAATCTCTTGGGTTCTCTGCCATTTGTGGGCCAACAGAGTGGGGGTTTGATTTTTGGTTTGGTTTTCTTTTTCCTTCTTTTTTTGAATGTCTTTTTCCCTTCTACACTTCCCAGGAGATACCAAAAAGATGTTCTGGGGGTTGAGATTACACCTTTTCTAGTGGGAGTTAGTACTGCTGCAAAGCTCAGCAGCGCTAATATTTCCAAGGAACACACAGCTCAGTATTGTGTTTACTACTTCTTACTGCTTTTTTGAAATGTTTCTGTAAGCTGAGTATTTCTGCCCACTGTTTTGTTTGGCTTTGTTGTTTGTTTGCTTCTTTGGTTCATTTATTTGTTGGTTTTGGTTTGGTTTTTTGTTTGTTTTTTTAAATAAATTTATCTTTGTCCTAAGTTGCATTGGGAAGCAGGACACTGTTGTGATGGGCAAGTTACAGATATCTTTTGGCATCTGGTAGCACAGACCAGGATGTCCATTTTAATATCTTCTTTTAAATCCATAGATACATTCAAAAGAAAAGGTCTGCATCATTGCCGCTGAAGTGCTTGTGACCTCTTGTTCCCCTCTGTGAGCTTTTGCCTCAGCTTTATAGTAATTGACTGCTTTGGGATGGACAGAGTCATGCTAATAGTATAGTGAAACAAAGAAGACTTTAGTTTCAGTTCAGTGGAAGCTTAGGGGAAGAAGAGAATCAGTGTTTCCCAAGGAACTTTGCAGAAGGCTTTAAAAATTGTCACAAATACCATTTTGTTGGCATTTCTGTTATTACTCATTAGGCGACATACAGATGAAAGTTTATGATGGAGTTACCTAGCTTTGTGAAATGTTTCTGTCTTGCCTCACTTTGTGTTAATAGGGTTCTATTCAGTTATGTGTATCTCAACAAACAAAATATTTTTCTTTGTGTGGTCATAGGTTATGTTTATCTGTTCTGGCTTTGCCACCAGACTTTTATCTACTAAAACACAATCCAGCACAGTTACTGTGAGTCTTCCACCTTGTAGGCAGATCCAGATTCCACAGAGTTTAAGGTTTGAGTGATACAAATTCTACATTTACAGTTTCTGAATGATTTTGTTGCTATCTCAGGGTAAAATATTCAGACCAAAGACTAAACACTTACATGTAGTCAAAGAGTGAGCTTGATTATAGATTTTTCCATATCCCACAGCTATTCAGGGTATAGCCTGCCACAAGTGCAATAATGGTTCAGCTTTGGATATCTCTGCCAGAGTTGCCAAAGCAAGCTGTCTGTAGCCTTCTTACACTGGGGTGGGGGTGAGGCCATGGATGAAGCTGAGAATCAGTTGATCCCTTTAGAGTCTAGAATTTTGAAGTGGGAAGTCTGGCTGTTGTTTCCCCAAAATCTTATAAGCTATGCTGTTCTTTAGAGCTTTACTTTGTGGGAGAATTCAAAATCACGTGTCTTCTGATGAATTTATATTCTTCAGCCAGCAATGGCTGACACACAATTGTTAGAGTGTATGAAGTTTCATCGTGGTGAAAATTAGCTAAGATGGGTAGTGTCATCCTTCTGGGACAGGAAGGATGTGATTGAGCATGCAATAGTTCTCCTAATAAGAATTATGATGATGGCCTCTCACCAGTGACATGCACTAGTTAAGGTACCTTCTGGTGCACATTCCCAATCTATTAATCACTCTAGCTGTATTTAGAGCTGATGTTCACAAGTGAATGGCTCTAACCTAAAGCCAGCTAAATGGCTATCATTGAGCCTGTGGTATATGCAGCTGCATAGACTATTGGTTGCCATTGCAAGTTGAGTTAGCCCTACAGTAACCTTCACTTCTACTCTAATGATAGAAGTGATCATGATAAAAGGTTTCTTTGCCTTCAAAACCATGTTGAAGGCAGATTTCCAGTTCCTCTGGCATTTCAGGTGTGATTTCCTCCTGTGGCTCAGGTCATCTTGACCTAATCCTGTTCTATCATGTACAGTATGCTGTTAATTCTGTTCTGAGATGCTCTCATCCCTCAAATGTGATTGTAGTGATGCACAGCTGGGCAGGGTAAGACAAAGATAACTTGAGAGCTCCATAAGACCAGCAAAAGTTGATAGGAAGACTCACTGACTCACTGCCAGTTGTCTCCAATGTACCCTTGTTTTTCTCAGTATTACTAGTTATGTATTTTCTGTACAGTTCCCTGAGATTTGAGTGTTATTCTGAATCTGTACCTTTAGCTGTCCATCACTGGCTTATTGATATTGGCTTGCTTCTGCCTTTTCATCTGAGACAGCTGTATGAATTTGAATTAGTGTCCTGATCTAATCCTGCTTTTCACAGTAGAGAGTTCTGTAGAATAATAGAATCAATGAACATAGCTGTGTGGCTTTCTATGCTGCTTGTTTCTTTTATAAGTCTATCTGGTACTGCTAAATATGGAAAGATGTGAAGCTTTGGGTAACTTTATTTTTATGGTCTTTCTGTGGTCTACGTCAGTGGACACTAAATGATATAAGAGGCTTAAAATATGCCTCAGATTCTTCTGTGACTTGAGAGCTATAGATACATGTCACCTTCATCACAGACTTGAGAACAGTTTATGATTTCTGTGAAAGTGCAGCCTTTCATGAAGTAATGTAAGGAAAAAAAGAGGCTGTATGACTGAATTGCAAATGAATGAACTTCTTACAGGAGGGGATGATGGAGTGTCCCTTCATGGGACTGGTGAGAGTTATCCTCAGAGTTGTTGGTTTCCTCAACATGGTACTTAAGCTTTTGAAGATTTTGTGGTAGGATTTTGGAAATGTGGCAAAGACTTTAATTGCATGACATCCTCTTATCTAAGTGTTCACTTAAAAATTTGCTTCATGTATTCTAAAAACACACTTGCAGTCCTTGAGCTTTCACAAAGGTTTGTTGCGGCGCCTCAGCTCTTATCTGCCTTTGTCTCTCACCAGCTGGTGTTTTCCTCGATCAGCCTTCAACCATGAAAGCTTTTAATGTTGCTGCTCAATTACAGTAGAGTATCTCAAATAAAATCTCCTGGTAGTTCGGTGTCCTTTGTGCAGAATAAAGTCATGTACTGTGAGTTAACTTTCTCATAGTATTAGATCCCTTCTTGACTTCCAGTTCATGGATTCTGTAGCTGTGGCTACAGGATTTTACAATATCATGATTATGGTCAGAAGGTGAACTTCTTATCACACATTCTTCAAATTAAATCCCTCTCCCAGAAGATGGAAGACACTTTGTTAATGCTTAAAAAAACAAGTCTGGAAAACAACTCTTAATACACAACTTTGTGGTGACACTGGGATCAGATAGCCGATCCACAGATGCTACATTCTTCCTAGCAGGTCCATCTTTATGGTACTTAAGTAATTTTTCCCTGTATTGCAGGACACCAGTGAGTTTGTTTTTTCCGGCTCTGTGCTTTAATTGGCAGTCCAGCTGCCTCTTTTCTGGTGCTTTAATCTGTGTCATCCTGGATGTTGTACCTTGGCACAGTGAAGGCTGATAGGTAGTTGATGCAATTAGCCTTTCTATGACCTACAGGCAATCTCTTCTGAAATGCTAGTCCAATGCAGAGACCCCCACAAATGTTCCTAAGCTGTTGGCATTCATTTTGATGTAGATAAATACTCCTCTGAGCTAAACAGGATTTAGTATCTATCTCTGTATCTAGATGTCTCCTGAAAGTGGGTGATAGGTGGTGTTAAGAGAAAGCCATTAACATATGCATTTATGTGATGGAAGATTTTGTGTGTATTGTTTCCAGTTAGCCTTTCCCTCCCATTCAAAATACCGAATTCTGCATTGAGACTCTGAGCAGTTACTCATCCTTGTTTTGCTGTCCGCTCCTGCTGTACGCTGTCATACACAAAGCACAAACAGCCAGAAGGTGTCGGGGTACTTTCTGTATGGAATAACTTTACTCTGGCTGTCTGCTTATTATGCCCTGCTTACTCTGTGTCACTGTTCACTTGCATCTTTCACTTAGCAGCAGACCTGCTCTGTGGTCACATAGACTTCTCTGTTTACATCTGTGAACAGGTACAGTTTGAATTCTTTGGTTGGGACATTAAGAGTGCAAAACACTAGAGATTGTGGGGCAGATGGAATGAACTTGCATCACAACCCTTGTAAAATGTTGTACCCTATTTGGTTCCAGAGACTAGAGTACTCTAACGCTTGAGTGATTACAAAATCAGTTTAATTTCTGAAACAGATTTTGTGTATCAATTTTTTTGTATGCAAAGAACCTGCACACCTGAGAACTAGAGATTTTCCATGAATCTCGTAAATATTGCACAGTAAAGGGGAGCTAAAGAGTCAAAATTATACTATTAGCACTTTAAAGCCTACTATTGCTCGGTCCTTTTTCTTCTTGTCTTTCCTTTATGCTTTCGTAACTCAAGCCATAGTTTATCACAATCTGCAAAGTCTGGGAATGTGTTAATTGAGAGAACTGTGAGTCAACTGGAAATAAGAATCCGCAGCTATGTGCACTATGGGAGGTATTTACACTGTAATTTTGGGGTCATCTGACTTGGGAGGCCAAGCTTCCTGCATAGTTAGCAGAAGAAAAAATAAACCTCTGCTCTGAGGATTCATCACCTGCAGTGAGCTGAAATGAGGTGCTCTGAATATTCTGTGGAGCTGACAATATATCTAACACTGATTAGATAGGGAGTTTTGGAAGAGTACTTTTCTGCTGTGGGTTACTTAGATGTCTAAAATTAGGCAGGCTACATCCTGCTCTGATGGCAGAAAGGATGTTATCTAGAAGAGGAGATCTTCATTCATCACTTGGATGACGGATCAGAGTGCTCCCTCAGCAAAACTGGGAGGAGTAGGGGATGAACCAGAAAGTTATGCTGCTGTTCAGTGGGACTTTCATAGACTGGGAAATGGACCAGCAAATCTCATTAAGTTCAGTGAAGAGAGAGATGCCAAGCCCTACATCTGAGGGAGAATGACCCCATGCACCAGTACAGGCTGTGGACTGTCTGGAAAGGAGCTGTGCAGTGAGTGACCTGGGGGTTCTGTGGACAGCAACTTGAACATGGGCCAGCAAACGTGCCCTTCAGAAATTAAGGCCATCAGTGTACTGTGTTGAATTAGGAAGAGCATTGCCAGCAGACTGAGGGAGCTGATCCTTTTCTTCAGGCCTCCTAAGGCCACATTTGTACTACTTAGTCCAGTTCTGGACCCCAGTGCAGAAAAGGCATGGACATACTGGAGTAAGTGCAGTGAAGGGCCACAAAGACTGACTTGAGAAAATAGGTTGAGAGAGATTCAGCCTGGAACTCTTCAGCCTGGGGAAGAGAGGGCTTGGACTGCATCTTGTCAATATGTATAAATAACTGAGGGAATGAAGAGAGACAGACTCTTTTCAGGGATGCCCAGTGAAAGGACAAAAGGCAATGGACACAAATTGAAATTCCATTTGAAGAAAACTTTTTCTTTCTGTGAGAGTGGTTAAATTCTGGAACAGTTTGCATGTGGAGATTATGTGGTCTCTTATCTTTGGAGATATCCAAGTTTGACTGGAGAGATGTATGTGAACAAACCAGCAGTTAAGCTCTCTTAATTGTTGTTGACTTTTCAGAGGAGGTGTTTGGATCTGGGGTCAATCCACTTCTGACTGTAGGCAGTAAAATATGGAATGTTAGAATGGCAGTCAAAATCTATTTGCTTGGAGGGCTGATCTTTCCTGCCGTTGCTTTGTTCCCAGTGGTGATCCAAGCAGTGGTACCATTGTGACTATTATTACAGCCCAGAGTGAGATAAGGTACTTTGGGACCAGTAATGTGTATCCCATTTGCATTTTGTGAAGTCTTGTTTTGAGCAATGTAGCAACTTTGCAAATGGCTTTGGGGAGCTGTGGGTGTACCCATAGAATATGAATTCCTGTCAGGATGCTACAGCTCTACAATCTTATGTAGGCAGGCAATATCAGGGAGTATGAAACTACTGTTATCTTTTTTATATAGTCTTACTGACATCGTTCCAGATGATGTTCAAGTCCACGTGTAGCTCTTTGTGTCTGCATTTCAGAAGGACTTAGTATAGCTGAAGGAAAAATCAGCTGAGGAAAACTTCAGCTATAGAATGACATAAGCTTTATGTATTTAGCTAATCAAAGAAGTAGTAGGTAGTTGTTACTTGATTGGTATAGATACAGCTGTGGGGGAAAGATGTCTGATAGAGCACCCTTTAATACAGTAGACAAAAGGCATAGAAAGATGCAGAACCTGATATCAATTTAGCTTGGAAGAAAAAGCGATACTTGAGCAATAGTGTTGGGAGTTTTTAATTTCTTGAAGTCCTGCCACGTAAAGTTCACCACTTGCCTTGAGGTAACTGATTGCTGAAACAGGTTTTTTTTCCAGTACATGAGGTGTTTAAACTAGCAAAATTATTGCCTAGTCTCAAAGGAAAATTTATGATCGTAGTACTGGTCTCAAAGTTCCTGACGCATGTGCAGTAGTTTTCATAGGGTGTCTTTAGGGGTCCCTTTGCTGGAGAGGTTCTTCCAGCCATTTGCCTCGTGTCACAAGTGCTGCAGGACTGGAAGCAAGCGCTGCCTCTGAGAAAGCTTGTATAATGTGTTTTCTCATGCAAGCTATCCCAGTAAGCCTTTCTTTGTATTGGTGGCTGTGAGTCTAAAGCTGCCTTTGAGATTCAGAAAGGCATTGGAGAGAAGTGATCATGTTCTTAAAAGTGAAGGGTGCAGGCTGATTCCTTTTGTGTGCATTGTTAAAGAGATGAATTTCTAGATATCATTATATCAGAATGGGTAAGGCTTTGCAGAAGTGCTCATCTTTTGTGGGCGGTGAGGCCCCTTGGGGACCTGTCTCTTTGTGGGTGGTAAAACTCACTTAGCCATAAAAGTATTTTCCCAGAGCTTGCTGCCTCCTCTTAAAAGGAAAAAAAAAAAAATTACCCATGTTCCAGAGCGCAGAGGGGAGGCAGGAACCCGTGCTGTGCAGAGGGGTAGGAATCCTCAGTGGCCTGCCACATTTGGCTGTCATCTTGGAAGAGATTAGTCATGATTTTCACTAGTGTGTTTTATGGGGGGGGGGGGGGAACCCAATACCACAAAGCAAATCCTAAGACAGATTTGCTGTGCCCAGTATAGAATATTTTCATAGACATTTTTATAGCTACCTTGCCATAAAGATGGAAGAAGTTTTGCTATGGCAACATAGTTGTGTGTTGAATAATGGATCTGGTAAGAATGCCGTGTGATGATCTCCTGGTCCCTTTTGCAGGTAGATAGGTTTGTACCATTGGGTGTTTTATTTGTAATTGGGCATTAAAGTCTCAATCTGTTATCACTTAATGCATAAAATCAAAGGTTGTGTTAGCTATTAGGTTCTACAGTAGTGGTTTTTCCTCCACATAGTATCATTACTCATCTGGTACTGTTGGTTTTATGCACCTGATCTGCTGGCTTTCTTTGATTGTGGGGGAAGATCTTGGCAGGGTTAGTAACAACTTGCTTTCTCAGAGTTACTTTTGACTTGTGGGTTTATCTTACCTGGTATTTTACCTTAACATGAGCCGTTATAAGTTGCCCCTTGTGTGGAACCTGGAGGAGTTTTAGAAATACCTGTGGCAAGGGCAGAGCCTAGAAAATAAATTTAGGCTTCAGACTTTCCCCAAAACATAAAGGCTGGATTTGTCAGTGCTTTTGGATTGTTAAAAATGTGGAAGGTGTTAAGTGTCTTGCTTGAGATGGGGAAGTTCTTGAAAAACAACAGAGCACAGAAGCCAAATAGCATTTGTGCAGTAGCAAACACAGTCTCTAGTCAGGATAAGAGCACTAGGTGAGTTCATATTAGCTTTTTAACTCTTTGCCTCAGAACTCAAAAGTAAATGCAGACAGCAGGAGATTCTGTACACTAGAAAATATAAACAGGACCCAAAGGCATACCTCATATGTGTCCCTCCATGCCTTGTTGGTTTTTTTTTCTTTAATGGGTGCAACCATCACCTCTGGAATGTGGCTGAAGTGGGAATGGTCTCCAGTGTCTGCAGGAGCTCAGTGCTGGTTTTGAACCAAGCAAGAGATGCAATGTAGTGCTACTAAAGGGAGCTGTATTTTGCTTTCTTGAGCAGTAGGTTTGACACACTCTCCTGTTGAGCTCAGTGTGGGCTGTAATCCAGAAGCCCTGGCAGGCAGGAGCTTTTATGTTTCTGAGAGTTCAAAATCAGTGAGAGCTGTGAGCCAGCCTCTGCAAATATAACAGCTCTGGACTCTGAGCTCCCCCATTGCCTGGCTTCTGAGTTCTACTCTTGCTGCTCTGGGAACCAGATTCACATCTCTTCCCCGTGCTTCAAGCACTGCCTGAAACAAGATACAATTTCAGCTGTATCAATGTGCTTCAATCCACCAGGTTTTGCAGCAATAGGTGGGAAGGAGTAGGTGGGTGTGGCACATGGCCCTTTAGATAACTTCAGGGCCAGCAGCAGAGTATGGAAGAAGTCGTAGTGATGGTCATAATTTCTTGGTTGTCTCTTTCAGCATCTTTGGCGTTGGTTAGAGTGGTAGTGGTAGGTAGAAGCCATCAAAGAAGGCAAGGGAAGAGCAGTCAAATAATCAAAAATGTTAGTACCTTTGCTAAGAAAGAGCCAGTGAGAGTAGTTAGACTACTAGTACTGGGTTTTGACCAGCAAGGGGGTCACTAGAAGTAGAGCTGATTCAGTAGTAGTTGAGATGGAAGATATGCTGGAGTGGAAAAAGAAGAGTGACTGCCCAGAGTTTCATATACAGTTTGAGTGCTAGAGGTCATAAGGACATATGGGACAATGCATTTCCTCTTCTCATCTTAGACATCCAAACTGTGATCCAGAGAGTCATTGAGAAATTTAGAGATGCAAGAAATCGATGTATATTTATATTGTGAGAGGGAGAAGAAGAGCATACACATTTACTGACAAATGCCAAGGGATAGAAATTGATAGAAAAGAGGGAAAAATCATAGAGGCTGGTGGAGTGCTTAGAAGGACTGGGAACATGCTTGTGTCTGTTATGGGAAGGATTGCAGGAGGGGAAGGGAAGGTTGAAAAGGTAGAGGAAGTAATGTCACTTGGTAATTTTCTTACAAGCAGCTGAGATTCTGCGCAGAGACAAATAGAAGCTGGAGGAGGGGAGGGTTTGAGGAATGAGTCAAAGGTAGCTGGGATTGCAGGCGTGGGCTTCAGTTAAGCTGGAGAAACACTTTGTCTTCTTTCAAACAATTGTTCGTATTAGCATTCGTGGTGTGGGCATGCATGCACCCATCCATGTGCTGTCTCCTGGTTGCTGCACACAGAAGCTGTTTGAGGATCTGTCTTTTGGTTCACCACAGACCAACCAAGCAAGATGTCAAAGCTTCTTCGAGGTGTCAGAGTAGAAAAGTGTAGTGGAGGGAATTGGTCTGGTGGCAGTTTTCATTAGTGTTGTCTTGCAGTAGATGGAGGAATGGGTACTGGTATCACAGGTGGGTCAGGCTCAAAATCTGGTAGGGAGAGAAGGAGGCAAATACCCAGCATGTACATATGCATCTCCACAACCCCATTATGAGGGGAGGTTGTGGAGATGTAAGAGTAAAGGAAAAGGGTAAAGGAAATCCAAAAGTACTTTGCCAGAGTGGAAGGAAAAGAAGACACAAGACACAGGAGAAATGAGGCTGAGGGGAGACAAATAACAGTGCTTATGGACTGGAAATCATAACAAGGTGAAATAGAAGAGAAAGGCAGGAAGATATTAAGTTGTGACAGAGAGGGACTCAATAATAAAGTTTAGAGAAAAATCTCATAGGCCAAATGGAGTGAGCAGATTTACAAAGATTTTTAAAAGTAAGGTGAGAAAGCATTTTGCTGTGAGGGTGAGATGCTGGAGCATTTCACCACAGTTCCTTTTTAGTTTGTGGCCCCTGTCCTCCAGTAAAGCACAGCTTACTCCAAACCTTGATTGTGTATAATTGAAAATTTTACTGTAGACCAGTTGTCATTGCTGTATTTTCATCATATGAAATTTCCCTCCACTTTTGCTTGTAAGTGCTGTATGGAGTAGCTGTGGTGGTTATTTTGTACAACAGCATCTTGGGGAGGTCTACTTAGGACCTTCTGGAAGCATTATGAGCTAATTCAAGATGGATTAATGTCAAGTCTGCCCTAAAAAAGAAATAAAACCCATTTAAGTATCCATTCACTGTGCAGTGCAAGACCTGCATGCTGAGTGTCTAAGTATTTCTGCTGCCTTAGTTTTTCTGGATGTGTCTTTGAGTTTGCCTTTTAACACTTCTTTAAAACAATGGAATACAGTGGTAGTCACCTTTAATCTTGGAGTCAGTTTTGTGATTGCAGTGGGTTGGACCTGTCTGTGATGAGCTGAGCTGGGGCACCGATTTTACAGAGGTGACTGCAAGGTTATGAGTTTGGCCAAACTTCTTGGTGGAGTCCTGACTTCTGGGAGCCCTTATGCTATGTCACTGTTCCAAACGTTGCATGGTTACTTCCACATAGTTACACTTGTTCTGTCAAGTTGTGGAGTATCATGCTGTGTCAGTCCTGCTCTGCATGCTCTGGGATCTGGGTCACCCCTGGAGCCTGAGTCTCTGCACTGGCTTCAGACAGAGATCCCTGCGCACTTGCTGGGGTGCAGCAACCTGCTTTATGCATTAAAGCTAGTGGCAATAAGGAATGAGTCTTGTTTCCATTGCTGTCATCTACATCATGCCAAACCACCCTCAAAGTGGGTGTTCCATGAGAAAGTGTTCAGAACATTGTGATAGCGAAGTACTTTATTTGCTGTAGGTTTCTTTTACTTTGTTCTGTTTCAGTTGGAATAATGTGGTCTCCTTATTACATTCTTCCAGCCTGGGCTCTCTACTTTCCATCTCACCATGCTTTAAATTTAATCTATTTTAATCTGCCTTCACATGAGTTAAACTCCTATTAGATTTTGTGTTTTCTCAGCTTGCTCATTTTCTGCTTTCTTTAGGTTGTGTGTCTGTTCACTGCTTTACCCAGCTAACAGCAAGTCTGTCTGCTTACTTTGTTCCTTCCTGCCTTTTCTTCCTGCTCTTCAGATTGGTGATACTTTATGATGTGTCCTGCTCAGAGGATATTATTCCTGTGAAAATCCACCACTGAGCATGTTTAGCTAGTGCTCTGTGTTGTGCAGATTCAGTCTGTGTCACTAAACTGACACAGCATTTTCATTACAAGTAGGGGTGCACAGGACTGGTGCTGTAGTACAGCAGTCCTGAAATATGTTTAAGGATAGGAATAACTTTTGCAAGTCTTCCATTCATACTGGCAAGTACAAGCCTTTGTATACATTTTTGTGCTTGGCACTTCTATTAATACTATATACTGCTATTTCCACAATGAAAAGTGGCTCTAGTGTGGAAGCTTGTTGTTGTACTGATACACTGTTAAACCTGCAGAATTCAAACCTTTCCAGGGAACCTACTGCTTCTTGAATTAGTAAAACTTTGTATTTTTGCAATGTGATGGTTGATAAGGCATGCAGGTGCTCTACAAAGACATTGCTGAGGTTTTCTCTCAATTGCAGTTGGGTGTTTTGGTATAAGACATGCACATTTCAAGTTGTGCTAAGCACACATTCCTGCAGTAAGAGCTGCAGAGGCGGTAGCAGGAATTTGGCTTGCTGATTTGTTTGGATTAATAGATTTTCATGTAGTTAAAATGCACACTCACAATGGAAAAGGCTTTTCTGTAGAAAGCAGTTTGACTTGTTATTTTTGTGTCTATTCTTCATCTGTCTGTTGGTGTAGCTATATTGGTTAGATAGGAGTGCTGTTACAACATTTTTTGAGCCTCTTTGGAAGGGGAATTACTTAGTGTGAACTAAAACTGTGGCCACACTAACAAACTATGGAATTGATAGATAAAGTATAACCTGAGTGGAATATATGGGCTAGAGGTGGCTACGCTCTTGGCACACAGTCTCAATGACAAGAAATTGCAAAACCTTTCAATTATCTTAAATTATATACAACAGTTTTGGCAACACTGGATCAGTCTGATACATGTTAACATCTATGTTAGATGAGTGAACTGCAATAGCCCTCATAGACAGTGCGATGTGGCAACTGTGGAGGGGCCAAGCATTAGCTTTGGATAGTAAGGATATTCTGGTTAGGTGGCAGCAACCCTCTGAAGCAGTGTTTTGTTGCAATACTGGAATCCAAACACTGCTAAGGTAGAAAGGCAACTTCTTCAATGGCTATTGGCAACAAAAATGTCTTAGTAGTGTACTGATTCAGTTTCTCAGTTCCTCTGTTGCTGGCTGAGACGCTGCTAATGGAAAGGGCAACTGTGTGGATGTGCCAGTGGGACCTTAAAAAGTTTTTCTTTGGTAAGAGAGCTGATGTTGGGATATAGACAGGCAAATGACCCTTAAAAGACAGAGCTTTTACTTTTTTCTTTGACATGTAGCAGCAGTATTTGAGGACTGCCCACCCTGAGTCAGGTCACACAATAAGCTCAGGTATGCTCTTGGACTGGGAGGGCCATTTAGGCAGGAGAGGGTAAGTCTTGGAAGGCAAGTCCCTCTTTCTGGTATAGCTACTTGTGGAAGTTTGTCCTTATGTTCTTCAGAAACGTGACAAAGTGAGATGGGAGCTCTGGAAACTGGAGAACTTAAAAGAGTCTGGTGCCTGCTCACAGCTGCTTGGTGGAAGGATGCCCCCTTTGTCTGGTCTCTGCGAGACTCTCCATCTGCAGCAATTAGGATTAGCAGGCACATTTCATGCTCTGAAAAGCCAGAAAAGGAAAGAAGAAGGAGTTTTACAAAAGGAAATGCCTGCCAGGCACAGATTCCACTCTGGTTTTATGCAGAGAATAAACACAGATGTGAAGGTTAAAAAGCGGACTTCCAAAAGCATTTAATGACAGGCTTGGTAATGGTGCAAGGGACTTAGTGATGGGAGAGAGCAGAGGCATCACGAGTTGCAGAGTAAGCAGAGGGAGGAACCCTAGACACACAGACCACACAATTGCTATTGAGACCTTCCTAGTTCATATTGCCAGGGATTTCATTGAATTCTGGCAGGAGAGATTTGGAGAGTCATCTTCTATTTCTGAAAATTGACAAGGAAGCAGAGGTGTGAACATGCCTGCATGTGTGGGTTCAGAGGTGAAGAAGTGAATACGCATTTCTTTAGAGACTGCAGAGTTCAGCTCTCTTCTGCCTTTTCATCTATCAGCGTGTCTTGGACTCATTCACTACTCTCCCCACCCTGCCCTTCATTAATTTGCAAGACTCTTTGTCCTTTGCAGAATCAGTTGCTTTGAAGCAGATTTCAAATGTATTATCTTACTGGTTTTTTAGTAGATTGATGTGGACCTCCAGATGCAGAAATGCCTGCAACCCAAATTATTGTTTATCCTCACACTGACAAGATAAAGATTGTCTTCATTTTCCCAGTATTTTCCAGTTAGTAGATTTCATTCCTGGGCAGTAGCTTCATGGTTCTACAGCTGATTTCTTAAGATTTCAGAGAATTTTGTAATAGAAATGATGAAGAAAGTGTAAATCCCTTTCTCCAACAATTTACTCATTGTTTTATGTTAGGGGTTCTTAAATGCATACAGACAAAACGCATAAAAGGCTGCAAGTATGCAGAAAAGGTCAAACCAAAACATTAGTTAAAGGAAATGCAGATTGGAATATATTTTTAGTGCTTGAATCTTTTCCCTAAAAGGCTGTACTGAAGGAAACATGTTTTACTGCCTGAATCATATGGTAGTGTGAGGCATGCTTTTAACACATGCCGCTACCGCATGGAAATAAAGAAGGGATCTCAAAACAAGTTTAGCAGCTCCAGCAGTTTGCTGATAGGAAGACTCCAGCTTTGACTATCCTTCCCAGCAAGGGGCCTAAATGAAAAAAAGAGAATTTGTTTGACCAGCCACTTCTCAAACAGCTTGCAAATTGTTTCAGCCAAGTGTAATAGGTGTTTCTTTTATATCCATAATGTTTTCCTGCTAAACTCTTTCAATGTCGCAGCATCTCAATTTGCAGAAAAATTTCTTTTCACTTGTCTCGACCCATGACATTTATTTTTACTTGAGGGCTTCATGGAGCTCCTGTATCTCTACATGCCATTCCAGTACTGTATCCAGCATCAGAGTTCCAGGAGTTTCATGACGGTCCCTAAACAACTGGTGTTTTGCTCCTTTGAATGTGTATGCATACCTGCCGTTACATGGTGTAAAGCAATAGCGTAGTGGAGCCTTCCCAAGGAACTTCCCATCCACTGCAGGTAAAAGCATCATAAATGACTAATGAGAACACAAATAGCTGAACCTAAAGAGGATTTTCTTATAAAGAAGAAAGTAGCATTTAACACCTTCATTTGAGTTGTACAGATGTAAGAGCATCACTAAGACTTAGAGCTCTCCTTGTTTTGCAAGTAGGATTTTTGGCTCTCCTGTGAATTGTACTTGCTACCCTGCGAGAATGAACTGTGGATAAGCTAAATAATTATGTATCACTAACAATATACAACTGTTACTCAAGATCTCACTTGTCTCATTCATCCCTTCTCCTTTCTAGCACTAAGGTGATGTGTACTCTGGTCTGCCCATGATTCAGGTGGTATATCTCTCTGTTTTGTTGTGTTTTGGTGTTGGGTTTTTTTTGCCTTTTTTTTTTCTTCTATGGCATAAGAGATTATGAATCTTGCAGATAACAGTGTGCAGATACTGTTTAAATCCTGTCAGTCTTTTATTGTGGTAGTGCTGTACTTGGGGTGCTGATTGGTAGAGATGTGGGTCATAGAAGGAAGGAATTCCATATATTCCTTCCGGTTTGTTTGGGGTTTTTTTCTGTTCAGCAGCGCATACCTGATATTGGATGGTTGGAAAAAGTTCTTGTCAGCTGGGAGACTTAGGCCACATCTGTTGCTACCAGAAGCTGAGAGGTTTGATGTAGCTACAGCAAAGAAATGAAGCTGCTTGTTCTTTATTGGTCACCCTGAGTAGGATGAGACCGTTCTAAACAGAGACATTTGCCTACTCCAATATGTATACACAAAGGCTGTAATAAGAGAATTTATTTTTCACAGAGTATAGAATTTTCCTCATCCTCAATTCTGTGCAAATATTATTGGCTCAACTTTTGCCTTTTCAGGAAACTGTCCATGCTGTTGCATGTCATATTTTCCAATTTTCATGTGTAGAAGGGTGACATGAGGTGGGGAATCTCTACAGTGAACAGCAACAGTGTGAATTCTGTAAAGGAGAAGAATTTCCAGCTTGCTTGATGAGATGCAAGCAATACAGATAAGAAGGGATGCATTTGAAAAGGATCTTAATGTCTTCTAGTTTCCCTGAGGGAAAACTGGACTCTACCATCAAAGACAAATGCTTGCTAGATACATTTCTCTATTAATTGTTAGATGATCAGACAAAGAAATAAAATACAGGAAGGTAAGATGTCAAGAAGCCATCATCAAGCACTCGTTTGGAGGTGGAGGCTTTTGGCCAGGCATCTGTTCTTTTATTATTTGTGCTTGTTGCAAATTAACTGATTTTCTTTTGAAGTCTAAAACTTGTGGCTGCAAAATTCCCTCCCCTATATGATGTTTGCATTGTTCTCAATGTAAGTGGACCCCTTGGGTAATTGACTGGCTCCTATTAAGATGGTCATCTTCACTTACCTACAGCTGAGCCCTGCTCCAATTCCCATAGCTGATACGTTTATGGAACTTGGCATGCTAAGCTTGCCCCTTTTGAAAGGAAATTTTGCAGTGGGAATGAACATGAATGGGAAATTACATTTCTTCTTATTTTATACATCTGGAATAAAGAAAAAATAATAGCCTTTTGAAGGTTCATCCTTCAGAGAGCATAGACCTCTTAGAGGCTTTCTCAGTTAATGTTGAATCTAAGATCCTTTCAGTGCTTAGCGTATGCTGAACTACTCTTAGTAGCATATTGTGCATCCATTCATGAAAATCATTTTGTCCATTTCCTATTTACAGCTTGCTTGTACATTGAAGAACAAGCAAAAGAAATGGTTGAAAATACCAGGTTGCTCTGCATAGTGTTTCTACAGCATTAGCCCAGTTTGAGATAGATAGCTCATTCACTTCAAAGGCTGTGCCTTTGAGGTAGCCTGGAACAGAGATTTACTGGGACTTACCAAATTCACGTTCAGAATTTAATATATTTACTGTCTTCAAATGTAGTCCCCCAAACTAGGCTGTCCCATAGAATACTTGAGGGTTGGAAATGTATAAGAACCTGTTGCATCTCCACTAGACTTTAGTAATCATTTTGTTGGAGTTCAAATTGTTTCAGAACTGATTGAGAAAATGTGGTGTATTCTTGCAGCAGATAGTCTTATCCTTGGTTTGTCAAATTGATTTGTTCTGTGTTTTGGACTTCCTGGAGCCTGGATTGTAGTAAATCTAGAATAAGTAAATGTAAAACCCATCAGTTCTGACAGATCCTTTTACAAGTATAGATTAACCCAGTGTCAGCTACAGTTGCAAATGGTTTCATAAAGAGAAATTACTTTTCAAAGGTACTCATGCTTTGAGATTCGAGTACTAATCTAGGGGGAATTTTATACCAGGGACTAATCACTCCCTCAAACTGAGTCACAAATTAGCTAAGGGGTTTCTCCAGCTTCCTCAAGCTTATCTGTAAGCATTATCATAAATTTTTCTCTTATTACAAGGGGACCTGCCAGACACTAACAAATTATGGCTAAAGGATCTAGCCTAGAAAAAAAATTGAATTCTGGTTTCTGTTAAATACATGGAAAAGAAATTCCCATACTATGTAGATGTTTCATGTTCGAAAACGTGTACCCCAAAGCCTGTGTAGCTCTAGAGTATTAGGTGTTCTTCTGAAAGTTTGATAATAGTAGTCTGAAGTTAGCCTGCTTTTTACTGAGGGAGTGCTGGAGTGCCAAGGGAACTGGTTTTGCACTCCTCTTTTGCCTTTCAGTCTGAACTCAGACATTGGCTTGCATGGCTTGATTCATAAATGAGCAATAGTTGACTGGCAAAGGTTCATTTCTCCATATGCCAAGATATGTTGGATCCTCTGAGGAGGTTGAGACTGATGGATAAATATCTGTCACGTGTAGGTGGCCTATAAGAAAAGATTTGAGGATTTTTTATTAAAGTCTTTGTTAATACTTTCTTCCCCCCCAGCTCTTTAAACTCTTTTGTCATGTGCTGAGTGGGGGTGGATGGAGTTCAGGATGGTGGAGGGAAAATGGGGGGCTGCTGAAAGCATTTATCTTCATTTCTGCCATCATCCAGTGTTTATTACGCAGTGATAGACAGACGCAGGAAAGCTGCCAATCAAACCTACATTCACTGCATTTCAATTGGCCCTTGCTTTGGATTTCAGCATTTTGAAATCTACATCATCTCTGCAGAAAAAGGTTGTTCTGTTCATGAGGATGACAAGCCCGAGACCCTTGGGTACCCACTGCAGTCATTTGTGATCCCATCAAACAGTGGAAGACCCAGGAATCAGGACTGTCAGGCGCTTGGTGAGAACAGCTCCTTGTAGGAGCTGATCTGTTGCTGCCCAAATTTAAGAAGATACACTGTGTTGTTTGCCTCTAGGTTACATACAGTTGACAAGCAGCAGCACCTTCTCCTCTCATCCAGACTGAAACCCTGAATGGGCAAAGCCAGCTGAGAATGAATTCTCATGCTGCATGGTGAACAAAAGCTCTCTAGTGAGGATTTTAACTTTTCTCAGTCTTCCAGGTGTGGTCCAAAATGTTTCCCATAAGCCAAAGAGGACAACACAGGTTAGGATGGCATATTTCTGTGCTACAGGATATTTTCCTTCCTTAATTCATTGTCTGAAATGTTTACATGCTTTTAATCATTTTTACTGTAGCACAGTGCATGCATGCACGTGGGAGGTATCTGGCAGGACTTGTAATACAAATGTTATTACACTTTGTTATATGTATGTAGATATAATTTAATAATTGCACTCCTCAATTACTTAATTAGTATAAGTGGAGATAATTACTTAATAAAAGATGTAGATCATGGGTTTCTGATTAGTGTTAGCTACACAGGTTTGAAGCCTTCGAGAAATGGACCAAGTTTTTCTTTCACACTAAGAACTGTGTTTGCCTGTGTCCTAATCTTTTTGATAAAAGTATCTATTACCTGAAGCATTAGCATTACTCGGTAGCTTGTGCTGGCTCTGAAATCTGTGTGGGGCTGTCCTGTAGATGGGGCAGTACTGCTTTTTTCCATTGTTAATTTCTCTGCATATGATGTGACTGTCTTTGGACAGGATGAAAGAGGATGAAAGGTTCAAATGTACACCATAACTTGAAGGCTAGTTATGGTTTTTATTTAAGCCTTGCATCCTCCTCACCTTACAGGGAAAGGGATGCAAAGATGAGAAATTTTACAGAAAAAAGATCAAATCTGCTTGGCAGCTGCTTTTTATGGTACTTTTAGCAGTAGGTGTAGCAATTGTATGAGCCAGATGAATTTACTGTTTGTAGAACAGTTAGTGATTTTGCTAAGCTTCTCTGATGTATAGGGAGGGCATGATTGTTCTCCTAAGGTAAGTTCTCCATTTTATATATTGCTTGTTACACCTATGAAGGTTGTTCTCATTGCAAAACAGATGATGTAACTTTGTAACAATCATCCGTGATAAGATCAATATTCTGGAATTATGTGCCCTCTGTAGAACTTCTGTTGCCTGTCTTCACAGAGTGTTTTCCCTGCCTGACTCAGTCCTATAAGGCAGCTGCTACCTTGCTTGTGATGTGAGTTACTGTTTCCCTGCAGGAAGTCCCACTGCTTCACATTTGTAGAGCCCCTCTTTTTCTCTTCTCTTCCTGAGGGCTGAAGGCAAGACAGTAGAAGAGCTGCTTTTGTGTACCAAATCCAGGCTTGCAGTGAGAAGACTTTTAAAGATGAAGCAACATAAAATTTAATTGTCCTACTTCTGGTTGCCAAGTATAATTTCATTAATTCATTGAACCTGCTTTCTCCAGTGCATATCTTCTCTTCAGAGGAGCCCTTTGTTTTGAGGGATATAGAAAACAAGGCCTTGGGCATATGTTACAGCAATGGAAATGTTTTTAATTTTGCTCTCCAAGTGATCCATGCACCATGCATGACAGGTACAGAGATGGAGCAAATGTACAATGGAGGTTGGTTGATTGCTGGAGGCCTGACAGACTTGAGTGCACAGGGTGAAGCTGTCTGCTCAGAAGTCTTCTTCTTTGTATATTTCTGAGCTTTCCCTAGAAGCAAAAATCAGGACTCAAGCGGCTTTCTTGGTGTATTTGTTTACCAGCACCAGTTTAGAATTTGCTTACTTACTTTGCCCTGCCCACCTTGTTCTTTGCTTTGCTGAGAAAGCAAAAAACCTGTTGGTGTGTTTGTGTGTTCAGGCATTTTGGGTTTCTTTCTTTTTTTTTCCCTTCCCTTCTCCCTTCCCTTCTCCCTTCCCTTCCCCTCTCATGCCTGAGTGATCTTTTGGGATTTTATAAGAAAAATAACTATCCAGCCATCCTGTTCTCTCCATCTTCCTCCACACCAGTTTAACTTAGTAGCAGTTAGCAAGCTCTTAACTCTGCACAGGTGTCTGACAGAGTTGTCTAAGCGATGTCTCTTCTATTACTGCTGCTATGGCAGCAGTGTCCTGAGCCAACCCTTCTAGGAGAGTGAAGGCACTGACTTTGCTGTGTACTTCCCACTGGAGTGGGGAGATGCTGAAATCCAGACTGTGTAGGCACCGGAGGCTTTGCCTTTAGTCAGTTGTGCTTGGCAGTGATCCCGCTTTGCCCTCCCTTACCAAATTCTATGATGCTGAATTTCTCTGGTTGCCAGGATGTGTGTGTAGGACATGGGCTGCTTGTCCATGAAGGCCTTAGAGACTGCAAATAGCATGACATTTTTGACTGTAGTACTACCATGGATTAGCTGTCTCTTATCTCTGTTTGTCTCCCTGGGAATCCCATTTGATATGTCTCAGCTTTCTCAAATGTGTGCTGACTTGAGAGTAACCAATGGCTGTTCCTTTGTGCTGGGAAATATAGGTTCTTTATGATAGTTTCTGAAGAATTATGCTTAGCCTTCTGATTTTAGGCTGCTGACCAAACCCTGGGCAGTTAGGAAGGGTCATGGTGTCAGAGCAGCCCTTGCATGCTGTAGGCTGGACCACACAAAGCGGCAAAGGTCCAGCTCCTAGGTTTTCCAGGCCCATATGTTGTTACACCCCTTACTATGTGACAAATACTGTAAGCAGCCTCTATCTTCTGAGTGAAGTTTACAGTAGGAGCAGTGATTATGCCCATAAATCTGTGTAATTTCCCAGGGCAGTGCTTTTACTCCGTTTGTATTCTGATATGCCTTCTTAGCTGTGCTAGACAGTTTTGGGTCTGTGAAAATGCAGCTTCATTGTTGATAAGTAGAATGCATTTGCACCAAATGAATTGATTAGGATTTTGTCTTGTGTTCCTGGGCAACTCTTATCTCTTATCAACTTTATTTTCTTTCAGAAATGTGTTGCAGGGAGATGCTTTCCTGTTAATTTCCTGTTCTCTGTGGCTTATTGAGGATGTGCTGCCATTTCTGTAAATAAGGTTACTTTAAGAATCTAGATTTTTGAGTATTGGATTTTGAAAGGTTTTCTATGGTTTGTCTCCCCAGCTTTTTTTTTTCCTGGTTATTCTTGTAGAGGTTAAATTGCTAATTATTTCCCCCTTTTCTGTAGGTGCTGTGATTGGGGATGGACAGTCAGCTGTGGCCAGCAACATTGCCAACACCACCTACCGGCTGCAGTGGTGGGACTTCACTAAGTTTGATCTGCCTGAAATCAGCAATGGTAAGTTGGAAAAGACACCAGTGCCTTATTTTAAGTCTATGCTAACCAGAGCTAGGGTAAGCTCTAGGATCTTTCAAAGGCAGCTGTATGTTGCAGGTCTTGTTTGTCGTGTTGCGTTGGGAACTGTAAAATGCTTAGTCCTTTGAGGAAGTTGACTCAAAGCTTGTAGAGCTGTTCCTCTCCATCTACCTTGCAATCAGCAAATCCATGTGCAAACAGGGCTTGTTTTTTTGAGCCTTTTCACGGGCGTGTACCATTCTCTTAGTATTCTGTATTCGATGTCTTCATTCTCTTACTAACGAGTTCCTAGAGAAATACTGTCTTTATAACTTTAAATTAGAACCTGTGCATGAAGTGTGTGTGATTACTCCAAGTTACATCAGTGTGTGTTAAAATGCTGCAATACATTTTGGGAATCAGGACCCCAGTCTGTTGCTTACCAGAGTGTTACAAGCCCAGGGAACTAGATGTACCTTCTAGTCATTTGCAAAAGCAGTGATTAGTTCTCTTTCTCAGGTAAAAGCTATTTTTGAATCAGCAGTATTTGAGCAATATCTGAGCAATATTGCTGATTTAATTTATTTTCTCATTCATTTCGTGAAAATTAGACCACAGTTTCATATGTGTTCTATGGCATAAGCTAGCTCTCACATTGGAAAAGATTTCCTTATGCAAGCACAAGCATGTTTGATACTTGTGGTCAGCTGATCAAAGAATGACATTTTCAGGGCTAAAACTAACTTGACTAGAAAGGCTATTTTTAACCCAGAATGCGATCCTGATATAGCTTGTTGCACAGCTGCAGAAATGTTTGTGGCAGCCTGGGATGAAGATAAGAGGTGGATATTCATGAATGTTCTTTTGTGCAAGTGATTTTTAGCTTAGGCCATCTCTGTGCATATATGCAACTCACTGCTTAGTTTCTCAGCAAAAGCAGACTGGGTTCTACTTTAAGGGATTGACATTTTTAGGGAGAACAGGGATTGATTTTGTTTTCAGAAAGACTTCTGCTTTTACAGGTAGTCACTAAAATTAATTGAGAAGAGCTCTCAGTCCCAGATCTGTGTGTTCTGCATTTCCAGAAATTGCATATTTGACAATAGATGTCTCTGTGGGCTAGTGTCCTGCTGCTTAAAGAACCCACAAAAGGAGAATGTATGGAGGCACTGCAGTAGGAGAGGTGCAGAGAATCAAAATCACAGAATCAAAGAATAGTTTTGGCTGGAATGGAATTTTAAACATTGTCTCATTCACCTCCCCTTCTGTGAACAGAAACATCTTTCAATAGATCAGATTGTTGAAAGCTTCACCCAGTCTAGCTGTCATGGTTTAGCCCCATGCAGCCACTTCCTCCCTTCCTTCCTGCCCCCTCAGGATAGGAAGGGCAAGCAGAAAAAGGTAAAACTCAAGGGTTGAAATAAAACCAGTGTATAATTGAAATAAAGTTAATAATAACAATAGCAATAGTAGTAATGAAAAGAGAGGGTGAGGAAGGGTGAGAGGAGACAGAGGGGAAGTGAGGCAAGGAATAAAACCCACGGAGCACAAATGGTGCACAACTCACCACCCACTGACCAGTGCCCATCCCATTCCCAAAGAGCAATTGGCCCCTTGTGGCAGACTCCCCCAATTTGTAGGCTGGGTGTGATGTTCTGTGGTGTGGAAGATCCCTTTGAACAGTGTGGATCACCCATCCGGACCATATTCCCTCCTGGTTTCTTGTAAGGGTCGGTGCTCAAGGCAAAGTTTTGCCACATGGTGGCAATATTTTTGGAGGTCCTGCCAGACTCTGGAAGAGAATAAAGATGAAATCAGCGGGGTAAGCAACTTAAATTCATAGGGACTTCTCTGCGAGGTGTAGAGTGATTGAAAAGTGCTTCAGCTACTCATAGCTTATTTTTTTGCCTCGTCTGGCTGCTGGGAAGGCTGTTAGTTAAAAAGAAACAACAACAACAACAAAAAAAACATAAGATGTTTGTTTATAATTTATAACATTCCATAGAAATTAGGAACCATCTGCTGCTTAATACATCAGTGTTTCAATCTTCTCCCTTTCACCTACCAGGATGCTTTTATTCTGGAAAAGCTTCCAATTAGCTGGAAAGTGGGTATGGTTTCTGTTGTCATTGTGTCCTTCTTGTGGGCCACATTCCAGGTACAAGTCCGTCCCCAGCCCTTCCGACTCACCATGCTGTGCTTCATTGTTTTTGACTTGTCCATTTTGTCTTATGACCATTTGGAAATGTTCATTTTTACTCTTCTTTTATATGCTGAGTGCAATCCTGGCATTTCTAGTCTGTTAACCTTATCTCCTTCTGCCAGGGTGTAGTAGGGATGTATGAAGATGTAGCAGCTGTGTTTATACTAAGCCAGGTATTTGCCAAGCTTGCCTAAGCACAGAACAAAGGCAAGCTGCAAGTTTGCCAAGGTGCATGACTTAGAGATAGGAGAGCATGGTGCTGAGAACATCAGTGTTGTGTGTTCAATCCCCATATGGGCCATTCACTTCAGAGTTGGGCTTGATGATCCTTGTGGGTCCCTTCCAACTCAGAATATTTGGGATTCTCATATTCTCAAATGAGGAGCAGTGAATTGGATGAGTTTTTTGTGATTCTTCATGATATTGAAAATAAAATATTTTCTCAATAAGGTATGTGACTTCAGTAGCTCCTCTTTTTCCTCCCATTGTTTCCTGTAATTCAGAGGTGGTCCTGTGAGATAATCTGCTTACACAGAGAGGTCTATTGTACCCCCTGGGACTGGCTTAAGCAACAACTGCTTTGGAGTTCAGGCAGATGAAATGATGCAGCTGAAGTTTGGGACTGCCTGCCAGCTCCTCTCTCCATCAAAGCAATGACTCTGTGGCCAACCTCCATCTCTGAGCAGCTCTTCTTCCTGTAACAATTAAACAAAGAAAAGATAGTTGGAAGTAGGATGTTTTCCGCTGAAGCGGATGCATCCGAGTAGGTGACAGCAGTGAGATTAGCGCAGTCCTGTGATCTCAGTGTCTGGGCCCCAGCACCCTTGGAAACCTTGGGCTCAGGATGTGTCTCTGCAGCAGCAACCTCCCTGAGGCTCAGTGCAGCAAGAGCACACAAAAGCAGATCCTGGCAGTCCTGGAAAAATGGCTGTGCAGGGACCTGTGGGATTTTAGTATCAGCCCTGTCTTTCTCTGTTAATTGCAAAATGCAAAAAGATTGCTTCAGATTTCTTCTCTCCTTTTGCCAGTTTTGCTTTTAATAGCTCTGAAATAAACATGACCTGGTCTTATATTGAAATTGTCAGTCATATCAGCATTGGGGTGGAGAATTTATTTGACAGCAGAGACACTGCTATTTCTGCATTTATTTAATATTCTTCTAGTGAGTGTTGCATATCCTTAAAATTCCTGCAACTAAGTATTTAAAACAGTACTGAAAACAGTAGAATTTAGGCTTTTCATAATAAAATAGTTGAAGGCTTTCTCTCTTGTTTATATTTTAACGTAGTTTCTCTCCTGCTACTCACTGCTGATAATTTCACTTTCTGGTGTTGAACCAGTCTCGTTTAGGAATCTGGAGTTCATCCTGTTCTAACACTGCTTGGGTCTTGAGGAAGGTGATTTGATCAATAGTTACTGATCCACAGTGGAATGCAGTAGCTTAGTAGAAGAAAAAAGAAATATTAAACAAATTTTTAAATAGGAGCAGCTGTTAGGAGAGTTGGGAGCTATCTCTGAGAGTGGCTAGGAGTGGATGATGTGTCTAGCACAGTTTTCCTTTGGCAAACAGTGGTACTGCTGCTGGCATTACAGGCCTTCCCCAGCTTCAAGCATAATTAATGTCCAAGTTGGCACAACAGCTTGATTAATTTGTTCTCTGATGTTTCTTTTGATCTGTTTTGTCAGTTCTGTGGTTGCATTAACAACAAAAGAAAACAGGAGATGAAAGGGCAGTCTTCTTGCAGTAGTTTTCCAAAAATAGCAATAATTTTCCCCCTAAAATCTTCCTTATTGGCTTCATCTTCATAGATCAGGCTGCAAGCTCAAAGAAATCAAATAACTTCTGGGTTTGTCGAATGCATGGGTATGTTTATCTTTCTCATCTCTTGAGAACCTTGTAAATGCTGTCCTTAAAATGAAACCTTGCTGAGATTTCCACCTGTCATATTTAGACTTTTTCTGTTTGCACAGTGGACTCTCTTGGTTCCAGATGTAGGTGCTACCTGAATCCTCATCCTTCATAAATGAGGGCAAAGCAAAGAACAATAATGCCAGTGTGAATCAGGTGATGAAAGACTGAAATAAATAGCACTCTTTCCTGTTAAGCACAATTTGCATCTGTAATGTTTTATGTTCCCAGCACACATCAAGGTGGAAAGATAGTTCTCTTTTGGCAGGAGGGCTCACGTATTATGTTTTGCTAAGGGACATTCAATATATGCAACAAACTTTAAAAACAGGATGATATCCATTCATGTTGGTCTTCATTGTGGACTGCTCACCAAAAACCTCTTTGCTGTGCTGGAAAAGGAGTAGGTGTGTGGGGAAAATCCTTTAGATAGAAAATGAGTGAACATGTGCTGTGTGACCGACTCTGGGTGACTGCTGATCCAAACCCAACATTGTTGTAAAAGACATACAGTAAATCCTAGATAAGGAAGAGAATTAGAAACCTGGAAATGAAAGGAATGGCCATGGAACTGTGAGGATATATACAAAACATGGCAATATCTCCAAATCAGTAAATGGTACAGAATATAAACATTTCTTAACTTGCAAAAATTAAAGTGTGGAATTTCATCTTAGGAATATCCAAGTTTGCATTGGATTAAAAAACAAAAACAAACTTCAAAAGCTGAGAAGAACATGGATTCTCTAGACTGTGATTTTTCAGTAGTTACAGAGAAATCAGTATCTTTCCTCTCTATAACTTCCTGTACCTCTTTGAAAAGCAGGAGTTCATTAGTACCGAATGGTCCCTGGGCTAAATAGGTCCTGTTGAGGATCTGTCCCTGAACTTGCTGGAACAAATCCACAGGAGGGGCATGAGGATGATCAGAGGGCTGCAGAACCTCTGCTGTGAAGACAGGCTGAGAGAGCTGGTTTTGTTTAACTTGGAGAAGAAAAGGCAGCCTTTTGGTACTTAAATGGATATTAGGAAAAAAAGTGGAGAGAGACTTTTTGTTTGAGCAGATAATGTCAGGACAAGGGAGAATGATCTTTACTAAAAGAGGGAAGAGTTAGGTTGGGTATTAGGAGAAAATTCTTTGCTTGGAGGGTGGTGAGATACTGAAAGAAGTTGCCCAGAGAAGGGGTGGATGCCCCATCCCTGGAAATGTTCAAGGCAATGTGTGATGGGACCCTGAGCAGCTTGATGTCATCAAAGGTGTCCCTGCCCATAGCAGGAGGGTTGAAATGATGTGATTTTAAAGGTCCCTTCCAACTCAAACTATCCTATGATTGACACCCATACCTGTGCTCCAAAGAAGCAAGTCTATGTCCTTGTGACTTCTAATATTGAGCATCAAATGACAGTAATTAAGAATATTGAGAAGCCTTGGCTATCTCATGGAAAATGCAGCCAGACCCCAGAGATGCAGGACAAAATTTTGTATCTTGCAGAATAGGAATAAGAACAGTTCTAAGACCCCCAGAAATGGACTGGACTATGTTGGGGTTTTTTTCCCCTATAATCTAAGTTTTTTTGCAGGGTTGGTGGTGGGAGTGTTTCATAGATGTATCTTTAGCAAATGCTGTGCATGTGTGCTATGTTTTTTTTGCTCTGTTTGTTGTCTTTTTGCTTGACATTCTTTTAAGTAAAGTCTTGTGGCTGTGAGAGTCCCAATATTTACTTTTTAGTATGTTCCCATTCCCCCATTTTTTTCTCTCAATTTTTTACAACACTGCTGATTAGAGTACCACTACAAAGGAATTGATGAGAGAGGACCCCTTATCCAAGGAGAGTAGCTCACTGTTGCCTTAGAGAATCACATACTGTAGTTCCTAAAATTCTGTCTTCTAATTGGTTAAATTCTTTGATCCTTTAATGTCTATTTGAAAGACTGTTCTAGAATCTTGCTATTTTTGTTGAAACCTTTTAATCTCCAAACTCAATGCTTTTTTTTACCCACTTACCTGAGTAATGATCAGTTTTCAACATTATTTGTAGAAAACTGATGTTTTTCTGGCACTTACTTTCTGTAGTTTTTGAAAATACAGTACACAATTGTATTTCCTCCCCTCCCTTTATTTGGGAGGGGTGGTGTTGGTGTTTCGTGTTTTTGAACATAAAATGAATGTTTCATTTTCCCCAGTCATCTTTGCTGGCCATGTTATCAGTTAGGGTTTAATCGCTCTTGAACATGGCTGGCCCAAACTGTGCCCAGGGGTCCTGTGTGTGGTCTCAGCACAAGGCTGTGTACCAGCACTGATATTTCTTCTGGAATCGTGCTCCCTAGTGCAGTTCAGGATTGCTGTCACTTTCACTCTTACACTGGGTAATGGCTCAGTTTTTGCTACAATAACCAAAGTTAATTCTCTCATGTTTTCAAGTTCCTGGCTGAAGCAGAAGTATATAAATGTCAACACAACCTAGAGTTCACTGTCAACACAACCTAGAGCTCCTAGAGTATAAATAGGACTGGTTTTGGAATGAGTCACTCAGCAGGAATCCTCCCAGTTTGACTGGGATTGCAATGGTACAAGCTGTTGTCATGTATCCTTTAGCTGGTTCGCAGCACATACTGCAGTTCTTGTGTTGATGCCCATCTTCTCTCATGGTGACATAATGAGTATTTAAATAAAGCCTAGATTCTTTTTAAAAGGATGCATTTTAATTCTATCCAATTTTTTTTAATAAGGCAGTATAGTCTTTAATCTTAATTCTCTTGTCTTTCTGTTCAACTATCTTCAGACTAAGCACTCGGGAATTTTGTCATCTTTTGAACCACCTGTTCTTTAAGGGCCATGTATATTTCATGTACTGGTATTGCAGCCTTGATAGTGACTACAATTATTTACCTTTTTCTGTTCAGCACCTTTCTGTTTATACTAGGCTGAAAATTACTGTTTTTAGCAGCTTCAAGTCTGAAAAATTGGTGGAATAAATTTAGGGTACAGGTGTAGGTGGTTTAGTACAGAATGTAATTACATAGTCCACTTTTAATCCTCATTTTCTTTTTCATCAGAGTTTCCTAAATGGAGCAATAGATAGAAGTTGATACTCAGCCACAGGGGAAGGAAGTTCCCAGGAGAAAGGTCTTTGAGACCAGAAGAATTAAAGATGAGGTTCAGTGAATGCATTAAATCAGCAACGCTGCATGAAGGGCAGTCCTGTCTGCTTCCCTCTCATGAGTACTTTTTGTGCTGCTGCAAGCAACTGTGCAGCCATGGGGTGTACTGGGTTGGGAAAGTGTTCTGGTTAAAAAATGACCTAGACTGCAATCAGTAATTTCTCATAGCAGTTCCCTGATGCAGCTTTCTTCTATGCAGGTGTTGGAAACAAGGGGTAGGATTTGTTGAAGTATTAAGTTACAGCCTTAATTTTATTTACAAGTTTGGGCTTTCAGATATATGCACAAAGCATTCTTGTACTGTTAGTACAAGAATGGTACTGTTGGTGCCATCGGTGCTATTCCTTGCTAAACTAATAAGGAATCTTGACTAAGAAATGCCTTCATAAACTTGCTTGCAATTGTAGCTGAACATATTAAGACCTATTCTGGGCTAAGCATAGCCTGTCTGATGTTTTTTCATCTGAAGATCATTTCTGGACTGTAGAAATCAACACTGTTCTGCATGGTGCTGTAGCTTCAAACATGTGAGACAGGATGTTCCATCTTTTACCACGCAAACTTTCTATATTGCAAATGTGGGCCTTATTTCTGTTATTTTTTAATATCTCTGTACTCTTGAGTTTGAAAATACTAGAACCTGAAATTTCCCTATCCCAAAAATAGTATATGTAGGTTCGGCGTCAAACCTCCTGAAAAACTGAACTGCAGTTAGGTTAGGCTGGTAGAGCAGACACATCACTGCAGCCATGTCTTAACAAGGTGCCACTGAACTGTTGGTGTAGATGGTACTTGGAGGCTTGGAACCGCATTGCACTTCTTCATATGCAAGGTATGAAGGGGAAAACACTTGGATGAGGTCACCCAGCAACTTACCAGCAGGGATTAAAATAAAATATTGTTTTGTGGATTGCTGCTCACTAATCTGGTGTACAGTTACTTCACTGATATGCATGAGTGTCTCAGATACTGGAATAATTAAATGGAGGACTGGCTGCAGGAGTCTCTGCCCTTTCTCACTGACTTTATCCAAGATGAGTATGGAAATCAGCAGTAAGAAATGAATGTCTGTATCTGCAGGGAGGAGTTTTTCACTCATCTCCTGTTTATTGGAGATGAGAAGAGTGGGAAGTAGGCGCTCCGTGAGAGAAGGGGAAATGAATTAAGACATACTGTTTCTAATGAGAATGCTGCTGGAGTTTGTCAGTGTCATGATTTGAGACTTGTTTAAACAGTGCTGTCCTTTGCAAAGGATGCTGTTATGCTTAACAAAGGGCAGTGTTTGATAAAGTGCAATTGCTATTATTTCTTGGCTGAATGCTTCAGGAGGTGAATAAATTTAATTTCCTGGGCTCGTTGCAGCGTCTTATCTCCGTTTTGGAGCAAGTTATACATTAATCAGGGTTTTAACATTTCATAAACTTCTGGAGGAAGCTAAATATCTTGAGTGCCTTTTGCGTGTACTGTCCATTGTCCAACATTAAGTTTACATCTTACTGTATTCTGTTCAACTTTAGTACTATAATCACTATTCATTTCTTTCTTTGCAGCCTCTGTGAATGTGCTTGTCCAAAACTGCAAGATTTACAACGATGCTAGCTGTGATATCTCTGCTGATGGGCAGCTGCTGGCAGCCTTCATTCCCAGCAGTCAGAGAGGCTTCCCTGATGAAGGAATACTGGCTGTATATTCTCTGGCACCCCACAACTTGGGCGAGATGCTATACACAAAGCGATTTGGTAAGCATACAGCTACAAGTCAGGGTGGGTGGGGGTGTGACAACCTCACAACTTCAGCCATCAGTAAGAAAGGCAATAGATTGAGCATCAGTAATTGTAGCAGCAGGAAACATTTGATTGGACGTCTGCTGGGGAGAGGCTTGTGCTATGGTCTGGACAAGTATAGTGCTGGTATGGGGGAGCTGCTGAAGAATAGTTTTTAATTCCTTAAAGGACTTCATTGTCTTAGTGACAGAACACCTACAACAAGGAAATGTCTTAAAAAATTTGTAACTTGTGCAGGTCTCCCTATTCTCTACCCCTTGTAGGAATGAGGTTAATATGGCATACATTATATGAGGATGAAACAAGGGGCAGGATGTTAACCCATGAGAGAAATAACCCCTCTTCTCTTCATAGGACCTAATGCCATTTCTGTGAGCCTGTCTCCAATGGGCAGATATGTTATGGTGGGACTGGCTTCCCGACGTATCCTGTTGCACCCCACTACAGAACACATGGTTGCTCAAGTTTTCAGGCTGCAACAGCCCCATGGTGGAGAAACCTCTATGAGGGTGAGTATATGTGTATCCTGCTTGTGTGTGTTTGGCTCCAGACTAGTAGTTAGTTGTTGGGTTCTTACAACAGAGACAGAACTCTCCAGAACCACTGAATAATAAACACACAAAGGAATTTACTGCAGACGTATGCAAACATGGCAGGAGAATGTAAATATAACAGAACTGTGAAACTTTCCTCGTTTCAAATATGATGATGAACAAATACATTGTGTTGTAATACATTCCTAGAGCTAGACATCATTCAGAGGACCTAGTAGGTCTTTTGTACCTTTTCAGGTAATATGCATTTTGCTTGTGGTACTACAGTTGATTTTGCTGAGGCAGCATATCAGCTGAGGTTTCAGGATCATTTTCTGTCATTCCTAAAAGCAACTGACCTCTGGGACAGCAGCCATCAACAGTTTCAGGAAGGGTAGGGGCCAAGCTTCATATCCTACCTGCAAACCGAAGTTGACCATGCTTTTCCCAAACAGGCTTTACCAGCTATTTATAAGTTAGTTCTTAATGCATATATAAGGATATTTGGCAATGGAACTATCTTTATGTTCTGCTTTGTGTGGCAGCTGAACTGTGATCCACTTTGACTCATTTAGTACCTGAGGGAAAACCTTCATCTTTTCACTAAATGCCAGAGTTGAGAACATATGTGTCTTGCTTTCTTAATAAGTGAAGCACAACAGCTGTTCAGTGATAGTTCTAGGTAATAAAAGCCATGTCTAGTTCATAATGCACAAAGAGAGTTAAGGAGTCAGAACTAAGTAATTTCTAAAGCTGAAATTTGGGTTGGATTCAAGTTCTAGACCACGTATTCAGGTGACTTGTTTTAGGAGATGAAAAACAAATCTTCAGAATTTTCACTTTGAGGGATAACTTTACCATTGTGGAACTCATTCCATGAGAAATCTTTTTTTCCTGTTGTTTTCTTTTCTAAAATATTTTTCTTTTTTTCTTAAAGGCCTCTCTAATTATTATTAGTTTTGGCCATACACTGTATTCTCAGTGTACAAGGGTTGCAGTGAGGCATTTGTCTAGTGACCTGACACTGGGGACAGACTTGTTGCTGGGTGAAATTCCTTGATTCACCTGATCTGAAACTCTTGTTTGTTGTCATGATCTGCTCCATATTATAAGGCAAGGGAAGATAAATGATGAAAGTATTCTTTCAGCACTTTTTCAGACATGGTTCTGAGCTACCATTCTGGTACAAGCCTCTCAAAGTAAGAGACAGAAATTAAAATATATTTAAGAAAACAAGTACAATTTGGTTTACAGGTAAAGTTGGTAAAAGCTGCGTGGATATAAGATCACAAAGTACATGGAATTACTATCCTGTAAGATCATTTGAAAATTCTAGTTTGCCCTAGTACTGTTTCTTTTTTATCTGTTTTAAGATCCTAGCGAAATGCATAATTTTTTTCTGCCAGAAACTGGAGTAGCCCTTCCTACAGTCTTTTTACCATATCATTAGTTAAGACAGAGAAGTCCTATTAGCAAAAATCACATCTTCTTCTCATCTCTCCTTTACATTTGCTCTAAGCTCAAGTTGTTATGGCTTCTAGCCCTTGTCTTTTGGAGACATTTTTCTGTAGCCAGCTAAATCAGCAAGATCACTGTCTAAATGTTTCATTTATATTTCTTCATCTCCATGTCTTCAAATGCTTGTACCCCTGCTCTTAGTCACCATTTAGTGAAGTAATGCTTTGTATTCTTTAATCTTCTCTTGTAATTTAATCTTCCAACTTTCTTTTTTTTCTTTTGAACTCTCTCCAAAAAACCTTTATTTTCTTTTTTTTCTTTCTTTTTTTTTTCTTTCTTTTTTTTCCCCCTTGTTCTGGGATGTGTTTAAATGTACATAATGTGATAAGCATAGTTTTACCAGAAGCCCACAGAGGGTAGGAATTTTCCTTTTGGATAGCAGCCTTTATTTATGCAGTCAGAAACCATTGAGGGCCGGGTTAGTTTTCAGGGGGGGTTGCTGTTTTGGTGCACTGAAAATTTTCTACCATTTTTTCCCACTCTCGCTTCTCAGACTTGCTCCACATCATTGCACTTCTGTCTTTCTCATCTGCTGTAGTTCTGGATTTTTTTCTCCAGATGGATTGCATGTATTCTAAAGGTTGCTTTTTTCATCTTTCTTGCACATGTATTTATAGCTTCCAAAACCTTTCCCCCACGTTTTGAAATCCATCCAGTCTAGCAGGATTTGCTAACTATTTTGCTGGTTTCCCCTATTCCAAATAATGTTTAAAGATGTTAAAAATATCTTATTTCTGACAGCTTTGGACTTGGAGCTTTATGCATGTGTGACAGGGTCACAGCTAGATCAGTTTGAATTAATTTGGTTAAAGAACTTTCCTCTTGAGTGATGTTGAATCCTGTTTCAGCATTTTGGTGTGCTGCTGGTTGTCTTTGTGCAGTCCACAGAACCAAGCTTAGAAAGCATACAGCTGTCAATTTTGTTAATACTGCTCCTATGTCTAGTTGTAAAAACTGGTGCATCCACCACAGGTATTTATTCTGCCTTGAATTTTGCAGTAAGACTCCTTCATAAGTTTGTAATACTTTTCAAGGCATGCAAAATGAAAATAGAGTTTTAAGTAGGAAACATCATCATATTCTTAACACATTGTCCTTACCACAGCTGATATATTCATATTCAGTTGTGTAAAAATCTGTTTATAGCTTGGCCAGCATGCAGAACAAAAAGGTTTAGGAAACCTGGTGAAACTGTATTCTTTAATATCTAATTTAATATGCACCTTAGAGAGAATCAGAAAGCATTTTTGTTGCCTCTCTGCCAACAGCTTGTAATACAAAGCACTTGTTACTCAAACTCTTAATTAAATATGAGTCAGAGCCATGTTTGAAGCAATATTTTGTGGATATTTTAATTATACCCTACTCCAAAACTCCCAAAAGAAATGCTACATTATATTCTTTGAGAAATCTCATAAATTGTTTGACAGTTCTTCTGCCTGCCTGCCTGCCTTCCTCCCTGCCTCCCTCTTGGCGTTGGATTTGCAGCAATGAACTGAAAGAGTAAGGCTTGGCAACATGGCCTCCAAGCCGCTGCTGACCAGTGCAATGATTATTTCTGATTCAGATTAACCCTCCTTCCACATCCTTAACTAGCAGTCAATGGAATGCAGATTTCTATTGCTTGGAGAGTTTCTTCCATCTTGCTGTTAAAAGAGAGGTTTGAAGATGCAGTTAATTAATTTTATTGCATGAAACTTTAATACATTTAATTGTGGTAGAAATTCACTGGCTGTTGATGCAATTTTCTGAGAACTACAGTACATTTTGGATTGTACTAAGGAGCACCTTGGTTGTACAAGAGTACATTGTCTGTATGCATCTTGCTGCCAGTGTTTCAGAGAGATTGGGTAGAGTTCACAACAGGTCAGGGCTGTCGTGATTTGACAGTTACGAATTTTGTTCAGAAATAAAGTCATGAATTATCATCAGATGTGGTAGTTGTGAGGTAGAGGTTTATGCTTTTTCTGCTCACTCCCTTCAGATTGGGCTGATTAGCATTTCACATGGAAACCTCGCTCTGCTAAAGAACAATTTTTAAACTTCAGTCTGAAAAACAAAATCTTTCTAGTAGTGTTGACTTTTAACAGAGGGGGTATGCATGAACACGAAGTGTTTGTTGCTTGTGTTCTTGGGGGATTTTTTTCCAGATCTCTGAAATGTATCTGTAGCTGGAGAGAACAGGGAAGGAATTGCTTTTAGCAGATATCTAGTTTGGGGGTGGTACAGATAGCGGTGATGCTGGCAATTGTCTGCAATTTGAGTTTCAGAGATAGAAAGCTTGGAGACAGGACTCCAAATGTGGAGTAAGGATAGGTTTTGTAGCCTGTTTTGAAAACATAGGTGGAATTTGCTTCTAAATAAAGCATGTCTGTTTTCAAGCTATTTGGTTTAGGGTGATTTTTGAATTCCACGTGCTTCCCAGCATATATGGACGTTAAAGGACTTAGAAGAACGTGAAATTAGATTCTTGTATGGAGCTGAAGGTCCTTAGAAACATGGGAAGAGTAAGGATCATATTGCCCTGGATCTGATAGCAGTGGGTACTCGTGAGAAAGGCAGCCAGAAGGTAGTTTTATTTCTAGCATTCACAAATGCTGATGCCCTTGCAATGTTTAGTGTTTTTCATTCTACCCAGAGGAAGATAACTTGGGAATATTAGCAAAACATGATTACTGGAATCCAAATTAAAGTGAAACCTTGAAAGTAGCTTTTGAGCTGAGGATACACAAAGTGAGGTAGGTGATAGAAAACTTTGATTGACATGGAGCTGAAGGGCAAATCATATAATATGTGGGGATAAGGTGACTTAACCAATCCCCATCTCAAGTGCTGCACTTGCTTTGAATGTGGAAAAATTCAGGCTGTGGAGATGCAGAATTAGTTCTTGACAAGACTGCTGCTATTTGAGAAACATTCTGATTAAGTGGTCGGTCAATAGCCTGGATGGAACAGAGTATTTGTACATTTCCATTGTAAACAGATGGAGCATTCCAAATACCACAGGAAGAAGGGCCTGAAACAGAAAGACTTGCAGAGTTTTAGCACAAAGCCAAACTTTTTTTGTTCTAGCATATTAACTCTTAATGAGTACAATGCACGGTGAAAAGATGGACAGTTTTCCTGAGTGCTGTTGCATTCTGAGCTTCATGCAAGTGTCAGTACAATGCATCCAGCATTGTCTGCAGAGGTCGCTCACTGACTCTCTGGGTGAGCTGTGCAAGCTCCTGCAGCCATAAGCAACCAAACTTTAATCCTGAAAGCAAACACCCTGCACATCTGTTTCACTGGGGCACAAGTTAGTTTTATCAGAAACCTTGATCATGTGAAAATAAATTGGTTAGGAGAATATGAGGAGATGGCTTACTGCAACACATTGCCTCCAGTGAAAGAGTTCATGTGACTAACATATTTCTGAGAACAAGAGTAGTGTACAAGAAAGCACCAGCTTCTTGCTGTGTTGTTGAAGAATGTGTTGCTATGGTCCCTTGGGTCTTCTTTTAAGAAATATTTGACATCTTCAGGTCAACAGAGTGATCTTCTGATGACTCCAAGTAGAACTGCAAATAATATATCCAATTACTGCCCAAAGAAATTTTTCACTCTTGGCAGAAGTCAAACCACATAGATGTTTTTTTAGCCTTTTGAAAGGCCATGCAAAGTCACAGACTGCAGGCACTTATTGATACTAGGAAAAGGACATGGAAACAGAACTCTTGTTTGACTGAAATGGGAAGTTCCTCCTTTTAACAGAGTGGAGCATAATTGTCTGGTTGAGACCTAGTAGTTTATATATTCTGTGTACTAGTAGTTTATATATTCTGTGTATTGGCAGATTCTGTCAGTTGTCTTTAGGAAAACAGATAATATCCAAAACCCATGTTGGTAAACTCTGCTTATGTAGGGTACTATAAAGAGAGCTGTATCCAACATCACTGGTAAATGCAGCACAACCTTGGGGGTGCAGATGGCATGAAGATTTGCAGAGATGTGCACATTTGAGTATGGATGCAGAAATGTGCAGGAATGGTTTGTTATAAGACTTAGATATATTTCTGTGTTAACCAATTCAGCTGTGTCTGCTTAGCCCTCTATGCTAAGACATAGCTTAGAGGAAACAAAAATCTCATTAGAATCCTTCATAAGATGCTGTGTTAATATCTCACATGATGGTTAAACATGGGAGCAATGTTTAACCATCCCTTTTAGCAGACTGGTGCTAAAAAGGAAGAAAAAGCACATGACATCTCTTCAGGATGTTTTTACTTAATGGGATGTGAAACTGAGAGCCAAGACATTTTGTTTAGTATGAGGTCCAGTATTTGGAGAGCAGATCTCTTGCAGTTCAGGTAAGGCCTTGAGCCTATTTGCCCCACAGTAGCTACTATTAGCTTTGGTGCAGTTTGGTATGTAGTTTTAACTAGATTTAAGAAATTATAGCAAACATGATTCTACATATGAGATTATTTATGTGCAATCATCTTGCCCAGGTCATTTAGTTGGAAGGGAGCCAAAGTGAATTCTTACCAATTTGTATTGAACTGTGCATGGGCTGAGAAGAAGTTGCTGTTTGCTGTTTCACAAAAACTTTTTCCAATACTTCTTCCTACCATCTTCATTTAATTAAATTTGAACCAACTCTTTCCTCTTGTATTTATTCCTTCCAGACATGTAGGCAGCTGGATGTCAGCCTCTTTTCACCTAGATGAGGATGCATGTAGCTCTGTCATCAACATATTTTTGACATTTGATCTTGTATGCCATTCCACTGAGGCTCAGCAGACAGAGAACGGAGTGGAATGGCAGCTGTGCACAAATCCTTTGCTCTTGTCATTGGATTTTTAACATATTGTAGATGTTGCTGTTACAGTCTCAGCATGACATTTAATGAGGAATTCACAGATACTGGTTTTGGTTTGCAGTCTGAGTTAAGGGCAAAAATAAAAAAAGGTTGCCGTTCCTTTTGCCAGAGAAATGGCGGTATGTCTATTAGATGGATGCAGCATTGAGAGCTGTTGGTGATTTTTGGAAGAGAGAGCAGCAGTGGGATACAGTCCTGTTTGTACAGTTCAGTTTTTTTGTGCATCTGTGCTGAGTATACATACACATGTATCTCTCTTCTGCCGCTCCAATCCCTTTGGCATTCCTGTTTCTCTTCTTTCATCCTTTCCAACCATCTGCATGCGCAAATGAAAAGATAATTGTTTTGTTCAACAATTTCTTGGTTACTCAACCCTTGGTTTCAGATCCCAGTTTGGACCAGTCCCCTAAGGGGGTTTTTGGAGCTATTACCCTGGTTTTACAGCATTTGAAAGACAGGTAGTAAAATAACAAACCACTTCACTGCAAGTGTGTTATTTTCCTGAGTGAGAGCTTTGTTACCTAAGATGATCCATTTCTTCGTAAGACTTTGTTCCCATTAGTTAATTTTAAATGTAGTAGTTGCATGGCAGGCTTGTGAAATGAAGTACCAGCTGATAATGCAAAGAACTCACCTAAAGAAAGAAAGGATTAGGTGAGCTTTAATGAGACTTCTCTGAATTTGAAATATCAGCAGTAAATTATGTAATCAACCAGGATCAGGAAGAACCAAGAATCTTTTATGTTTGCAGAAAATTTTGCAATCCATCCTGCAGGATTTTCTGGTGCTAGCCTGTTTTAGGAATTGCATGAACTATCCACAGAAAGGTTTCAGTTGTTGAAAATTAAGAGTTTTCATTTAATTTGCTGTGGCTCAGAAAGCAGAGCTAGGATTTTCTGCATGGAAAACAGGTGCAGAAAAAGGCAGAGAGAGGTTTGTTATATTGGTAAAGACTGAAGAAAAATTTTATATATAATCCTATTGCATCTGAGGAAGATAAATGGAGTTGAAAGAAATTTTATTTGTGCTGAGCACTGGACGATAAAATCCATTTGAGGATAGGACTGACAAATCCGAAAAGATAAGTGCATTATTTTTCACTTCTTCCATTTTAACAGAGAAGGTCTATTGGAAAGATGTGTATGTTGTTAGCAGGAATCAGCTGTGGGGGAGGGGTTGAGCAGCATAGACCAACCTGCCTGATAGAGAGAGACTGGGAGCAAGAAAGCAAATCTTTTCCCCCATCTCCTATGGAAAATAGGTGCCTTTTTCTTTGCGTCTGCATATAGGCACAGAGACTCCTTCCAAACAAAGGGGAGACTTTCTATGTTTCAACATGCTGGTATACATTGTCTTATGAATAAATGTATTGAGCAATCAGTTAGTTATCCCAAGGAGTGTTTGTTTTGCTTTGCTTTGCTCTGCTTTAGACAAGCTAGGTTTGAATTTTGCTGTGGAGAGTTCTGGAGTTTGTAATGGTGCAAGTCTTCAACCCGAATTTCATCATATTTTTGTGAAATTCATTAATAGACAGCAAAGTAAAAAATGTAAGCCAAAATATTGTGCTGTTTATTAAGGAGATCAGGTGAGAGTGTCTTTTTCTTATGGTGCTTCCGGGCCTTCAAAAAACTAATTGAATGCATAGTACAAGTCAGTGATTCAGGCTTACTGGCCAAGGACATGTGGTGTATTCAGTGGAGTGGTAGATGCTTTATAGAAACTTACCTGATACCTTGGTGTCAGAGGTAAGCTAGTCAAAACATTGGCATTATAAAAATGTCAGGTAAGGTCTTTCAGTGGTAACACAGTATTAGGAGGAGGCAAAAAAAAAAAGATAATTAATTTAATTTAAATTATCTCTTGACAAGGTTCTTGCAATCAAAAAAAATTAAGTCAAACTTGCTCTGCTTATGCTTTCATGCTCTCACTGCATCTTATCTGCTGCTCTGGCAAATGCAATTAGAGTTCATAATTTTCTGCATTTGTTTTAATGCTCTTTGAGTAGTTTCAGACTGTATGTAGGACTTGCTTGGAGATGTACTTTCAGTGAACTTCATACAGTGTTGTGGATTGACTGTGATTTTAGGGCTGCATTGGTAGTACAACCTGTACTCATATGAAGAGCACTTTGTTTACCAAAACAAACTTTGCATCTGTGGAGGTGAGAAGTACATTTATTGGCTACCCTTATAGTTGTACTCATCTAGCATAGATAAATGGTCTGAAGCTCTTTCTTGGCAACCCAGGTCAGAGTAGCTGCAAAACTGTGTACTTTACCAGTCCTCCAAGAGGTTTCTTTAGTGTTTAACTAAAGATATTTCTTTCCCTGTGTGTTTTCATTGTCTCTCAGCCTTTGGTGACAATGTAATTCAGTTGAAAATTCCTAATTATGTTTTAGACCTTTTTTGTGATTTTAAAAACCCACCTTATCTGCTTCAGGGATGGCAAGATCTCCCCATGTAAAGGAGACAACAGCTGCACCCCCACCCCCCCAGGAGTCCTTATCAAGGCTGATCTAATAGCCAGCTTACTGCTTGCCCTAAGCAAAGGTAATGGCTTGAAATTTATTGGCATCTCGAAGGCAGATGCATCTAGTTGAGAGCAGAAGTGTCTCTATTGAATTAAAAAAAGATATAAAGCAAGAGTTCCTGCTGAGTTTTCCTACTGCTTGTGCCAAAACTTTCTCTTCTCCAGCTTCAAAACATGTTTGTTCTTTCTTGAGTGCCAGAGAGAAGAAAGGTCTCACTCTGCCAAGCAAGTGGTGTTCAGCACTCCCCTGCTTTTCATTGCTCTCCTTAGAGGTGGGAAGGCCCGGAGCGAAGCGGTGCCTGTGCAGATGATGCCCTGCTCTGGCCTCTGCTCTGGCCAGGCACGGCGCCGCCTGCATCGGCGAGTGCAGCACTGTGGCCAGCTGGCAGCAGCAGACCTGGGGCAGCCTGCTGCTGCTTTCATGACTGACAGCATCCTGGCAATTGCTCTGTCCAGCTTTTAGTGTTGGCATATCCCAGAAACGGGGGGGAAAGGTGGAATTTAATTTGTTATTAAAAAGCAGCAGCTTCCCTAGTACAGAATGGGAGGGGAAGACAGAAGGACTAGCTCAATAATGAGGATGTAGCAGAGACTTCTAGCAAAAAGTTTTCTTACCTCTCCAGGGCAGGTATAAATTAACTGTCTAGCTCTATGCTTATGTATTGTGCCCTGGGCCTGTCAGCTTGACATTGAGGAAGAGATCATTGAGAAAGATTCCTTGAGGCTGTTGATTGTCATGCAGCCTCTCCTGGCACTCTGCCATAAGTAAATACCTAAGTTAGTGGCTGTGACAGTACTGATGTGACAGCAATGACATGTTGGAGGGGAAGCAGCAACAGTGGGCTTGAAGTGGCCTTTGCACTCCAAATGCAGCTTGTTTGAATAATTTGAGGACCTATTTTTTCCTTATCTTCATGCATTATAGCCCTGCTTTCTTTGAGCTCTTTTCCTGTGGCTATGAGGCAATGGAACCAGCTTTAGAGAGAGTTCAGTGCATGATGTACGTGCCCACTCCTGTTGAGTGAGGATGGAAAAGATGCACCAAAGGGATAAGTTGTTGCTTCTAGTACATTTTTTGGAGATAGAAAAGTGCAGACAAAAATCAACCAAATCTTTCCCCACGCTTCATGATTACAGGGATGTAAAATGGAAGCAACCAACCTGTTTCTTTACTGACTATTGCTTTCCCTTGGTACAAATTGCCTTTTGTGTGGAAGTTTAGCTACCTAGACAGTTTTGGTTTTTCTAGACAAAAGCTTTTTACTTTTCTGACATGCTCTGAACTCAAGGAGAGATGGACTCCTTGAAATGACAGGAGACTGCTGGAATCCCTGGTGGAGTGTGGAAAGATCACCAGAGTTTTCTACAAACATAACTACAGGTCAAACAACTGCTCTGTGTAATTCAGGCTGGATCATGGGGCCCTAAAGGGAAGGAGTAGGACCTGCCATGTGTACTGAAATGATATTTATATGTTTTTGTTGTTGCAAGAAGAGAACAGCTTGCTATACTTGTGTTACCTGCTAGGGCTTAAGCTTCCATAGGTATGTTCTGAAGCTCACTGACCTCAGACTTCACAGTGTTTGTTGTTAGAGAAACATACCATTCAAAACTATTTCAGAAGAGCATCTGGACATAAAGGCAGCTGTCAACTTCCTAAAATGCTGAATTGCCATGTCTAATGGTGTGGCCATGTATTGTTGAATTGGGAGTATAGTGATGTTAAGAGCAAGTCTGACATTGGTTATGGTGAAGAGCATGGAAGCTTTTTGTGACTGCTCATGGTGATTATGGGCTAATAAGGTGTGGTGCAATATGATATCTTTTAACTGAAAGTGCCACACTATTAAAAATAAGCTCTTTGGAAACTGGGAGTTTGGTGGGCACCTTTAAAAATCAATCGTTGCACTTTTACAACAGTGTTTCTAAACTGAACCCTTGGCCATCAACATGGCTGTTACCTGTGCAATTAATCTGTGGACCAGCCCTAATGAAAAGAAACTCTTGAATTTTCAGCTTTATGCATCTGTATTGTTAATTTTAAGATTTTGAGGGTTGGCACCAATCACTTGACCTAGAAGCTGGAGAGTTGTGTTTATGTAGGATTCCTGTTGTAACCTGAGCATTTTTCCTAGAAGTTCAGAATTACAAAGCCTGAACAATCCACAGCAAAGAGGTGTGGTCAGTCTGTGGTATGTTTTCAGGCTGGCTACTTTGGTTGAAATATCTCAGTAACTTTTTATAAGATTTAACGATCAAAACAAGAAGACAAAAAAAAAATCCAAAAGGAATTAGCTATGATCTATGGCAAATAATGCTTCCTGGCAGAGTTCTGACCTTCTTTGAAGAGAAGGACCTGCTGCTGTTGAAGGAACTTAATTTTTTTTTCCACTCTGTGTATAGAGTAGGGGGTCTTGTTAATGGATGCAATTGCAACAGACAGTCTGTATGACTGCATCAGATTGATTAGCTGGGTCCTGGTTACTGCTGTGAGTGGTGATTATGCCAGTACAGCTGCTTTCTCTTTTTATGTACTAATTACCACACGCACGGATGTCATCACCCTTAACACTGCATGGAGTTGTCCCATTAGCGTGGGAGTGGGAAGCAGCAGGGGAGGGGAGCTCTTCAGCGTGACAAGCTGTTTGGAATTGAATGGAGTGGAATGATGAAGCAACTATTCTGATGCAGAATTTTAAAGCTATCTTGTCTCTGAGATTCAGCCCTCAACCAGCACTTGCAGGTTGTCAAAACCAGACTCATGTCCTCAGAGGAGCATTTTCCATGGGGTGCTGTTTACTGCAAAGCAGTAAAAGCAGTAAAGCTCAGCTGTAGCCAGCAAGTCTCCTGCCTTGGTGTGACTGGTTATATGGAGCATGTGGGAGAACAGCTGTGCAAGCTGACCTGCCAGTTGGGAGAGCTTGCTGCTAGCCCAGGAAGGTGGTGGCTTCCTGAGATGTGACAAAGTCATTCTCAGTAGAAGAGAAACTGACTGCTTCTGTGCCAAAGGATATGATGAAAGACCCTTGCAGTCTTGAGAGATTCAGAATGCTTATTTTATGAATTTATGTTCCTGGTTCTGGCAGACCCCTCCCTTTCCCCTCCTTCCTCCTCCAAATCCAATCTTCCCATCTGAGAGTGCACCCTAATCTCCATGGTAACAGGTGTTAACCATTGTACAGCTGATTCCCCCCCTTCTATTTCTCCCCTTGCCCTTCCCTCCCTGCTGCCCCAGCAAGTAAGGCAGGGCAGGGGAATGGGACTGATAGGACAGAGATGAGTAGGACATAGCTAAACCCCTAGAGACCTGTTCCTTATGCCCAAATGCTGAGCTTCTCTGAATGTACTAACTGCTGAGTGATGCAGCCAAGGCAAAGAGTGGCCAGCTTCTGCCATACAGAGAAATTCTTTTTTCTTGTCTAATGTGACCTCCTCAGAGGAGCAGTTAAATTTGTTACTGGTGATGGGAAATAATGCAGCTATATTGTTTTGCTCTGACTTGCTTTGTGTGCATAGAGAATGCTCAGGATGAAGGTTCTGGGTACTAGCTATTGGAGGGCACATAGTTAAGTACTCCCTGACTCATGCTTCTCAAGTTAAATTGTCAAACAGACAAGATATGCAGTAGGCAACAGAGCTATGGAGTAAAATGGCCCCAGTTTGTTAAGATAGCTGATAAGTACCATCCTAATGACTTCTAATTATTTACTTCAAGTCACCTCAGCAGTCCAGTAGTGATTGATGTGCATTCCGATCAACATTCATCCTATTGTTCCAGCATAACATTATTGCCTTCTCTGCTCACTGGTTCACCACCATCCCCTTTTTTGTGGAGTCTGAAGGAAATGTTTTGTGAAGGTTGGATGCTTGCCCACTAGAAAATCTAGTCTTTCACTTAGATTTATCCCATTGAAAATACAGATTCAAAGTCTGTTAGTTGCGGTAATGACAGTGTACTGGCTAAATTTTTGAAGAAATTCTCTTAAAGATTTGGTCTTGTAAATGCAGTTTTCAGTCCTATCCTTCCAAAATCCTGATACTTGAATGGCCCAGTACCCTGAAGCATCTTGTCCCTCTCTATTCCAAGTAGCCAAACTGATTCATTACTGCTTTCTCTATTTCCCATGGCTTCGTTTTTATGATTTCCATGTGTCATGTTTTTGGCCTAAATGGGTTGTTGTCAGTATACCCAGTTTGGGTTGCTGGATGCCTCACAGCTGTGTGCCAGTCAGCCTATTAAAGATTTAAGGGCACATGTATGTGCATTTCTAGCATCTGCTTACTCTCGCTGCTGATTAAGTGATGGCCTGCAATCCTGTGAAGTGACATATCTCTATGGCCACATATGCTGCTGTGGGGAAATTTGTTTGAGCCTTCTTGGCTCTCCTGCCTCGTGTTGTCCTGTCAAGTAATCTCCTGTTGTTGTTCCAGAGAGTTTTCAACGTTCTGTACCCGATGCCTGCTGACCAGAGGAGACACGTCAGCATAAACTCTGCTCGCTGGCTGCCCGAGCCCGGCCTGGGACTGGCATACGGCACCAACAAAGGGGACCTGGTGATTTGCCGACCAGAGTAAGTGCTTACAGGGGACACTACAGAGAGCTGTAACTGCTGTAGCCATTCTGTTCTCAGGTAGTGGGGATAACATGGCTTTTCTTGTGCTTGAGGCATCCTAAAACCCCAATACCTGATACTTCCTTTGGACTGCCACAGTGCTTACCTGTGTCTCTTACAATCAGTATTTGTTTTGCTGATGGTGAACTTCAGAGGGTGTTTGAAATGCATCTCATTAGCTCATGTTATTTCCGTGTCCTACTAGGATTTCTGGATCCTTTATTTCTCAAATGACTAGTGCAGTGTCTTTCAGCCTCTGTGGATTTATAGATTTCTGAAGGTTTACAGTGACAGGAAATTTGAGTTAGTAATATGCTTGCTTTCCTCAGCTTTCAAGGTCTTCTTGAAGACCACCAGCCAGGTTGCAAGTTGCTGACCTAGAATCATCAAATACTTTTTTCGGTATTCAAGCAAGAGATTCTGTGAACTGCAAAGATTTTTGTCATGATTATGAGCAAGCCAGTGAATTATTTTGGTGTCCTCACCTAAAGTCTAGTGGTGTGACATATACATTTCAGTTCCCTTTAATTTGTTTAGAGCTGCTAAAGGTGTACTGCCCCTTTTATAAACTTACAATTCAGCACAAGCTAGTTTAGTTATGGTCTGACACAGATGATGACAGTGACACATACTTTCAGTGTTCCTGGAGAGTGTCTGCATCTTACTTTGTTGAAACCCTTCTTTCCATTGTGTTGGTCAAATGTTCTTTTGGGACCACATTTCTTTTATGCTGCAGGGACACTTCAGAAGTTTCTCTGCTTCAGTTATTTCCTGGTAGTAAACTACCTTAGTGTTCTTTTGGGTTGTGCTTCACACTTTGAAGTTCCTTGGAACTTAAAAGCTGGCAGCTAGGAACTTACAGCGCTGCTGGTGATCATACCACATGCATGTGGACTCCATCTGTTGTGCCATGACATCAGGCATGTGGTGCTTGAGGAGAGTCATATTGTCAGTTTAGAATCACTAGCTGAAATCAGAATAAACATATACAATTGTAACAGTGACTGATTCAGCACAGCCTTCTGGTGAAGTCTGGTTGGAGATCAGATTGGACCACTTTTGGTAGTACAGAATGGCAGTGCTTTTCAAGCAGCTCTCTTGTTCTCTTGAACATAATCTTTCATCAAGACCTTATTTATACATGAAATTCTATAAGATACTGTTATGGAATAAGCTCTAATCACTCTCTTTCAGGATAAGTGGATTTCTTTAAGAACAGTTGCTGTATTTTCTAAGCAGAATTATTCAGGAATAATGGCTCATTTCTTGAACTTGGGAATATTCTAAGTTATTTTCGGTATAGAAAAATGGTTAAGATTTAGTTTGCTGATTATGGTTCGTGAGATGAACTTGGATGAGAACCCAGGGAAATGAAGTCTCCCTGAGGATGGATTCTTTGATTGAATGCTGCACAGTCAAGCTTGATCTAGCTGTCCTGGCTTCACGCACCCCACATTAGATTTCCACTCCAGTTCTTGCAGTATACCCCAAAGCTGAAAGGCATGTCTCTTCTTGGCACCTCACTAATTAAAGAGTCAATATGAACACTTTTATGATATGGTATGGAAGCACAATCAGCCCTTCTGCAACATCCATGTGCAACCTTCTTAGCTCACTGTGTTAGTTATGCACTATTCCAACAAAAATAGATGTTTTGTATGTGAACATGAAACAAGGTGGCTGTATTAGGTGGGAGATTTATTGGGGGGGTTGACAAAAATGCTTCAGCAGGTTTCCTGCTGCTGGATTGGATGCTTCTGGTGATAATTGTAAACATCACATGGTCTGGTGGGTTCTTTCTGGAGCAGGACACCTGATGTGTTCTGTTCTCAACTGCACCATTTTATAGACTAAAAAGAGTCAGGAGTGTCTTGTTAACCTCAGCATGAAGGTGTAGATACTCACTGAGCTGTATAATTTGCATAGAGGCACTAACATAAGAACACAAAGGTGAAGGAGGCTCTCTCAGAGTAGAAGTGGCTTGCAGCTGTGGTGTCTGTTCCAGATCTACTTGACAGATCCTTAGAGAAAGGAAAAATCCTGACATGCCATCTCAGTAGTTCCTGGCTTAATAAACTTGTTTTGAGATTGGTATGCATATTGGCTTTAACTTAAGCAGTGAGGGAGAAAATGGAAAATATTTGTGTGGTTTCCATACACAGTAATACAGTGGAAGACAAATACTAAATGCAGGATTCAGCAATTGATAGAGGAGAATATATTGGTAATTGATATATGGAGGATAGTCTAGCAAACAGCAGGAAAACACTGTACTACTGACTCCCCCCCACCACCACTGTTCTAATTTGGCAAAGGAAGCTGTGGTCAGTAACAAACAACAGATACTAGTATAATTCCCTGGGTCTTAATTCCCATATGCAGTGGAGGCATTTGAAACCAAGTACTACAGGAATCATATAAACAGATTGAAATAGCAGTTGTTCCTCAAGTAGAGGATTTAAATGAGTAGACTGGAAGTACAAACTGACCAAAAAAAAAAGGAAAAACAAAAGGCCTAACTTGAAGCTCCATGGACTCATAATGAGATGCTATGCAAGTAGTCCTCCCAGTGTTCAAAAGAAACACTGGTTAAAAATTGAAATGGCAAGGTCATATTATGTTGTCAGTCCATTATTGTAATCTCAGTACACAAATTTATAGGGTACATTTTGAAGGTAGGTAAAAAAAACCCCAAACATGTAAAGTGGGATCAAATGCATTGTGATTTGCCTAAAGTGGAGTACAGTAGGTTGTGTACCTGTCCTTGAGAATTTTGTGGTTGTATTTCTAATTAAAAGGCTCAGCCAGCGATTTGCTCTAGGTCTAACATATCTGTGGTTTAGTAAGGCAGTTCCTGTATTGGAACTACAATAAATCTAGTTAATTTCTGAAGAATTAGAACAAGATCAGGTAAAGAGTGGGTGAAGTCCTGGCAAAAGGAAAGAATACAACATTATTGACAGCTGGTCTCTGTCAAAAGAGAGGTCATTTGGCTTCTTTAAAAAAACAGTTCTGGAACTGGTTGATTAATACTATTTACACTAATGGCTGGTAAGGGTGCACTGAATAAATTTACTGAGGATGTGACATTAGCTTTGTCACTGTAGAGAAAAATCAAAGTATTGCAAAGGAATCAGATTGCTGTTAAAGTGACTGGAGCTATAGAAATGAGAATTTAACAGTACAAAGTGCACTTAGTGACTAATTACACTAAGTTCAGTAGATAAAATGACGGAGGAGGAGAAAGACCTGAGGTTTTGGGTGATTGTAGGTGATTAAGCCATCAATACATGAGGCTGTAAGAAAAAATTTTGTTCTAGGATGAGATACGAGATGCTTAACAGCAGAGGTGGCAAAATATTAATATGGGTGTAGAGGAAGCTAGATATATAAGGTGGAATAGTTTAAAATTTGCCTTTTAACTTGCACAGTAGCATAGAGTGCTTGATACTGGGATCAGGGGAACATTTTATCTAAGAAAATCTGCAGTGTAGAGTCTTTATCAGGGCTAAAAAGGAAAGATAAGGAGGGGGTTACATAGCCTTCCATAAATATCCAAGAAGCAAGAACCATTTAAATGTATATCACAGAATGGTCAAGGTTGAAAGGGACCATCGGAAGTCATCTAGTCCAACCTCTGGTCAAGCAGCATCCCTTAGAACACATAACTCAGGATAGTAACCAGATGGCTTTTTAATATTTCCAGGGAAGGAGATAATGAAATCTCACTGACCAACTTGTTCCAGTGCTCAGTCACCTGGACAGTAAAGTCCTTCTTCTTGTTTTGGTGGAACTTTGTGTTCCAGTTTCTACCCATTGCTTGTTGGTCAGCACTGTCAGGAAGAGCCTGGCTCCATCTTCTTGACACCCTCTCTTCAGTCCCCTAGTCATCAGTGTAGCCCTCCACTGGACCTGCTCCAGGAGCTCCATGTCTCTCTTGTCTTGGTAAGTCCAGGACTGGACACAGTGCTCCTGATTTGGCCTCACCAGGGCTGGGTAAAGGGGCAGGGTCACCTCCCTTGACCTGTAAAAGAGCTGTTAAAGCTCTTTCTAATACACCCCAGGATTGTGGGGCCTTCTTGGCCACAAGGACACTGCTGGCTCATGGACAGTTTGGCCACCAGGACCCCCATGTGTTTCTCCACAGAGTTGCATTCCGGCAGATCAGCCCCTCGGCCTGTGCTGGTGCAGGTTCCCAGGTTCAGGACCTGCACATGCCTTTTTTGAATTTCAGTCAGTTCTTCTCTGCCCATCTCTCATTCCTGTCAAGGTCCTTCTGAATGGCAGGGATATCAGCCATCCCAGCTTTGTGTCATCATTGAACTTGCTGAGGAGGCATCTGTCCCTTCATCTAAGTCATTCATGAATAAACTAAACAGTACTGGGCCCAGTATTAACCCTTAGGGGACACCACTAGTTACAGGCTTCCAGCAGGACTCTGAGACCTGTCACTCAGCCACCTCAATCCACTGCTTCATCCTCACATCCTTCCTGCAGCTCCCATTTGCCTGTGAGGATAACATGGGAGACAGTGTTAAAAGGCTTGCTAAAGTCAAGGTAGACAACATCCACTTCTCTTCCCTCCCCTATCTAACCAGTATTCCCATTGGGGAAGCAGTCAGGTTGGCTAAGGGTGGTTTGTTTCCCTTTGGTGGATCCATGGTGACTTCTGACACCGATATAAATGAAAATATTTCAGCTGTCATCCAGGTGAGCGTATTGCCACCTGGCTGCATACCCGACTGGGATAATGGGGCTAGCAGTTTGGATCTAGGAAAATAAATAAATAAATAAATGTTTTTTAATTAATTGGCACAAATTGACTGATTAGGTTGTGACTGCAAATTAGAAGAAGGTGGCTACCAGATGATTTCTGCAATAGCCTGTATGTTTGTTGGGTGGATGCAAAAGATTCAGCTGTTTGGAAATGCAGCTCAGCTTGCAGAGACAAGTGTATGACTTGCATACTTGTGACTGAGGGTGAGACTGAGCTGCTGAGCCATGAGGCAGGTTTTGGTATTCTAAACCCAGGGTTCCCATCTTAATAGGTGTTGACAAGTTGGTTCTCGGAGCTGTTGTGCTCTGGGGAGGTGAGAGCAGGTCTCTGTGACCTGTTAAAAACTTTGTGTACTTTACCCTCTGAATCTAAGTCTTTGAGGAATGGTGTGCGTGAAAGAACCCAGGGGACTGGATTCCCTTGCAGCAGGAACCCAGGTTTTGGAAGTAACTTCCTCTACAAGTGACCGACAGGAGAAACTATTTACTGTTCACAAGTCTGATCTTGGAGCTGGAGCAAGAGGACTCAGGTCTGTGGTTCACAGGCAAATCCTGCTGATGAAAGAATGTTAGCTCAGATGTGGCTTGGAAACAGGTTGCAGTCTTTATGAGGCTGTGACAGCCTTTTTCTTTTCCAAGGGTCTTGTAGTTCACTCTTGTCAAGGTTGCTAACTGGTAGACTTGCATACCCATTAGATCATGAGTCTGCTGTCTGCTCCCACACGGCTTCAGAATAACCCATGATAATCTGTGCTTTTTGGATTTAAGATGAATTTGTGTTCAGTGCAGAAGTGTGGTATTGAAAGGCTCTGAGGCTGCCATGTTTTCAAGGGTGGGCACCACTGAGCTAAATCAAGACACTAAATTGATAACAGTGATATTCAGTGGAAGAGCCATGTCAGATATAAGCAGGAATGCCTTTAGGCATACCACATGAGGCAGTGTGCTCCATTTAGGAAGCAAAGTGAGCTACTACGTACTAAACTGTGGCCTGGAGGTCCACCACAGGAAGTGATAGAGCAGTGTGAATTCCCCCACTCCTCTGTTGTCCTGCTGCACACTGACTTTTCTGCATGGCTGCTAGTGCTTTTTTAGCCTCCCCAAGGATGTTTTTCTTTTGCTACATTCTACCTGACATCCTTTGTAACTGTGACCAGTAATAATCTTCAGTAAATCTCCCTTTCTTGACTCTGCATACTTCAAGGTTTGATTCAGTTCCTGAATCCTTGGATTTGCATAATGGAATGAAGTCCTCTGTGTCTGTCTTGTATGGTAGAAGCACCTCTACTGAATTAAAAAGGAAATTGATTCTTAATGTTCACAACCTTTCCTATCCTGTCACATCCCAACAAGAGCTTTCCCCTTCAGAAGCATCCCTGGTGGGGCATCTCAAACATGACCTATCTTGCAAAACGTAAGCAGGTGAGACCAAAAGTAGTGAGGAGCAGACTGCATGCTGCCCTTTGCTGTCTCTGCTTGTGGAGGAACACCATGGGAAAAAGGCAGGGGATCCAAGTATCAATTGTTTGTTTTTGCATCTTGAGTGTCCTCTCTCCTGTGCTCAGAAGCAGGTTCTGGAAGGGATCTATGCTCACATGCTTTTGCAAATACTGTTACAGAAACCTCCCTGTTCTGAGAAAATGTCAAGCTCTTGAAACACCTTGTTTAAGGCTAGCTTTTTAATGCAGGCATTCACAAGAGAGGAAGGATTTCTTCAGCTGTCAGAGCTTCTGGTAATGGAATTAATATACCCCTGAAGATGCATCTGGCTCAGAGGCAGCATTCCTTAGATTTCTCTCATTGGGAAGTAGGTGTGGAGAGTCTCAAACTGATTCAGTGTGCATATTTTAATTCTTTGGAGTGAGATCTCTCTCACATGAAATTATTCCAGAAAAATTATCTTTATGATAAATTCCTATGCTTTGCAAGTGATCACTGCATTTGTCTGTCTGTGCCAATCTTTTTTTTCTCTGAGAATAACATATCCTCCCATCTACTGATGGGGACAATGTGTCTACATCTAGTTATCAGTGTTGGTAAAGAGATGGTAATCTATGCAGCTGCCTGGCACATCATGTCTCCCTGCTGGCTGGCTCTGTTCCTCAGGCTCTGCAGCCGCCAGCCATGATGCTCCCAGCAGCATAAGCTACATCCTTTGCCTCTTAAGAATGGCTTCTGGAGGATGGAGTAAACAAGGAGACAGAAGGAGGAACTGTCTTCCTTCATGTGTAACCAAGGGATGTTAGCAGCCCTGCATAGGAAATGTTCTCACAACTGTTAACTGGGGTAGCTGGAGATGCTATTTATGTCTATGTCCTCCCAGCAAATGGCCTTTTGAATGGCAGCATCTGCGCAGGGCCTTTAACAAGGAAGTGGATGTGTGTCCTGGACTTCTGCTGCCTGTTAACCACAAGACACATTGAATTGTCTCAAGGAGGATAAAAGATGCTTTTGATTGATGAAAGGTCTGAAAGGAAGGAAAGATGGCCCATTTTGCACTATAGATGCATCCTGCAAGCATACATTTGGATTTTGTCATTCTTGCATTTAAGATAAACTAAATTAATTATTTCCAAATTCTGCAAGGAAGCCTAGGTAACCTCAGTGCCAAGAGGCTTGGTCATTGCAGTTGCTGAAGTAGATTGCTAATGTGGAGGCTTGAAACAGTATTTCCATTCCAATACCATTTTTTATTCTTTTTTCCCTTTTTGTATGTGAATCGGATATCCAGGATGACTGATGGCATTAGGCGAAAGTTGCCTTCAGAAAATTCCAGTTAAATACATCTGTGATTCTTAAAGATAAATTTTGAAAGCTGCTTTAAGTCTTCAGTTACTAGCAAGCTCATTTCCCTCACCCAGTTCTTCAAGATATACTGTAGGACTGACTCCTTAATGACACTTATTTTGCACCATGAGAAAGGGAACTTGGTGCAGAGCTCTGTGTTAAGAAATCATAGCCTGGTATTTACCAGTTTGTGCTCTGCATCACTGGTCATCTGCAGGCCCTAACTAGTTCTCAGTTTCAGTTGAGCTCTTTGTAAGCGCACAGCCACGTGCTGTAAAAACAGTTACCAAATGCTTCAGTTACATCTATTCAGATCACACCTGCCACCTTTTCTTCCTGTACTTTTTTCTAATTCTGTCTTCAAAAGCAGTTAAATTTCATGCAAGCAATTATTTTACTAACTGCCTACTGCATATGGCTCACTCTTTCATTGTTTCAATATATCTTCTTTTTTCTATTTGTTATATTACTCTCTTTAAAGATAAAAGTTACACTTAGAAGACAATAATAGTCAGTTTTAAGTGTGACTTTCTTTTTGAAGAGTGCTGCTAAGTTGACTTTCTTGCCCTTTTGTCATTTCCTCTTTTTTGTTTTTTTGAAATGTATTAAAAAACAGGTGCAAATGACTCAAAAAAGTTAACTTTTTTAAAAAAATTGAAATGAGTGCAACTAGCTGCTATGTCTGGCATATTTCTTAGTCCCTAATTACACAAGTACCCTTGGATATTTTAGAAGTGGAGACTTCAGAGAAGAGAATTCAATATCTTGTCCACTTTGAAACACCATTGATTTTTGTCGTTAGCCTCGCTAACGAATAGTCCTTTTTCCATTTTAATGCCATTTTCCTCATGTTTATTTTTAGAATGTCTTTTCCCTCCCTTGCAGCACGAGTCCCCCGCCTGCCTTATAACCTTTTTTTTCTCCACAGATCTATACTAGACCTTCCGTGTTCACTTGTTTACTTCCTTGGCTTTCCAATAAGATTTTCTTTAATTTTCCAGTTTTTAATCCATATTATTTGAGGAGCTTTATTTGGTGTCACTTATGCCTGTTTTTTTCCAGCAGGACTCTGCTAATGAATCCAGCTAGCAAATAAAACAGCCAATTTTTTTTTCATTTTTGTTCCCTATTTTAAATCTGTCTGCCAATAATTTTAACTTCATGTCTACAAACTATGAATAATTGGAGTAATAATTGCAATTTGGGGTTCTTGATGATTTTTTCCTTTTTTTCCTTTTTTTTTTGGAGACAGTTTCCCCTATATGCTAAACAGAATACTTTTTAGTTGGATAATTTCAAAGCTATTGTAGATTAAAAATACAAAACTTTGCTTTCCCTGTGGATCTCACTGAGGCTTGACCAAACCAAGATCTTGGTTCTGGAGCTTGGCAACTTGGTGTGTGCACATTCCAGTGTTCTATTAAAAATAAGCATTTGCTATGCTTGCTAATTTTAAGCATTTATCTTGATGTTACTTTCTCTCATTATAGATGTATTTTTGTGGTTTAGTTTACTGGCATAATATCTACAAAACAACCCTATTTCATCAATGTTAGCTTCTGCTAAAACAGTAATGAAAGTTCAAATATGACTTAAGAGTGACTTTAGCTCTCTTGTAGCAGTTTAAGATGTTTTAAAGCCTTAGAAGGCATAAACAATTTGCACTCCTCCAAACACTTCTAGCATCCTAAATTGTCTAAGCCAGTGGAAGAGCTGCTAGATCATAAACAGCCTAAGATATTCTGAGGGTTCAAAGCTTATTTGGAGTGTAGTCTGCCCATAATCACTTTAAGCAATTAACAAGCCTTTAGATTTTTAGAGGGCTTAAGTAAATTGTCCATCTTTAGAGTTGTGTGGATGATAATATCAAGCTGAACTGTGCTTTGTTGTGGTGTGTTGCAATGTCCTGTTTTAAACTTCCGGTCCCTTCCCAGGTGTGCCTATACCTTCTCCCTTCCCCCTCGCCCCTCACTGAGTGTGCCCTGTCAATCAGGCTAACATACCAGCAAGGCGTCGTGTGATTGGTCCCTCAGGCCTGGGGGACATTGGCCCATATAGGTGTCCCTAGTCCCTTGAGACCCTGCCCCTTCACCTGGTTGGTTGCTCACCTGTCCCCTCCCCTTCCCCTGCCCTGAGCTTAAAAGGTTAATGAGACCATGCGGCCTCTATTCTGTTGGAGGAATTGCCCCGGCTCAGACCTCTGTAACCGTGGAATAAACATCTGGATATAACCCTCCAGCAGAATCCACTCCTTTCTTCTCTTCACCATCGCCAGAAGCTCTCTCCCCTGAGGTAAACGGAGTCCTGACAAGCCTGGACTTGCGCCTGTGCCCCGCTGCACTCTCCAGCAGCCAAGGTATCTCTGGGGTAAAACACCACAGTGCTGCCTTTGGCCCAGCAGCAAGGGTCAGAACTGGCCCAGGCACCATCTAACTGGTTATATTGGGATTCTTATTCCAATAGTGCTTGTTTGAAGACCTTTAAGCTGTGTCTTCTGGAATCTGTTATTTACCTTCCAGAGGTGTCCCTACCTGGTACTTGGTGTGGTTGGAGCCAGATAGTAAAGGATACCATGGCATACTGGCAAGATTTAGTGAGAAGAAAGACAGTGAAAATTCAGGAAATTGTTATTTGGTCTATTTCTGCCTTGTTTGTTCCCGGCTATTTGGCTTGGGTGCTGTGCTCATTTTCTCATGACCATGATACAAGTTACAACTTCCTATGTCACGCTGTGTAAACACAGTGTGTTTACATGACTGTAGTGTAAAAAATTTCTAAAAAAATCACTTTTAAAAATTGTTCTGGTGTTTTTGGCAAAAGAATGAAGGCTGTCTAAGAGGGACTTTCCTTGTCCTTATTCTCAACACTGTTTTTTCTGTTCAACCTTGCATTCCTTAAGGGCAGCACTCTCAACTGCAATATTTTTACTTGAGTCCCAAGATAATCAAATGTCCACAGTTTCATACTAAACTTTTTTCTTTCTGCTCTGTCATTGTCTTGGTGCTAAATTTCCATTTGTTACTCCTGTTGGATCTGTTGGAAGACTGATTCTTAATTGAAGACTTCTCCCATGGAAATATAAGACAAATTCCTCTTAATGCTTTCTGGCGGTGTGTTTCATCCATTTCAAATTATTTTATGAGTCTCCTTATCTTCTGCATGCAATCTGTAGGTAGGTTGCAAATGCTGACTCCTGGAAGTCACTTAGTTTTTAGCAATACTGGTCCTGTGGATCAGAAGAAACTCTTCTGTTTGGGTTCTTCTTATTGTATTAATCTCTCTTTTCTTTGTCTCTGAAGTATCTGCGAGCTTAGCTGACTGATGACTCTCTTCCTTAGCTAAGATACCAAAACTTTACTGAGGGAAGATGGCTGTTAGGGATGTGCCTTCTGTCTAAATCTTATCCACTGGCCACAAGATCATTAAGTGGATCCAGCCTTAAGTGTCCACTGGTAGACAGAACAAACTCATATATGTTTACATTGTTGAGAGAGAAGAGCTGCTGAATTAGCTACTGGTGCCACCAGCTTTGTAAGGCTGACCTCATACAAATGGTGTGAGTTTGAATACAGCATCTTCAAAAACCAAAATGTTTGACCTGGCTGGCAGGACTGCTGGCAGGACCAGTTGTTTGCAAAGTGTTCCAAGCTGAGTTGGCACCCTCCCTAAAGCAGGCACACAGCTACCAACTGCACCAAGCTGCTGCTGTCCTGCTTCTGCAGCACCTTGGACAATTCAAGTAGGTGTCAGGGTATGTTGCTGCATGGTTGCTGGTTTTCACACAGGCAAAACTTGCAGGATTCTGGAAAATTAGTGGGTTGTATCAGTATGAGGAGTAAAAATGAGGCTGCTCTTAGATGCATCATTCATCTCAATGTGATGGACAGGATGATGTCATACATCATTTTAATATCTGTGGTTGTCAATCATAAACTGCAGATCTTGTGTTCCTTGGATTCCTGTACTTGATCTTGTGCCCTTCCCCTGGCTAGTTACCCATGGGCTGGCACCAATGAAGCTGCCACCTCTTCTTGGTGAAAGGGAGTTACTGCCCTGCAGAATTACTCCAGAAATCCCCTTTGCTTTGGTACCATACAGTTTGCACAGCAGCCAGTTTTCACTTGGATTTGTCTCTGCACGTGGTTCATCGCCTGCACAGAAAGCTAAATATTTATGAAGTAGGGCGTTAGAAATTATTGTTTTCCCATCCAGGCAGCTGCTGGGAGTGCCAAACTTCGCCTTGTACTAACAATACCGTTGCCTAGCTAATCATGGGAGCTAGGGATGGGCTTGCTGTGCTGATCATCATCACACTGGCAGAAGAGATAATGAGCTGCTGACAAGGATGCATCTGGAATATGGCCAGCATTGCATTGCATTGCATGAGATACTGTGTGCTGCTTCTTCCTTCCCAAACCAGGACAATAGATTCCTGTTCCTTAGCATAGTGTCACCTTGCTCTCTTGTAGCTCACTCTATTTCCTTGATACAGTTTGAATGGCAAGTTTACACAAAGGGAAGAATGCATGTCTTGGGAAATTCAAATCTTTGTAACTAATCTGGTTTTGTATGCTTGCATTTAGTGATCTTGAATGGACAGTATATTTGAGAAATCAGCTTTAAGGAGTATTTCCTTTTGTGGAGAAAGCAAACTTGGCAGCATGAAAATTAGGTGCATTGCATGGCATCAGAAAGGCAGCTTCCTTTCTGTGTTGGGCTTGCTACAGTCTACATTTTGGTAATGAGGTTGTGCTGATATTTTTGGATGGGATTGCAGGCAGCAATGTTGTAATCAAAATTTAATTCGGTACGAGAGCAAACAAGTGGGCTGCTGTTGGGCCTTTCCATGTGGCAGGATTTGAAGGAGAGCAGTGCATTTGCTCATTGCTGCTGTCTTCAGATTTCACTTAAATCATCCCCTGATGATACAAGTGAAAAGGTAGTAAGTGCTATTTATGCCTTCCTGGACATGCATACATCACTTGCAAATTATGGGTTGTTTTGTCTTGCTGTCATGTTCCTGACTGTATTGTTATGATAGAGTTGGGGAATTTTCATCCTAATCCTTTCTCCTCTTCAATTCCCAATTTTGCATATGCCAGCTGGGGGGTTACCCACGTGTCTGAGTCTGTTGTGCTGACCTGTGCTTTGTCAATTTACCCTTCAAGTACTGGTTAAGCGAGTGCACTAAATTGCATTTCAGCTCTCTTGTAATTTGTTAATAATGTTGTCATTAATTCGTAGTACTTCGTCCTAATTTCTTCCTGGAGACATAACTGAGCTGTTTAGGTAGTACCCCTGTGTAGAGGGAGATGCTTGCTAAGTTGTTGGCTCTTAATACTTAACAGGCTCCACTCTGAATCCTTATTTGACTTTCAGCAAAGCCTGCAAGTCTGTGCCCTTCATCCTCTCCAAGCTCGTTAATAATGTGAGCTGGACACAAGCGTGAAGAAAAGTCCATCTTAGAACAGATCCCTGCTGGGAAATCCAGGCTGTGAGCAGCTCTGCATGTAACAAAGCTAATGGAAATTTCCAGGGAGGGCTTAGAGAGCTTAGTGACAGCCATAAAAGGGAAGAAAGTAAGAACTTGACTAAGTGGACTTCACTGTCCATGACTGACACAGTGCGGAGAATTGCAATTTTTCACCCTAAAGCCCTGGGCAACAAATGTCCTTTTTACTGCATCCACATCCAAGTGGCTCCATGCTACACAGAGCTTCTACCTTATGCCTTGGAAAATGTAAAGTGCTTCTAGCATTTCTATGTCTAGAGTTTGATGAAGCAAAAGTTAAATGCTTACATTACCTGAAAATATTCATTTCTCCAGTGTAAGCTCTGCTTCTTTGGAATGAATCGTCAGGCCTTGATTTGCAAATCTCCTGGGAAACGTACTGTGAAAGGCTGCTCATTTACAAAATTCAAGCAGTATTTTGCAGTGGGAGCTAAAAAACCTTTAGGCTTTCTGAGAAGGGAGATTGCACTATTTTAAATAGGTGTGGCTAAACCAGAGCAAATCGTAAGCTTAATTGAAAATCTGATTTAAACCAAGGTAATTGTGGTTGTTGCACACATCTTGTTGTGTACTGAAGTTGGTCTAAGGTCTGATTATGTGATCAAGTTTCTAATGCAAACATGGTGTTAAAACTGGCATTTAGCCTTCACAATAGCAGTATTTCTTTGATGAAATTTTGATCCATTAAGAAAAGACATTATGATCTTCATATAAAAGGTAGTGCCCAACCAGTGCCCTCTGTAAGTTCGGGTGTATGCTCTCCACTCTGTATCTTGATGCAGTCTGAAACATCTCTTCTATAGGCTCATCTAAAGGCTGGAAAACATAATCAGGAGCAATCATGATACTGATCTTGGGGATGTAAAGAGATCAATGTGGATTCCAGCTCAGAGATACCCAGATGCATACAAAAGAGGACAGAGATGGTGCTGAGGGCCTTATGGCTTTTGCAAGAGGTAGATTTGGAAAAGCGTAATTTGTGTAGCTGGCCAAAGAAGAGACTCCTGAAAGGTAGCAGTGAAGGTGCTTACTGCTGCAGGGAGTGCCAGCTGTTTATTCTGAGCCACTTCTTTTGCCCAGCAGGAAGACACACCAAACAAAAAAGCCAGGTCAAAGTGGTGCTGAGAATGTTGAACCCCCATCGTGGCCAAGTGTAGTGACCTTGGCCTAAGCCTGTTTGTAGGTGTTCCCAGAGTCAGCGGCCAGAGCAGTGGCTCCATCTGCTACAGGTCCTCCTTCTAGGGAAGGAAGGCAAAGCCCTTGATTCTCTGGCAGTAGAGAAATAGCTAACAGGACCCTGGCAGCGAAGCTCAGCTGATAAATGGCAGTGTTTAAAACCAATATGAAAAGTTACGCATTAAATTGAATGCCTGTTGATTTAACCATGTGCAAACTGACAGCATGAAGTTGGAGTGGACTTTGCAGTCCAACAACCTAATTGTTACAGTAGTGAGACTGCAGAATAGGTAGGAGCATGGTCAGCAGCTTTTTATGAGTGTACTGCATGTCAGCTTGCTACCATGATGCTTTTGTAGAAGTAAAATTGATCCACTCAAAGAAGTGTAGGTAGAAGTGTATGTAGGAGCTGGACTTTCTGTGTATTACAGGAACGTGGTGTTTGGGGGAAGAGAGGAAACATGATATTGTCAGCTCCCATCTTGGCCTGGGGGAAGCTTTGTGGTCTTCTGGTTTCTTGTCTTGAGAGCTGGCAAGCTGGCAAAGACAAGTAAGGCACACATTGGCAAGGAATACTAATAATGTACGTAGCTGTGAGGGACCATGCCTGTTCTTTAGGAAACATGAAGGTGTGTGGAAGAAGAGGGAAAAGAGCACAGGTCAGCTTGGCTCTGTTGTGTAATAGCTGTAGATACCAAGTACTCTAGACTTTTAATGGAAATTTTGACTAGGAGGTCAGAAAGTCTCTCTTGCCTAGGGACTGTGCTTCTTCGCAGACAGCAAAGTGTGACAGCTAATCCTCAGCCAGTATATTAGGCAGGGGATGGAGCAGCCAGAGGGACTGGCACAGTTTTAGTGACAAGTTACCATCTGTCAGTAAACTCAGAAACCTTTGTAAATCAGCATCTCACTGGCAGCTCCTTTCATGAGTTATAATGCAACACAGGACTAGCTTATCACAAAAAAAAAAATAAATAAAAAGCAATGGCTGGTTACTTCTTATAGCTTCCATGTGTGATTTTGTTAACCTAATTTTGCTCATCTCTCACCCTGGGTCCTAACCTGGGGTACTGTCATCCTGGCAGTCCAGCCCCAGGCCTCCAGTACACACTGCTTTCCCATTGCAGCATATGTGACCTGCAGCATCCTCTAAGCTGGGGTTCTTGCCAATTCTGCTGAGGCATCTCTTTACAGGGACAACAGTTTTTATGTGTATGTAAAACATCTCGTTTGTGCCTGAGCCATAACCAGCTACCAACTATTTGCCGTAAATCCTTTCTTCAGATTATGGGACTACCCCTAGTTCTGAGCCTGCCTGCAGGGTGATGGAAGTCCAGCTCTTCAGACAGAGTTCCCTTGTGTCTACACAGGTTTTATTTTGTTGGTTTGCGGGTTTTTTCCCCCCACTTGCCTTTCTGTGACCACTGCACAGCACTGCTGACTCTCCACCCAGCACAATCAGGTGTGTGCAGTCCAGCAACCATGTGGTGGTGCACAGCACCATTTCAAAACTCCTAGGCAGCTCATGTGAGCTGTCAGCATGGTGTGGCAAAAAAACTGCAGGAAGTACCTTCCATGCTAAATGCAGCCCAGAGTGCCTCTGAAGGTGGAACACATCAGTAGGTGGTAGATGTCTATGCTGCCTGGGACTGCATAGTGAATGCCTGTCCTGTGACATTTCTGTATGGCACAGAGTGAGCTGGATTTACTCTCACCCTCTTCTTGGTGGGATGTGTACTTGCAGCATTATGGTGGTTTTGTTTCTGTGATTGCTTGTTGCCTTCAGGAGTGGTTAATACCCTTGTCCATTCCTGTGAGTAGTAAGCCCTGACTTGGTGTATCTTTTGGTGAAATGCTGTGTGAGAGGTTTCCAGAGCATTGGTGGTTCCATTATACTTAGCATTAGATGTAAAATTGAAGTTTGGATTTTTTAATCAACAGCCACACATGCTGTTGATGCAGTACAAGCTCTTCTGTGGAAACTTGTTAAAATATCCTCTACATCTGTCCTTGCTCCACAGTGGGATGGATGCGTAGAGATTATCTATAGGTAGAATGAGAATTATTTGCAAAGAAGTTAAATGTTGAATAAGGGCAGTGTCTTACTGACCATTACCTAGTGCAGGAAATGCTTGCAGACACCACAGGGAGAATTGGCCTTTCCATTCCAGTTCTTTGTTTAGTTACTTGGAGTTAGGGTAACCGGATTTTATACGCACAGTTGTATGTCTTAATTTCCTGAAAATCTCTCTGCTCTCTGCTGTGTCTTGGTGCTAATAATGAATTGAAATGAATGGAATATTCCAGAGTAATCTGTTAATACAGCACACTATGTTTGCAAGGTGGTTTATGGTGATGAATCCTTTTAATGAAAATGTGAACTGTGAGCTAGATCTGCAGTTTCTGTAGGGCAGGAATCAAGACTATTTATGTTGTGGGGGTGTAATGTGTGCTGGCTTGAACACTTTCCTGTCATACTAATATTTTTTCCTTCTTTGGCATTTTAAGGGCCTTAAACTCTGGAGTTGAGTACCACTGGGACCAGCTGAATGAGAATGTCTTCACTGTGCATTCCAGCAGCAGGAGTACTGAGCGGCCTGGGTGAGTCTCTTGGGTGTTGGGTTAGAAAGATCTGACCCTTTCTGCTGTTTTTGTTAGCTCTGACATCATTTCTTTGTTCCCTTACCACGGGCAGCTTTAAGTATGCAATTTTCTCCCTCTTTGGTATTGCCTGCTTGGGTCACCTGGCCTTCCTCCAGAAGTGACATTCAGTGCCCAAAACTGCCAGTGATAGTAAAGTACATGTGTCATTCAGGGCCCCCATAGCACAGCTGTGAGAGGAACATGTGGGGCTTGATGCATCAAAAACACCATGTAAAGCAAATGGCCTTTGGAAGGTAACTGAAGAACAGGGGAATTGGCAGAGAAAAGGGCGAGTATATGGTGCCTACCCAGTGATTGATTTTCATCTTTTTAATTACTCGTCATGGGACAGTTGTTTCTCAGTAATAAAGTCTAAAAATAAAGCTAAATCCCTTAATGTCTCCATTGGCTGTTTCAGTCTGTCCAGTGATGCCCATGTTGTTGTTCTGAGCACAAGGGTGATGCTGCAGTCCATCGCTTCTTGCCATAGGGACAAGTGTTTCTCCGTAAGCCAGCTGTTCTCAGCAAGAGGGTGGTAGTTGTGTTTCTGAGTTGTGAGCTTCAGCATACCAAGGAAGTTGTGAGCTTGCTTACAGGGCAAATATCTGGGCTGTCCTACAGCCTTGGTCTCATTGTGGGTGAAAAATAAGCAGTAGAGATTCTTTACTCTGCTGTATGAGTGGATATTGCCACTACTTAAGTTTCTGACAGTACACACTCAGTCTGGTATAATGGCAGCTTGAAGGCAGAAATACTGGTGCCGAATGAACTAGGTCAAACAGAGAGCAAAAAAAAGTATAGCCGGTTTCAAAGCCTTATGAAAAAAAGGTTGTAAATGAGGCAGTCTTTCCTTGAATCTTGTGACTGTTCCCAGCACTTAGGGGTCAGTTCACAAAACAGGGTTGTGGCATTGTGAAGATTCAGCTGTAGCATTGTGCACTTCAGCTGTTTGAGTCTGAGAAGCCAGTGAGCCTTGAGGTGGTTCCTGTTTGCTTTTGAGAACACAGGATTTCCCTTGTCTGACTGGAATGGGCAGAAATGCCTGCTGGACTGCATTCATATGCGATGCTGGCAAACTAGGAAGTCCTGAGGAGGGAAAGGCTACAGGCCACATCCATGGAAGTTAAAACTGCCCTGCTGTGCAGAGGGTTTTGTGTGTGTTTGTGCTTCTGCACTGCACATTGTGGGCCTCCTCAACGCAGTGACTCCAAGACAGTTGTTCTGCAGGCTTAATGATGCTGCAAGGATATCTCTCAGTGTCTGTAAGACTTGCTGCTTCTGTGGAAGGGCGAGTGGACTCTAAGACTCCATTGAAACTCAAGAGACCAGTGCGTGTAAATAAGTGCAGGTCACAATTCCCGTTATCCCCATCCTCATGTTGGCAAGCAGGTGCCTGGTTGGAGTGGAGGCAAGAAGAGCCTCTCGTTCGTGTTTCAATCTTGCTTGGGCATGTTGCCTCCAGTGATCCTGGTCTTAATTGGTTTTCTCTCTTTTTAGAACCAGCAGAGCTACGTGGAGGACTGACAGGGACATGGGCCTGATGAATGCTATAGGCCTACAACCCCGCAATCCCCCCACGTCTGTGACATCACAGGGTACCCAGACCTTGGCGCCTCAGCTGCAGAATGCCGAGACTCAGACAGAGAGGGAGGTACAGGAGCAGGAATCCGCCTCTGCAGGGACTGGTGAAGGTAGGAGGTCAATCAGTGGTTCACCTGACAGAGTTTACCTCATGATTTATGAGTTTCCACATATGGTCCACATCCTGTCAGTGCGTTTGGATACTCCTTTTATCTCTTCAACAAAGATTTCTCCCACCTAACTTGCCTGTAGCCAGGCATAGATGATCGGGAGAGTAAATCTCTGGCCATATGAAAAGTTGTCTTTTTCACATGCTTTGAGGAAGGAAATTTCATTCTTCTCCAGATCATTGTCTCTTTGTAGAATCACGTGTACTGTCTTCATTCCTCACACATGTCCTGATCTCCTAACCATCAGCAAGGCTGCAAGCTGCAGTGAGTTATCCTTTCTGCCTCTGTGTTAAGAGTTCAGCTTGATCCTCCAACTTATGCCAAAGGTCTGCAGGCTTCACAAGCTCAACATTTTGATACAAAATAAAATCACTTCTGTAAATCATTGTAAATCACTTCTCACAGAGCATCTTTGAGAATACTGTTTAGTTTGATTGATGAGGTACATGATGAGTGCCCAGTTGAGCTATACAAAAATGTCTCTAGTGGTTAGCAGTCCAGGAAAACTTATCAATATGTAAGGAGCTGGAAACAGCTACTGTGCAATTCCTGTACAAAGTCACTAATCTGTTGAAAACATTGATTTATCCAAGCTTCTTGTCTCAATACTGTAACTTCGTGCTTTCATTCAGCTCTGAAGGCTTGGCTAGGTGTGGGTTGGGCAGTATATACATAGGAAAGATGAGAAAATCAAGGAGAGAGTTTTGAAGTTGTTGGCTCATGATAAACCTCCTTGGCTTTGGGAAGTAGCCCACAACATGCCTGTGTGTGCCTATATGCCTGCTTGTTCTCTGTCGTTCTGAAAGTTACATTTTGGTACGTGACTCTTCCACAGTTTCTGCTGTGTAGTATCCAGCATGTGTGATATGGCTTTGTGTTTCTCTGATCTCAGCTCTTCTGTACAAAGTTAAGTGGGAAATTCCTGCCCGCTGGGGTTTCCGTCTGCTTATCTCAGCAGAGCTGAGATTAACCTCTCTGGAAGGTTGGTACAATTGATGGCGTGTGAATGAGGCTGGAGCACAGACTGTCTGGACAAATGCTGAACTCATGGGAACTGGTTCTTCCACTGAATGTGGAACAGACTGAGAACATGATACAGTGTGGGACCTTCTTGCATCAAGGCCATGATGGCTGATGCTGCAGGCTTTTGGAATCAGTTAAACCAGCAGAGTTCTCTGACACTGTTTCTCTCTCCTGCTGTTCTGCAATCATCTGACAGTTTCTTTATCTTGTTCTTTTTAACTTTTCGATTTCCAGATCTATATCATAGGTTTTAACTAGACTGTTAATGAGACGGGGAAAGGGCTGTTCTTTACCAGTGCCTTGGCAGGATATCTTTACAAAGAAGAAAAACATGTAACATTTGGAAGAAAAGGAGTGTAAATAACAAGCCTAGGACAGGTAGTTCTCTTCATCTCTCTTTCTTGCTTGGAAGAAGAGCAGCAAGTTCCACATGTGGTGCAATTTCCATCTCAGACATTGACTTACCACATGTCCCCTCCCCTTGCAAATGGCCACACCTGCAAAATGAGCTGTCACTCCTGTCAGCTGTATTGGGGTGTGTAGAACAAAGGAGTTACTGCAGTTTAAACACATGCCTCAGAGATGAGCCAAGGTGTTTTTACCTGTTATTGGTCAGTTCCTATGCCAGCTGTATCTTCAGTGGAAAGTACTGTGTAAGGACTCAAAAGTAACTTGAAATACGGAATTGTGAAGACTATAACGGTCAGGAGGATGAAGGATCAAAACAATCAATAGTAATACATGACAGAAGAATAGTACAAAGAATTGACATGAAGCAGAGAGACAAATTTTCTTCTCCTTTTACCAACATCTTAGGCAGTCAGCCAGGTACTTGTGGCATTGGTGGTCTGGCTCATCTTTGTGCTTCACATTACACATGAGCATTACTGGCTGGTTGTGATGGTAAGCCAGCCATTTTCCTAGCATCATCAACTCTTGTGATGCACATCCAGTGTGTTCCAGCAGGCAACAGGCAAGACCAGGTGCTGTGGTGCTTTTCTGATGGCTAATTTACCCACTGTATGTGCCGTAAGTCTGCCTGCTGGAAGGAAAACTGTGTTTCCTAATAGTATGATCTAGATGTCAGGGGCAAAAAGGCAAAAAAAAAAAAAAAAAAAAGGAGAAGAAATGTGAGAAATGTGCTACCAGTAACTTGGAGTATGACCCAGGGCAAATTATTAATCATCTACTAAATGGGAATTAATCTTCCCATAGTACAGCACACCAGGGGCTGTGAAGATTAATTAGTGTTTTGTATGGGGCTTTGAAGATGGAAATCACTATGTAAAGGCTTAGCAGCATTATCATCAGCACAATGGATAAATCAAGTGTGATTCTGAGTAATGTAAAGGAAAGTGGTCTAGTTATTGCCCTGCCATGAGGGGTGAAAAAGCCCCCACAACTGACCAACCAACTGAAAAAAACCCCTTGTAAGGTTAACAAAAAAAAAAAAGAGAAAAAAAAAAAGAGAAAGGCTAATGCCACCCTGAGAGTGGGTTTCTGTCCTCTGTCCTGTCAGCCCTGCTGTTGTGGGGAATTCTGGCTCAGGGCATTTCTTGCAGATATGTGCTTACTGTACAAAAAAAAAGAGAGTATGCAGAATTGCATCAGAAATCTAATTAAGTTCTGTGCGGGTATAAATAGTTTCCTTTTCTCATGCAAAGCTCTGCGGGGACTTTGCTGCTCTGATTATCTTTCTGCCTCCTTTGGAGGAATGAGTATATGATGACTTTATTAGAAGTGAATCCCTCTAATGTCTAAATCTTTCTGTTTTGCAGCAGTTAATAGCGGACTTGTGAACTCTTCTTCCACGCCACACATAAAGGAAAGGTAGTTAGAGTTGAGAGAAAACTAGGAGAGGTACCAAGAAATGCTTAAAACAGTGTTTGAACTGTCTCCTGTTTTCTTTTAAGCTGACAGACATAGTGGAAATAGTGATAGAGTTGTAACTTTGAGGCACCCTTAATTAGAAACAATCTGTTGGGCGTTATACTATGTTTTCCTTGCAAATAGACAGGCATAATGGGAGTGGGATCTGTATTCAGCTGACAGATTGAATCTCACTTAAAACCCAACAAAAATTCCTAATGAGATTTAATGGCCCAAAGTTTTAACCTTTAAAATTGTAATTCCTGGTCCAGACTGGGTCAGGCTGTGGCTGCCACTTGTTCAGGCTGTTGGATCTTTGGAATACAGTGCAAGGAGCAGTAACTGCAGGATCTGCAATTTGCCAAAGCTGCTGCAGGCGGAGGGAGAGGGACCTCTGCAGAGCTGCAGGACACTTGTTTGATAGTGGGCCCGCACTGTCCCCTGGCTGTTGGGAGATAACCTGTCTTTCAAGTAATCCAGTTTTTAAAGAGGAAAAAAAAAACAACAACAAATAACTGAAAAGCAGATGTCATCTGATTTCCTACCATCTGCATTGTCTTTTGGGCTTAAAACTCAGTGCTTGTTGTGCATGTAGGCACATGTCATGAGTTACTGAAATTGTAGCCATCCGAATATTTGCTGTCACTGGATTGCTACTTTGCCTGTCTTTGAGGGAGCAACATATGCTGTCATGCCATATACAGTTTTTAACTTGTTGGGTTGAAGTGTTTATCACCAGCCAATATAAATTTCCATCAATTCCAACTGCTTTCAGATGTTGCAGCAGATTCATTTGAGAGGGAAGAGGATTGTAAAATGAAGGCTTGGGTTTGTGAGATTCAGTCTGTTCAAACTATTGGTAGTGAAAAGACAGCACATGCAAGCAAAACTTTCCTGATATAAGCAAAGGATCCTGGGAGTGCCTGAGGAGCACTTAGAAGCAATCAGTGTGCCTGCATGTGATGTCATTTATTTAATCTGAGACATTAGGAACACGTGTCAAGGGGCTGCTTGGGCAGGAATACTTTGTCCCCAGCCGAGCCTCATGAATGCTAACAAGAAGAAACATGTTGTTTGATGTTAGCTGAACACGTTCTTGCAATGCTCTTGTCAGATGTGATGTGACTTTTGTGTAGTTAGTGTGGAAATGGGAACTGGGACACCAGGGATCAGCTTCCAGATCTGCTTCTCATCCTCCAAGTAGAAACGTGGGTAGATCCCTTAGCCTTTCATCTGCCCGTCCATCTGTAAAATCTGCGTCATATGTCCTATAGAACTGCAAATTTTGGTTTCTCTTTAAAATCCTCTGAAAACCACTACCAAAAAATAGACTTAGGTTCTAGAAGTATGTACTATGCAAGCCTTTACAGCGTGATCTACTCCGAGTACTTGGGTCTCTTGGGATTAAATTATGTGGGCTACTTTTAAACTCTCATTACAAAAGTAAGTTTCACTCATATGAATAGCCAAGGTGAGATATTACTAAGAAAATTCTTACAAGTTAAAGCCAGTTGTATTTTTTCTGAGTTGTGTGGAGTTGTTTGCATTAACTACCTCAGAAAGAAAGTGTGAACATGTTTCTGGGCTTGGTTGGAAAGAAAAGTAATTATTGTGGCATTAAAGGAGATATAATTATTCATAGCTGGTTATACTGTGGTGTGCCCCTCCCTTTTCTATTCTTATGCAAGGGGTGAATTAATGTAAAAATGCTGATATTTTTATCTTTAAGCATCTGAATTAGTGGGGCAGCTCACACCTCAGAGCTATTATTTCATGTTCTCTGAAGACTTAGATATCTCCGCAGTGCTTACTGTTCTAATTTTGAAGCTTTGTTTGCAAACATGGTTCCTAACTACTGCTGGTTTTACAAAGCAGAATGTTGAAAACAGAAGAAAATTCAAGAGCAATGTCAGTATATTGCACAGATACAGGGGAGTCTGATCTCATCCTTGCTTCTGTGGACTTTGCATTCCATCAGGAGTGTGCCATCCGTTCCCAGAGATAAACAAGTTGTACTCCCTATAAGTACTTCAGAGTGCACTTCCTTTAGAAATGGAAATACCCTGCCTTACGCCCAACTCCATCAAAAGTTTGCAAGATGTTTTGCCTGCATAGTTTTCTGTGTCAAATTCTTGTCTTGCTGGAGTAGCATAGAGGACTTTTTAAAACAGATGCATTAGCTAGGGAATATTTAGCTAAATGTTTGAGACAGCTACATTGACAGAAATCCTCTGGTCTTTGGGATAATTGCTCTCAAGAGTAATGTTTTGTTCTGTGTTTGGAATAGACAGGCGTTTGGACCTCTGGAAAGGTCACTTTGGTTACAGTAGAAAACATTTGTAGGAGCACAGCACTGCAGCAAGCTGATATGTGTGTGGTTTATAGCATTGCTGTTGTTTTGGGTAAGTGCCTGTGTGCCCACCCTGAACCTTCACCAAATGGAAGTCAGCTTATTTCACTTGCTCTGAATACTAATGTAGTCTGCATTGGCAGCCTGGTGAAAGAATGTGTGTGGGAGTCACCAGGCAGTAGGAACGGGCTGTGTGTGAATCTGTGCTGTAGCTCAGCTCAAGGCAAATGGCACAGCAAGCTTTGCTCTGAACTAGTCAGCCCAAGTCATAGTTGAAACCTGAGAGAGGAAAAGGGGAGGACAGTCTCCAAAGCAGAGGTGTTTGTTGGCTGCTTGAATGGTGAGGCTCACTTCTGGCTCTTGATGGGCTGGAAATTTCCAGCATTGCTGTATCTCTGGGATCTGAAGGCTCATGCCTTACTGATTCCTGCTGTGGCATCAGCCCTTGCCTGTCTTCTGAGGAAGGAGATGCCTCCATTGGAAATTCAGCCATGGCATATGGTAATTTAGGGGCAGGGAAGAGCCAGGGTTGCTGTGGTGAAGCATATGTTTGTAATGCTGAGGAGCATTGGCTGGCTGGGAGTCCTTGCTGTTTTGCTGTTCCAGTGCTTCTGTACTGGACTCGTTTATTGTAAGTGATCTATCAAGAGCACAGTACCTGCTGTTTCAGGAGTTGTGTAGATAGGCCTGTCTGGCATGTCTCTAGACCAGGTTGCAAATCTTGGCTTTCTTAAGCTTCCATTCCAGCCTGGCCAGATGGTTGGTAATGAAGTACGACTATGCCCTCAGAAGGAAGTGATGACTGAATCCAAAACCATGCTTCTCAAAACTTCCACTTAGTTCTGCTCATGATTAATGTTTCAATATCCCTTGGCATGCATGTTTTTCACACTGGAGTTTTCCAATATAATAGTTGCCTCTGTCCTCAGTCTTTGTACTGGTCAGCCAAGTTCCTAGTTCGTGCATGAGCCGCATCCTGAATAGGATTTCTCTGCTAGAGTTGTGGGTCAGGCTCTGTCCAGGGGGTATTCTTGCTCTCTCCTCTTAGGCTGTGCTGCAGATTCTCATGTGGTTACAGGTGTCTCTGTGGTCCCACTGATGCTCTAATTGAGGGGCAAGGTATAGTGCATGTAGCAGGTTTACTGCATTCCTAGCAGGAATCTACTTGCACTACTGGTAAGATGTAAATTTGCCCTTAATGTCCATAATATTTCTGCAGGAGGACAATATGTCAGCAGACCTCCTTGAGGATGAAATTCACTGTGTCCTGTGGTAGGGGATGCTGGCAGTGCTTGTTGCAAGTACTACTGAGCCCATGAGAAAAGGGAATGAGCTGTCACTGACTGACTGCATGGTGTCTCTCAAGTGGCATGGTGTGGACTTTGCTGAGTATCTTAGCTCTCATGCTGGATACATGATCATCCAATCATTTAGGCTGGAGAGTACTTCCAAGATCATCAAGTCCAACCTTTGGCTGAACACCACTATGTAACTAAATTATAGCACTAATTGCCATGTCCTGTCATTTATTAAATAGTTCCAGGAATTGTGACTCCACCACTTCCCTAGGCAGTTAAAATGAGTGAGCACTGTCTCAGTGAAAAAAGTTCTTGCTAATGTCTGCCCTGAACCTTCCCTGGTGCATCTTGAAGCCATTTCCTCTTATCCTGTTGCTGGTTAACTGGGGTAAGAGACTGGCTGCACCTCCTTTCAGATAGTTGTAGGGAGTGATAAGGTCTCCCCTGACCCTGCTTTTCTCCAGGCTAAACAACCTCAGTTCCCTTAGCTACTCTTCTTATGACGTGCGCTCCAGACCTTTCACCAGCATCATTGCTCTTCTCTGGATGTGCTCCAGTACCTCAGTGACCTTTCTTGTTGTGAGGGGCCCAAAACTGGCCACAGGCTTCAAGGCGTGGCCTCACTAGTGCGGAGTACAGGGAGACAATCTTCCCTGATCCTGCTGGCCACACTATTGCTGATACAGGCCATTGGCTTTCTTGGCCACCTGGACACACACTGGATCATGCTCAGCCACTGTCAGCCAGCACGCCCAGGACCTTTTCTGCTGAGCAGCTTTCCAGCCCCCCTTTCGCCAGCCTGTAGTGCCACCTGGGACTGTTGTGACTCAAGGGTACCTTGTTGAACCTCATGCAGTTGGTCTTTGCCTTTGACCTAGCCTGTCCAGATTCTTTGTCAGACCCTTTCTACCCTCCAGCATATCAACACTCCCAACCAACTTACTGTCAACTGTGAGCTTACTGAGAGTGCACTAGAATCTCCTCATCCAAATCATGGATAAAGATATTAAACTCCACAGCCCCAAGTATTTTTGTTTTCCTAGTCAGTGTGGCATTTTGTTTTTTATTGTGTTCTAACTCCTCCCTGCATCTAGCCTTGTTGACATTTGTGTTCATTTCCTTGGTGCCAGGAGAGCTCACGGCTTTCTCCTCAAATCAGCACTGTGATAGCTTCATAGAGGTGGGAGTGAGATTTATTTCTTTAATAAGAATCCGCAAGATCCCACTGTGGAATGTTTCTAGCAGTTTATTATTACAGATTGTTATCCCCAAATGCTCCGGGTAGGGTTTGTAGCAAAAGGAGGATGTTGAGAAACTGAACTGGAATGAACTTCCCTGTCATGGTGTTTTAATCGTCTACATGGACAATTCTTTGGTGAGATTTTGTTCTCCTGAAGTAATCTTGAGCAACCAGGGTATGTGACGATGGTTCTCTCAGAGCTCACTACAGCCTTACAATAAAGGGAAGCCTCAGAGATAAGAGTAGACAAAGACTGTAGGTCTTGAGATGTTTTTTTTGTATTCCTCAAAAGATATCAGTCAAGGGGAGCAGGAGCCTACACACTTGATCATGGCTAATATGGAAGACCATGTTCTGTAGCTTCTGTTTGCTGTTGGCCAGCTTCTTTTGTCCTCCCTAGACTGACACTGGGGACATTGCCAGTGTGTCATCTGCCTACTTCTCAAACAGGTGAAGTAGGAAAAGCCATGGGGTTCTTTAACACCATGGTAAACTGTTTGGTTTATTGCAGTGAAAACTGAGGTTTCTCTTCTTGTCCCCGTGGGTAGAGATAATCTCTACAGCTGTGATAAAGCATCCTGCCTCTTTGACTACTACCCCTTCCCCCATCTTTATGGCCAGATGAGAGCTGCTTTTCCAGGGCTTGGGCATGCAAGTCTCTGAGGATTACCTGTGGAAATGACCAAGATTTTCTTGACAGAATTCAGTGCCTTTGTTTTACACTTAACCAAGTGGCAAGTTATGGAAATAAAATACTGGGGTCTGTGTGGAATAGAACCTTCATCTTCTGTCCCAGCACCACACACTACATGATGCAACTACTCAGCATGCTTTATTTTGTGTTGTGGTTTGCCTTGTGCACCAGAGTTGCTTCTTCTTTCTTTTGCAGGTGAAGGTCCAGAATATGGGGCCAGTGGGGAGGATGCCCTGAGCAGGATTCAAAGGCTGATGGCAGAAGGTGGCATGACTGCCGTGGTTCAGAGGGAGCAGAGCACCACCATGGCATCCATGGGTGGCTTTGGCAACAACATCATTGTGAGCCACCGGATCCACCGCAGCTCTCAGACTGGCACAGAGCCCACTGGAGCCGAGGGCACGTCGGCACAGCAGTCCACCTCTCAGCAGCTGGGCACAGAGCTGGAGGGACGGATCCTGTCGGAGTCCGTGCAGCTGCCGGAGCGTGGCCTGAGCCCACGGACAGCCCCTAGTGGGACTGAAGGACAAAGCGCTGGTGACCTGGATCTGCCAGAGCAGGCCCAGTCCTCCATGGACACCGAGGGACCAATTGAATACAGTGACCTAACTAACAATAACCATCTTTCTGACAGTACCAACTTCTATAGTAATGACAGCACCAGTGGGGAGTCGCGGAACAGGTAGAGATTGAGTTGTGTGGTGGTGCTACCCTTGTACTGCTCAGCAGAGACCTGTACCTCACAGCTGGCCAGGAGCTGGAAGAGCAGGGATGGGTGGCTCTAACAGGATGCTGGTGGTTCAGAGGGCTTCTCTATCCTGGGTGATGGGGGAAGGGATAAGAATTGCAAGGGAAGCCATGGGAAAGAAAGCATACTTAACTTCCAACATTCCCACTGCTGAGGAGTTAACAGGAATACAAACCACACTTGCTGCACATCAGCCAAATTTTGAAGCCCCATGTCATCTCCAGAGCTAAGCCCTGCAACTTGGTGTGTCATCCTTTGTAAAGCCTTTTTCCTTTCCTTTTTCCTGCCCTTTTATACCCATGGAGCTGATCAGTAGAGTGAAGAAAGGGAAGGGGGCCTGCAGCATCCTTCTGGAGACAGGCAGTACTGGGCAAACCCAGGCGTGATGCTCCAGCTCTGTTGCTGGAGTGGAGGAGTCTTCCAGGCCACAGTCCCTCTCCATAGCACAGCACTGCTCCCCCAGAGTGTGGTGTTCTGAGACCAGTCCTGCCTATGCTGTGGTCTTTTCTGGGAAGAACTGGGCTTCACCAGAACATGCATGGCTCAGGATATGCTCACAGGTGGAATCTTTCCTTTTTAGAGTTAGTTTAGGACTTGGCAGGAGCCGAAGCAGAGATGCCGTACGGATAGGTAGAGGGACAAGGGCTACTGCTCTCTAGTCAGGATGCAGTTCTCACAAGGATGTTCTAAGCTGTGCCAATATTAACATGAATGAGCCACTCCAGTGGTTTCGTGGTGCCAGGACTGAGCTGCACATCCTTGACAGAGGGCAGGAAGTCTCTTTTCAGCTCCAGGCCAGGGTGTGAGGTATGGGTCTGTGATGTAAGGTGTTGCATGTGAAATCTTGACCTTGTACATGTAGTTTCTAGTGGAGAAGTCAAGGCTCTGATACTTTGTTTTTAGTCTCAAATGTGATTTTCCTTTTCGTTTGTAACTCTCCATCCCTAGCAGGCTTATGGAGGAAGTACGGGGAGAGTGTGAGTGCTGACGAGGGAAACACCAAAGATCAATGTCATTAAAATATGACAAACCCTTGCTTGACCTCCTGTCTTCATTTATGTGATGGTTGTCTCTGTCTTTGGCCTTGGGGACAGATACTTTCATCTATGAAGCTCTAGGCAGCATGCAAATGTCAGATGATGACCACCCGTTTCCCCGGAGGAAAGCTGACTCAGCCTGTGAGTTGAAACTCCAAAACTGGGAAACAAGGAGTTGCATTTGGGAGTCTTACTTGCAAATCACATTTTACCCAGTCTGGAGATGAACAGGCACCTCTGCATTTCCCATCATTCAAGTCCTGCACCAAGGAGAAAGAAGAGCGTTTCACCTATCCTGTGTAAAAGGCTGTGGAGAGGTGCAGCACTGAACATCTTGGGCAAGCAGGAAGTGGTCTGTCTTGCCGACCCCTTGATGCAGAAGAGGGTTGCAGTATCTGGCTGTTCTGGATAGAGGAATGCACAGATCTCTGTTACCACTGTGGTGTGAGGGATGTTTCCAGTGCTGTCTGAGCACCTGCCAGCAGCTGCTGTGCTCCTGCCCAGCTCCTCTAGATTCTCTGCTGCTAAGACATTACAATAAATAAGTCTGTCATTAGGCAGCACTCAAGCTCCCAGTCAGAAGAGTCTGTTAGAGAACATTAAGCAAATCTTCCCTTAAATCACAGCCTGGAGATGAACCTTAAATCAAATCAGCTGCTGCCAGGCCTCATTGCTGAGTGTTAATGAGGCTCTAAAACCTGCCCCAAGCCAACCACATCCCTGATCTGACAGGAGAGCAGCCTGAAAAATGGGATTCCCTTGTGTGGCAAGGAAGGTTTCATGCATCCCTGTTTTGCCTTACTGTGGAGGGGCCTGAGGATGTGCTGGCAGCTGAGAGCCAGAAGAGCTATGTCTCAGATGGACAGACAAGGCAGTGCAGGTCTAGACAGAGCTGTTTATTGCTCTGCTTGAAAACAAACTAAAACAGAACCTGGAAAAAAACCTGCTCCAGTTCAGCCTGACATCACTTCTTCCCTCTCCCTGCATGATTCCTGGAAGAACCTTGAGGCCCATTCTTGGTAGATGTGTTGCAGAGCATTTATAGATATCCATTTTCAGAATGAGCCTAGCTATCTACAGAAAAATTTCCATCTCAGTTGGAGAAGTGTCTTGTGGGCTGCCTCGCCCTGTGCTGGCAGATTCTCAGAGCCTGGCGTGCGCTGTTGCTGGGCGCTGTGGCCAGGCTGCTGTGCAGAGCCCTGAGGCCTGCTCTGCCCGTGGCTTCCCCTTGGTCCTGACCTGCCCCCACTGGAGACTGTGTCTGAGCAGGGGGTGAGCTCCAGTGGGAGACAGAGCAAACCATGGCCACTGTCTTTGCCATTGGCATGGGACGTGTCTGAAGCTCTAAAGCACTTTTCCATTCAAGACTTGAAGGGGATGCTCTTCCTGAGGTAAGAGTGGAGTCCTGGTCAGAGCAGGCAGCTTTGTAGCTGTGGGCAAAAGGCTGCTATCAGCTGAGCCTGACTGCAGCCTGCCTTCTTACAGGCTTTAAGCAGGAGCCGTGGGCACAGTGGGTGTGGACAGGCTTAATCTTCTGGTGCTGCCTCAGACATGCTTTTTAGCTGACCTGCTGTTGCTACACAACTGAGTAGATGCCCTCAGTGGTGATGGGCTTATGTGTACAGAGAGCAGTGTTTTTCTTTTCTGTTTCAGACCCAAGAAAGCCCAGATTATCCCTGCCTGAGACCTGATGGAGCTATGTGTGTCAATGGGTGAGGAGGGGGCACAAAACAAAATTGAGCCCACTTAGGCAATGAGCTCATCCACATGCAGCCCAATGCAATTTATTTATTATGCCTCCCATGCTTCATGTGGGAAAAAAGTCTTTATCTGCTTTGGACTACTCTGCTCCAGCCCAGCAGTTTTCCTCAGTTGTTTCAGGCAGGGATGATCTAACTGTATCCTCAAGCAACACCCCTGAGTCTGTGTGGTGACCTGAGGCCTGGAGCCCTGCAGAGAAGAGCAGGTAGTGGGATTGCCCACACCAGGGACAGCAGCACAGCAGCTCAGGGCTCCTTCCCCAAGCCTTGCAACTTTACCTGCTCACTGCAGTGTGACGGTGCAGCACTGAGGCAAATGCAGTGCCAGGAGCAACATGGAAATTCAACAAGAGCTGCTTCAGGAAACCAAACCAGAGCTGTGCATACTTGCTGGCCCAATTTAGGAGGCAAAGTGAGAGCTTTGCTGCGTAGGAGCAGGAAATAATCTTAAAAAGTGAAAGCTTTTCTCAGCCATAGACTGTCAGGAGCCTTTAAATGTGCTAACAAAATCCTAGGAAAACGAGAAATACAGTGCAGAGAATTTTATTTAGCTTTCAAAAGGCTCTTTTGATAAAGTCCCTCACAAGAGGCTATTAAAGAAATTTAGTCACCTCAAGGGTGAGGGGTAGAGTCCTCCTGGAGATAGAAGCTGTGGGAATTGGAGTCAAAAGTAAGAGCCATTTCTTGGCATAGAATGAGGTTAATGGTGGGTTGGTCGGGTTCAGTAGGAGCCAGTGTTCTCTAAAAGCCCTAATGAGCTGAAAGAGGAGGGGAACAGCTGATGATACAAGATTATTTAGGTTAGCTAGGAAGGGAGAATGTGCCAGAAACCTGGGGCAGTGGGAGGAGGTAGTGGTTGGAGCTTCCGTGCTGGAAGGGGACTTTTTGTATGAATCCATCACAGATGGAAACCTGCATGGGTGCTGCTGCAGCCAGTGAATGCTCCAGCATTCTGGGGCCTGGACCACACCAGAGGGTGAGCACTGCCTGGAGGGAGACCTGGGATCCCAGAGAAAGTTGCTGAAGCCCTGGCAGGTGGTCCAGTGAAGTGGTGATGCCTGTTCTTGTGAGTCCTGGGCTTTCTGCCCTCACTCCTTGGCTTATCTATTGCTCCATCTCCAAGTACTTCTAATTGCCCCTCTCAGAAGTCCCGCCCCACACATGGCTTTTGTGGGGTGACCTTGTAGCTGTATGTGACCACCAGAAGATGTGCTGGGCTGGAAGGAGAGGCAGGGACCTGGTCACAGCTGGGTGTGTGGGGAGTCTCTCCCATTGCTACTGATCCCAAAGCCAAGCCCCATAACTGGTTCCTCCAGTTGCTGCTCAGGCTGCTGGCTAGGGAGTAGTTGCCCTCTCTGCTCAATCCTAATCTGTCAGAGAAGTTATTTTTCAACAGGAAAAGGCAAATTAATTAAAGTGTGCAGCATGTGAGCCATCCACCACTAACTGGGATCTCGGTGTGCAGTGCATGAATATCATGCCATTGCCACTTCTTCATGGAGGGGGTCCTCAGCACACGAGGGAGCTGGAAGGCAAAGCAGTCTTTCCAGCTGCCACTCTGTCAGCCAGTTAATGCCCATGTCCTTCTCCCCTCATCCCCAGGAGCAGAGGCCTCTCCCCCCTCCCTGCCCAGCTCCTGCCTCATACAGCCCATACAGCCACTCTGTGCACTCTGCCGAGCACAAGGATTTGTTTTTCCCACATCATCTCGAGCAGAAGTGCCTCTCATCTGCTCCCAGTGAGCTCCCTCGGCTCCTCTTTGTTTTGCCTTTCAAGCAGTTGTTGATGGCATGTGGCACCAGTAGGAGCTGGCAGGGATCAAGCTGCTTCCCCAGGATGCTGGCCCTGGGCATCAGCTCTTTCTGCCAGGAGCCAGCATCCCAGAGAGGACACCGTGAGGCTTCCCCTTTGCCTCTGATCTGAAAATCAATATGCTGCTTCTTGGTCTCCAAGCATCCACCTTCTGTGCCAGGGTCTTGCCTGCCAATGCAGGCCAGGCTGCTCCAGCTTGGTGGTGCCACAGGGGAGGGACTGGGCATCCCATGCAAGCTGCTCAAATAACTCAGGAGGACAGGCAAAATGTGAGCAATGGGAGATGTGAATACAGCAGGGAGCAAATGCCACCACTGGAAAAGGCAGCCGGACACAGAAGTCTCCAGGAGGACCTGTTGCTGAAACTGGACCAGTGTGGATGTGGAGAGTTGCAGCTGATCTCTGCCACCCCACTGAGCCTTCAGTTCAGCTGTGACCAGCCAGCCAGTGAGCTTCAGGCAGGCACATGGATTTTGGCAGCTGCTGAGGTTTGCCTTTCTGTCCTTGCATCCTGCCCTGTTTCAGCTTGGCTGGTGGAGTTGGTCTTTGGAGTCCCTGCTCTTTCCAAGCTCAGGAAACACCTGAATCTCCCTGGCCTTTCATCCTTACCCTCTGAGCTCCTAGCTCTTCAGCTAGGTGCTCTTCAGTTTCACAGAGGCTGGAGTAAATAGCAAACACTGCAAAAACATGAGATGTGGTCATTTAGGCTTGGTTCTTTCTATTTCTTAGGCTCATCTTCATGGCCTTTTCCTGGAGTTTAATGCTGGACCCCTGATACCATCGCAGCTATTAAAGCCTGTCCCTCAATCCCCAGTTCAATAATACAGTAATAGCCTGATAGGATCAGAAGCTGGCTCTGATGGCAGATGGACTCCAGTCCCTTCTCCAGCACAGCGTGGGGCACTGCCACCCCACTGCAGGGAAACTTTAATTTGCAGATTATCTGTTTTCACTGCAGACTTTGGGGATGGGGGGATGAGTAAGTGGTGGTTGCTGGCTGCTGACCAGGCACTGCTGAGAGCCCTTTGCTGGCTGGTACCCAAGCCCAGCTTCTCTCCTTCCCCTGGCTCCTTGTCAAACTCCCCCAGGGTTCTGTGGTCGAGGATCTGCTCTTTCCCTGGGGGTCATTACCTCAGGGTTTGCTCGTCCAGCCAGACAGGGCCATACCCCACCCAGGGTACACGCTTGTGCAGGGGCTGTAAACTCCTTCCCCCTCCAGCCTCTGGCAGAATTAGAAAAGGCTCAGAGGGGCTAATGAAGACTGACTGGCTGCCACTGGGGAGGCTGATACTAAAACGTTTAAGTGCTACAGCAGTACAGACGACTGTACTTATCTGCCTGCCCACTGCAAAAGTTCCCATGGAAGCCCTGCCAGCAGCCCTCTGTTAATCACCTACATCAAAGGAAATGCTAATTAAAACAATTATTTAGGGAGGGACTGACGCTGGTCCTGCTGCCTTGCTGAGGGGGGCACAAGCACAGCCATTAAAGAGCAGCTTTAAGGCTCTGGTACCTAGTGTGACTGGCAATAATGAGTGATAACTGAGAAAGACAAGATTTTTTCATGCATAGGGAGCACCTGGACCACGGGTCCCAGTCAAGGAGGACAAGAGCTGAGCATGCAAAAGCAGCAGTAACCTGGCACAGGATGCTGCCCTGCACCCAGCCTTTCCCACCCACAATGTGGGAGTAAAGATCTTGCTCCACGAACTCTTTATTTCAGTGTCACGCGAGCTCCGCTGGCTCCTGGTAGGGGGTTGGGGCTGCTCCCTGCAGAGCTGCAGCCCCAGGCTGAGTTTGGGCAGCGCTCGGGGTGCAGTGACCCAGGAGAAGCCCTGGAGATGGGTTTGCTCCGGAGGCACTGAGGATGGCTAAGCCCAGCATTGCTTTTTTGATGAGATCTCAGATTTGGTTGACAAAGGTAGCTGTGTTGGCATAATATGCTTAGGGTCCTGTAAGGTATTTGACATAATACTTCCTGACAGCCTGATCGGAAATTAGCCCTAGCGCTCTGTGGGTTTAATGCAGCTAAGTGCAAGGCCGTATATTTGGGGAGGCAGAATGTAGGTCACAGCAGTGACACAGGGCTGCATGGCACCAGCAGCCAGGCAAAGGTCAGGGCACCCACTGGGACCTGTCCCACATATGGACTGAGGTTGTTCCCTACAAGGTGCTTTGGAAATTAAACTTGAGAAATTGCTCAGCTAAAACCCCACCAGGCCTCCAAGGTGCCACAAAGGAGCCAGCTCAGGGATACCAGCAGTCAGAAAACCACCAGTGAGCAGAATTCCCATCCAGGTCCCTCATGCTGCTCCCTGCCTCAGTGCTCTCAGTTCCTGCAGGGTTGGACACCACCTTTCCCCTGGGTTTCTTCAGGCTCCTGTCCCCTGTTTCCTTCCCTGCCCTTTGGCTCTCACCCCTGCCTGGGTGGTTTTCTCTAGCAACCATCTCCTGCATTTTGTTTCCTCCCCCTCTGGAACATTATTTATCTTGTGCTTGTTAGTGTGCATGGGCTTTCCTTCCTAGGAGTGCTGCTTCCCACAAAGTTCATGGGACTAATGGGAGTGAGGTGTTCTTGATGCTTGCCAGGATTCAGATCCATCCACTGTGGGGGTCACTCGTTGGTCATTTGAAGCTCTGCCTTTGGGCAGACCCACCCAGCATGGAACTCCTCAATGCTGCCAGCCCCAGCCCCACTGGCTGCACAAATGTTAGCTTAAGGAACAGCAAACAGCCCTGAAACTACTGAGGTTCCTCCCACCTCGAACAGCCCTTTCTCTGTCTTCATCAAGGCTGTTTAAGGCTGTCCAGATGGCCTAATGTACCTCATCAAAGTACAATTTGTATCGCAGTGCGCAGCTATTTGAAGCATACCAGCTTGGGGCTGGCAGTAACACTTTGGCCAGTGACACATCTGCCACAATTCATTGGGGAGGTGATGGATGGAGGGACTGTGATCTGTGGCCCAGTGTGGGAAGGCTGGCCCAGCTGAGGGCCAGGGGGGATTTTACATGGCAGATGTGGGCTGGTTCTGGTTGGGTCTCCCCGAGGCATTGGCAGCTGCTCCTGTAGGGATGGTTGGAGACTCAACAGGTCCCGTCCTTTGGGAAACAGCTGGAAAAGCACTTTGAGCCCGGCAGGAGCATGGGGTTTATCTCTCCAGCTGCCCTGATCCCACTTGCAGCTCCACTGGTTTAATGTGAGCCCTTTGCAGCCCCAAAAGGTTGTTCCTTCCTGCTGACATCTTCAGCTATTTAGAGGAAATTTGTTAAGCACTGCTTTGTTTTGTTTGCACTCTCTGGACAGGCTCTGTGTACTGCAAGGGTTCTCATGCCGCCTTCCTCACAAGGCTGATGAGCTCCTGCTCCGCAGCTAATGTGGGAGAGGTCTTGACTTCTATGCTGGGGATGCTGCAAGGTTTCCAGGCCAGGTCTCAGGCCCTGAATGGGTGAAAAAAGTAAATTTTCATAAAATAGTTTTACCTTTCAAACAAATAACACTACAGCCCCTTACTTTCCTCTTTTGAAATACTATCACTACAATAATGCTTCTTTAAATTTCAGTCATACAACCTGTTTAGGGTCAGACACTCAAATGGATATAAATTAATTCAGTTCATCAGAATGTGGTATTCCTGAGAAGAAACTTTGCCTGCCCTCAAAATATGTTGCTCTCACTCAATTCCGAAAATGAATATAGATTTTCCCCACTTCGCAGTAGCAAGAGAGGATCTATTTTTTTCATCATGCTATGGAAATGCCTGCCATCCCACTTCCCAGCAGTATTGGGGGATGCTGGCACACCACAAGAGCTGGGGGAGAGCAGAGCAGGTGTGGGCAACTGCCTTGGTGGGTGCATGAAGGGAGAGTGGAAGTGTTGGATAAGGGTGGTTCAACCAAGGAGCTGCATCTGGAAAAGGTACAGCCAGAGCGTGGGGATAGGAGTGCTGTGAAATGGGGTCTGAGATCCCCTCGCACCTGAGGAGGGATCTCAGCCAGTTCCCCTGCAAGGGACAGTGGCTGGTAACACTGCATCTCCAGCGAGGCAATTGGAAGCACTTGCTCTCTGGAGGTGTTGACAGCTCCTCTCCTCACATTCCAGGTTTCAAAGCCACGTACCCAATCCCCTCTTGGAAGCGGCTCTGGCCCCTGACTGCATCTGACTGGGCTCTGACTCTGCCTGGCTGCCTAGACTCATCCCTATCTGCAGCTCCATCCTCCAGCCGAATCACCCAGGGGCTGGCAATTACCTCCCATCACAGGCTCATTTTCATTAATAAAAACTCCAGGCTGGGCTGGGATTTTTATTTGTTTGCTGATGTGGTTACCCCAGGCCCAGCCCCATAGAGAGGGGGATGCTTCACGTGGGTGAATAGGCTCTCAGGGGCACCTTTGCTCTATGTCATGCCCAAAATATCTCAAAACTCCAAATCCCTGTCCCAGACAGCTCTTCAGCCCAGCCTGCTCTACCTGCTGTGAAGGGAAGCTGCAGACCCTACTCCAGCTGCTGAGGAGTTGCAGTGCTGCACTGGAGCATCCCCCTGCCTCAGGTGAGTGTCTCAGTGCCAGGTCCCCAGGAAGAAGCACTTTGCTGCCGGCCTGGCCAGGCTTGCAGCCAAACTGCTGGCGGGGGGCTGCCACAGAGCCTGTGCCCAGGTGGAGCACAGCAGGCTTGGCCGTGGGGAAGACAGGAAGGCTGTGTGTGTGTGCAGGGGAGCACCCGCAGAGTAGAGAAGAGCTGCAGCATGGAAGGATGGAGGGACAGAGCTGAGCTGGCAGCCTTCTGCCTTCTTCCTCTTGTGCTCTCTACCCTGAGAAACCTTATTTAAATTAATGATAAAATTACTGTGAATTAAGGGGAGGGATCAGTGCCAAAACAGAGGCTGCTCATTTCCAACTTGCCCACATCCTCCAGGTTTTTCTGTGTGCCCCCTCTCCTTTTCCTGAGGCGTCTCTTCCTCTCACTAAGGTTGTTGGAGGGATGGTGACTGCCTGGCTGGAGACTGGATCCCTTTTCCCTCGGTGTGAGCTTGCTCTCTTTGCCTTTTGGGTCCTGTTGAGGGGGCTTGTGTTGTGCCTCCACCTTCCCCAGGGTGCCCAGCTCTGGGGTGAGTGGTCATGGGGCTGTGCCTTACAGGCAGCCCAGGCCCCACCACTCCCCTGCTCTGCAGCTGCCTCTGCTGTCCTCCCAATTCCCTGGCAGACACAGCAGTGAGATTATCGTAATGATGTCCGACAAGGCAGTATCAGGAATTACGCTGATAAATCTAAACAGACAGCTTACAAAAAACCCAACAAAAACAAAACAACCACAACTGAACCCAGGCTTGTAATTTAATACAGGGTTATTAGCCTGGCCATCAGAGAACAGAGCTCTTGCATCCTGCAGCCTCGAGCCTCCTCTGTCGCTGGCTCTGCCTTGAGATATGGCCTCTTGCCATAACAAAATACTTTTAGCCATGTTTTGGCTTGGCTTGGGGTGGTGAAGTCTCCTTGGTGAGTGTTGGGGCTGGGTGTGGGGGTACAGACTTGTGGGGTGAATGCAAAACCCCAATGGCAGCAGGCTGCCGTCATCCCTGCAGTGCATGGCAGGTCAGTACCCACAGCCAACCCACGGTAAACTTCAGTGGGCAGAGGCTGGGAAAAGGGGTGAGAGGAGGGACAGCCTCCTGTGTGTGAGATGTCAGTGCTGGGGGGCTGCAACAAGGCACATGGGTACCCTGAACCCATGGGCACACAGTCACACTTGATGCCCATGGATGAAGAAAAGTGACCCATAGCCTTGTACCTTCCCCCACACCAGGGCCAGGTCCCTGTTGGGCACAGGGAGATGCAGGGCAGGGGCAGCATCTTTCTTGGGAAAGCAATGATCTGCTTCATTCTGGCTGTACTAAATGCTTTCTTGACACAGGAACTGCTGACTGGTTTTCACCTGCTATGGATTTTGCACACTTGCTGTGTTCCTCTTGGTTTCCTTCCCTGTGAAGGATGCTGTAGGCAGCATTAACTTTAGTGGGGCCTCTGTGTGAGGTAAATGTGCCTGTGGGGAGCACAAATACTGTCATGTGAGGGTCAGAGCTGAGCTGCCTGAAGTGAAATGCACACACACAGAGCTCTTTGTCCCCCAGCAGTGTCAGTGATTACCTCAAACCGAGGGAAATGCTCTTTTTTAAAAGATACATTTAAAACCGGGAGCGCATTTATTAGACTGCATGTGTTTTAGAAGGCAGGCTCTGCCAAGCTGCTCAGTGAAGCAAACCTGATGGCAGAGTGACTGTGCTGCAGGGCTGCTGGCTCTCTGGCCCTGCCCTGGAGAGTCCTGGGGGCTGCAGGGGGGCCCAGAGAGACTTGGGCTTGCCTCAGCGCCCCAGGGCAGGGAGGATGGCAAGGCCACCGGGAGGCTGGGCTGAGTGGTTCAGTGCCCATGTGGGACTGGGGCTTGTTTCCTCATTTGGGATGAGTTTCTCCTCCAGGAGCGGCTACACGTGCCAGAGATGGTCTCTGCTCCATGGAGGTTTGCCAGGTTTAGAGGCTCCAGCCCCTGTAGTCCAGGGAGCAGCATCTCCTGTGGACATCCTCTCCTGCACCTCTGCAACAGGGGCTGGCACATCCCGCAGAGCCCAGCAGAAAGGTTTGCATGAATCACCTGAGCTGGAAGGCATTAGGAGGGCAGCTGACCCCAGAGCCTTGGGAGGGCTCTGGAGGCTCTATGCCACGCTGGGGAGGCAGCTGCCGTGTGAGTAACCATGGTGGGTTGGTGAATTCACAAATTAATGAAGTAGTGAATTGGAAAATTAACTAATTACACTAATCTGTTAAAGGGGCTTAAGCCCTTGGTTGCTTTTTCTCTGATGGCTGGGCAGCAAGCTGTGTGGGACAGTGCCTGGGAGAGGGCCCTGGGGAGCTCATGGTGACCACAGGCAGGGCAGGCACAGAGCTCCCACACACTGCCTGGCTCCATAGGCCAGCCCCAGCCCATGGGCACAGCTGTCACAGGGAAGATGTACTGTCTTCTGTGTCATGTGAGAAATGGCAGGAGAACAGCACAAGCTTACACTCCTCACTTTTTTCCCTCACTTTTTTCCTTTTATTTTTCTGGGGGTTTTTTTTGTGTTGGGGTTTTTTTGTGTTTTTGGGGGTTTTTTTGGGGTTTTTTTTTGTGTGTGGGTTTTGTTTTTTTTTTTATGATAGGTATAAAAGAAGTGATTCAGAAACACTTTCCCCCTTCCATTACCCAGAAAGCAAGTAAGAGTTGCAAGAGTGGAGACTGTAACAAAACAATTACATTGAAGTATTTGAAGCCGTGCCTATACAACAAATGTGACAAAACTGAGTGCAACCTTAAAATAGCAGCAGCAATCTTTTAAAACACAAAAAGCAGATGATTATTGACTGGAGAGATTGTAGTGCACCAGACTGGGTGCAGGCTGTGGTGTTTAACTCTCTCCAGAGGTGCCACATCAGGCACAGGCTGCAGCTGCCCTCCTGCCTTTGGATGAGCTCAAGCTGCTGGCAGTGCCCACCAGGCAGCTTTCCAAGGGTGGCATCAGGTGACAGAAGTGTGTGTCACCTGCCATGTCCCCCCGCTTGATTTAAGGCGCTGATATTTGTGGCCAGGCTGAGAGCACAGCTGTGGTGCTCCCCTGGCATTTCAAGGATGCTCATGGGCCTATGGACTGGTGTGAATTGCATGCTTGTGGACCAGCCTGGCATGGCAGGATGGCTTTCTGTATTAGTCACTGCTCTTTCATGCTCGCCTGGCTTCCCTGCATGGGCCAGAGTGTCTATGCCCTGCTTTCCTAGCTGTGCCCTGCCACAGCCTGCAGGGCGAGTGGGGGCCTCTGGTGCCACCATCATCCCGGCCACTGGGGCTACACCTGCTCCATGGCTAAACACAGTCACTCCCTCCCTGGGGCTGTGGCTCTGGCATCCTTCACTGGTGCTAAAAACTGCATTTTCCAAATAATGAAAGGGTCTTTCATTACCTTGTCTCTGCAAGCAAACTGGGAGGCTGGGAAACAGCTGAACACTAAGTGATGTGCTTAATGCAGCTTCCACATCGGTATTTTTTCCCTGTCTCCAGTTAAGGCATGCCATGAAGCATGAGAAAATGTGGCTGTGGATGACTACTGGGGGTCTGGCTGAGGCAGTAGTGCATGGCTGGGTGCCTTCAGTCACCTTCTCTCCCAGGAAAGCTGCAGCAAACCTGCTTCTCCTTGGCCCTGCAAGTCCTCCTGCCCTGCTCCCTGCAGTGTGACTTTGTCCCAGCATGGTCTGGGATCTGGCTCACCTTGCACCCATGAGTGACTGTACTCCAGCAGGAGCTCATGTCTGGGGCTGTTTGTTCCTGATATGCCCTGGGGACAGCTGGAATGAGGGGAAAGAGCTGTTCCTCTGGGGATTGTATTGATGAGGAAGAGGAGGACTTGTGTACAGATGATCCTGTACCTCCTCAATGGAGAGAACAGGTGTGGGAGGCTCCAGGCAGATGTGGCCTGAAAGCAGCACTTATTTCAGACCTTTTAAACAGTTCGAAGTCCCTTTACAAATGTGCCATCCCATGCCCTTAGGCAAATTATTAGGATAGAGGCAAGTAACCATGAGGTGCTGTCCCTTCTTCCATTTCCCACAGGGATGACAGTGTCACGGGGGAAAGTTGCACATCCCTCATGGCTGTGTTTCATCCAGCAGCACACACAGGGCAAAAGCCCACCCACAGGTGGCATCACCCTGTTGCCTGCAGCCCTGGCCATGGGCAGGGATGCTGAGTTACTGCCCTGGCATTTAGACAGCTCTGTCCTGCCAGGCAATGCCAGATCCATTCCAGTGAGTGAAGGGTGTCTCCTTGCTTGGCCAAGAGCAGGCAGAGCAGCTGCCTCTGCTCCCTTTGGGGCACTTCACTCCTCTCACCAGCTGCTGAGCGGAGCCTTCACGCCCATCTCCAGTGGCAGTGATGGTCCAGAGACCTGAGCCTTTCTCACTTGCCAGCTGCTTTTTCTCTCTCTGACTCTCCCCTTCTGAGTTGGGTTTATTTTAGTTTTGAGCTGATAGATGGATTAGCATTTATCACCAGGCTGACTACCAGAGGGCTATTAAAAGTGATTTGCAATGTAAATACTTTCGTCATCAAGCACATTTTCTTTAGACTAAGGTTGACTTTTATGAATATTAAAGCCTTGTAGATGGGTTCAGCAAGTTTGTGGGAGTATGTCTGTCAGAGGGAGGGGGACTGGCTGCCTGCACTGTGCTGGGGAAGCAATGTGGATCCACCGGAGGGCAAAGGGATTTGGTAGCACAGGGAGGGAAGTGGAGCATGAAAGGGTGTGTGAGGCAGAAAGAAAACCTGGGTGCCTTGAAGAAGGACAGAAAGCGAGTGAGCCTGTGAGCATGAGCAGGATGGGAGGCAAGGCTTGGGCTGGGCTGTTATTGCTGCAGGCTGGCAGAGAGTGTCAGGCTAGGGGAGGACTTGTGGAAGGAAGGGGGAGACCTGGCCAGAGCTGATGGTGAGCAGATTTGTCCCTGGCAGAGCTCAGTGCCAGAGGTGTGTGTCTGAACTGGTACATGCCCCATGTACTACAGGGATGGGTGAAAACAGCTCCTTTACTCGAGGATGCCCTGCCATGAGTGTAGGGTTGCAGGACCAGCAATGAATTCCCCAAGTGCCCCAGCAGACACAGCCTGGCATTAGTCTGTGTGCCAGGAGCCAGTGCTGGCTGCTGCTGTGGCTGCTGCATGTTGAGTATAGTTCCTGGGAATCTGTCAGGGATAATGGCTGGTTGTTCCCGGGCTTGTGGGGGAAGCCAGAGTAAATGACCCATAACAGCTTTTCCTGCTCTCCAGAAATATTCATCTCCTAAGTACCTGCTCAGTGGTGTAGCCACTCTGCCTCGGGATAGCTATGGATGGGAGCTGTCACAAGCCAAGGGGGAGTATCAAGGTGGTCACTTGCCCTTGGTCTCTGTATATCCCCCACTTGAGAGGCAGAGGTGAGAGGAGTGACTTTGTCTGTTCCTAGGTGTTTATGGTGTTCTGGTGCAAGGACAATTTTTGAGATGGAGAAGCATGATGGATCATTGCCAGCTGATAATGGAAGAGTAGCTAATGCTGATTAGAGAGCAGGCACAGCACAGCATGGCTGAAAAGAAAAAAATAAGACAAAGAAGCCATTCCAAAAAATAGAGGCTGGAAGTAGAGTGATGCAAAAAAGTGGGAGATGTGCAGTTACATGAAAAATAGACAGCTCCAGGAGTATCCTAGATCCCTGCAAGGTGACAGATGCTGGGTTTACTGGCTGATTACTCCCCCAGACCAAGCTGGGTCAGTCCAGCAGGACAGGAGGAGTCTCGGACTGTCACAGGTTTTAATCCCAAAAGAGAGTAAGGTAGGCCCTTAATTTTCTTGGGCCATTGGCTCAAGCCCTTGTCTTCTTCCATGAGAAAACCACAAGTCCCTCCTGTCCCACCTCACAGCCTGTCACAATATACAGGGGAAGGGTTGGAGCTGAGGTCTGGTTCTGGAGTGGATTAACTGTTGATCATGACCAGTGCTGACGTGGCCCAAGAAGGAATGTGATGTCACTTTGGTGGCAGCAAGAGAGGCTGGTGAAATTCACTGGCAGACCATTAGAAGGGAATGTGTGAATATGTCAAGACAAAAGAAGCAAGTGCTGCCTTTAATTGGAATATGTATAGTGAGTCCAGGCTTTCAGAAATTCTGCTTCTGACTAATGAGTGCATATAGCTAAGCTAAGAGTTAGAAGTTGGAAAGTTTTGTATTCAATTTGGTTACACGCTTTTATCTCCATGACTGATCAGCTTGGGAAGAAGACATCTCACTGTTCATTACAGTCTTTTGTCTTTCTATGGGGACTTGTAGCTTGAAACAAGAGTCCAATCAAATAACCCAACTCCAGTACAATCAAATTGTCTTTGAAGCAGATATTTCCTCAGCCTGATGAGTTCTCACAGAGCGTGACAAAGGTTTATTTACATTCATTTTTTTAGTGGGAAAGAAGGAGGAGGAGAGGATGGTATTTATTTGAGGTGAGGACTTTGGACAAGGCAAGAGACTCCAAATAACTGGCTGGAGTCTTTGACGGGTTTTGGTCAATGACTGCAAAAAGAGTGCAGGCAGATGTTAAGCTGAAAAGAGCCAGCAAAACCTCATTGCACTCAGTGCAATTGCACGGCTCCACACCAGCCAACATTTGGAAAGCTTTGTCTTCTCGCTTCTCAAAGAAGGCAGGAAGGAAAACAAACATGAGTTGACTGAACTCACTAAAGAAATGCCAGAATGTGGCCTATGGTGATTAAAATAATGGTGGTGCATCTGCCTCCCTGCTGTCGCAGGGGCTTCTTGGTGTGCAAAGGCAGCAGCACATGCGAGTGCCAAAAGGCTTTAACCTTTCCAGGGTGCAGAGATGCACCTGGAGTGGGAGATGTGTCATCAGAGAAAATTGTCTGAATTACCTTAACAATGTTCTCTCTGCTGGAATTCAGAAATACATCTCCAATGGCGGGGAGAAGATACCAGTTTGCAGGATCTAGGGGAAAGAGAGGTCCAGTCTGTGAACTGGACACATCTTTAGAGGAGACATTGACTTAAAACACTCCCAGAGTCAGAGAGGTGTGAGAAGAGGGTAAGGGGATGAAGGAGTGGATGGTAGGAACCCATCTGCTACTGTAATCGCTTCAAAGGAGAGTTACAGTGCGGCCTGTATTTGTTTATGTGTGTCTATACATGTGCGTGTGAGAGCCGAACAGATGGGGAAATGATACCCGTGTGCGTCTGTGAGACAGCACAAGTGAGAGGCAGAGGGTGGGTAAGAGGGTTTAAAGAGGAGGGAAGCGGAAAGGTGTACAGGAAAGGGAAGAGTTTGGGCTTTTTCCCCTTTTCCCTTTGTTTATTCTTGTTTGACGCTTTCTCATTACCAGAAGGCAGACCTGGGGGACAGTCAGTCAGCTGCTTGTGGAACTGCCTGATGAGTTTTTTTTTGTTCTGCGCGAACACCTCAGTTCCGAGTGTTAGTGACAGTCCGGCAGAGTTTTTGGGGACTGGGGAAGGTGTCGAGGCCTCCCTTTGCCCGGGCCGTGAGGGGCCCGGCTCGGCGCCTCCCTGCTCCTCGCTCTCTCCCGCCGTGGGACGCCGGCGCTCCCGGCGCTGCCGCGGATCGGGATCTCCCCGCCGGGGGTGCGGGGGCAGCGGGGCCGGAGCCCGGGGCCGGAGCGCTGTCCGGGGTGCTGCAGGAGCGTTCCCGCACGTCTGCCCGACGGGGACGGGAGGCCGCATCTGAGCCGGGGGGACGGCGGCGTGGGGATTGGCAGCGGCTCCCGACGGCGTGAGCCCCGCTCCTCCCACCCCCGCCCTCGTGGCGGCGAGGGGGCGCACATCTGGGGGCGCACATCTGGGAGCGGGGGAGGGCGGGGGCGGGGGGAGGAGGCCGGGGCCGAGCCGGCAGCGCCGGGCCCTCCCCTCTCCCCTCTCCCCGCCCCTCCGCCGCGCGCGGCGCCGCCGGGACCGGGAGCCGGGACCGGAGCCGGGACCGGAGCCGGGCCATGCCAGCCGGAGCCCCCGCGGGCGCGGCGCGGCACCATGGCCGCTGAGAACCGCTCGGCGCCGGGCGGCGGCGCGCCCTGGGCTGGGCTGCCCGGTGAGTCGCTGCTCGGGGCTCCGTGTGCGAGGGCGGGGGGCGCGGGGCATCCCCGCAGGGTCCGGGGGGGTCGGCATGGCTTGGGGTGCATGGGGAGGGGGCTCCGCACCCCCGGGGGATGTGGCACGCGGTCTCCCAGGAATGGGGGAGGTGTCTCTGCCAACTTTCCCGCATTCCTGCCTCTCTCTTGGAACGCCGGGATGCCCCTCGGGTCGGGACCCTCGCGCTGGTTCGCTGCCCCGGGATGTCTGCAGCCGTGCCGCCCTGCCAGGGACCGGGGTGATGTCTGGCACCCCCTTTCCCTGCTCCCATCCAAACCAACAGCGTTCCCCGGATCCGCCGCTCGAGGAACCTCGGGTCCCTCTTGTCACCCAGGAAACAGCCTTGTCAGCGCCCTGAGTAGGGAATACGAGCAGCCTGCGGCTCGGGGACAGGCACCCCCCAGGAGGAAACCCGGGACGGGCGTTATTTGCTCCCCTGGTGCCTTCTCTGGGAAGGAGACATTCCCGGACAAGAAACTACCTGCGCGCTTTCTTTGCTTCCCTCGCTGTTCCAGCAAGAGCAACAGGGACACGATCCCCTATCTGTTGGATACTTTGTCGCCATACTGGGCAAACCCCTCTGGCGCTTGTGGCCACCTCCCAGGACATGACTAGGCAGAAGTTTGCCCCCTCTTCACAGAGCCCTTTGCCAGATAGGGCATTGCAAGGGAGACAGATCTTGCCCACTCTCCCCCAGTGTGGATCTCGTCTTCCCTTTAGCCCTTTCTGGCCCTGTTGCACCCCTGCTGCTGGTAATGGCAGAGCTGCCCCGTGCTCTCTGTTGGCACATCACGGACAAGAGTTGGGCAGCCACACCCTTCTTTCTTTCCAAAATAATACCATTGGCTTCAAATTAGGGAACAGTTCTTACAATTTTTCTTAAATAAAAGCAGCACTGGCTTCTGTCTGACCTGTTTTCAACCCCTCTGGTTGTGCTGTGGATGGATTTTTCTAGCCAGTCTTTGGAAAGCCCAAGGCTAGGGAGATACTTCCCAACCTGAGGAAGAGCTGGTGTTCCCCTGTGCCCTGCTGGGAGATGGGCTCTGTTTGAGCATTTGAAGGCTCCCTGCTTTATCACAACTGCCTTGAGTGACCTCCAAAGGTGGTTTGACTTCTGCCACAGCTTGCAGAGTGAGCAGAGAGGATGGAAGGGTTGCTACCAATGCAGTTGGGTGGCTTGTTGATGCAGGCACTGTCTATCAAAATACTCAGGTGACAGGATCCCAGAGCCCAGGTTTTTGGTGAAACAGCACCAGAGACAATGCTCACGTTGAAATCACAGGTGACACCAAGATGCTTTCGCTGTCTCTACTGCTGGGCACCACCTCCTGCTTCCTAACATCCTAACTCCTGTGATCTGAGCACCTGCTGCTGCTCTCCAGCCTGGACTAGGCCCCCACGAGACATCCAGCAAAGAGCAGGGCATCCAGTGGAGATCCCAATCAGCAGCCCATCCCTGTTCCCCCTTCAGCAGGGACGTCGGCCCGTGGTGGGAGCCCTGGGTGTGGGAGGTGGGGATGGGTGCAGGGGTGGCAGCAGCCCTGGTTCCTGCAGGAGCTGAGCCCGTGTGCCCTTGCTCCGAGTGGCAGCAAGTGTCCAGGGCTGGTGGATGGAGCTGGAGTGGCCCTGGGAGTGACCTGATGAGTGGGCAGAGGAAAGCTGGCGGGAGAAGGAGGAGAAGAGCTACCAGTAAAAGTGGTTTGTTTATTCACACGAGAGGCATACCCATCTCAGGAGGTCAGTCTGTTTTCTTTCATAGAAGAGAAATGAACTGAAATGATTAATTAAGGCTGTGATCCAATTACTCGGAGTTTGCAGAAGGAGCATGGTTTTTCTCTTTTAACTGTCCCCACAAGCTGTGTCCCCACCCCATTGATGGGAGGTTTTGTCATAGTTGGGATTTTGTTGTTTTGTTCTTTAAAATTAAAATGACAAATATCTCCCCAGGAGGAAAAAAAAAGGACAAAAACAAAAAAAGACAAAAACAGGGAATAAAAATAGTGAGACCAGGAGGAGCAGCTGATGCAGAGCAGTCCCTAGCATACCTTTGTGTTGTTGATGCTTTCTCTGCCTGCCCTGCTGAGCCCTGACCAGCAGCATCCACAGAGGAGAGGAGGTTTGGGGAGCGCCCAGCCGAGGTGGCAGATGCAGCTCTGCAAAGGCAGCAGGGGGATCAGTTGTGAGAGGAGAGGGAGATGGAGGCTGTTTGCAAGGGGCTGCTGCTTTCTGCACAAACACAGCTCCTCTTTCCACACGGACAGACACACAGCAACTGTTTCTTGTGCACAAGCTGACCCCTTCTCCTTGGCATGCTAAGCCAGGGCTTTGATGGGCATCTTCTGGAGAAACGGGCATTGTCCTCGAGCCAGCTGCTCCTCAGCCTGACGTGGGTCTATGCCCTTATTGCTCTCCAGTAAGCCAAGGGAGGAGATTTGCTTTGCATTTCAGCATCCATTCTGGCTCTAAAACTGCATGTTACAAGACATGTTCTGGGGAGATATGAGAGTGCAGGACCTGACACAGCGAGGAAATGGAAGTTTTGGACCAGATCATTCCCATGTACTTCCTCTTCTCTATTCATTCCCACCCCAGCATCCCCTGCTGACTGCTCTTTAGCTTGCCCAAGCACCAGCACCCACCATGAGTGGGCCAGGCCCCAGTGGGTGCAGTGAGGCTCCACACCCAGGCACTGTTGAAGCCTCTTCAAGCTGGTGGTTGGAACCATGCCAAATACATCCTTCTTCTGAGGGATTTGTGTGACCAGTCAGAAAGCGGACAACAGCTTTTAGGAAGACTCATGTGCTCTCCTGCCCAGGGCCCTGGCAGACCAGGAGGTGAGGGCCTGAATGTCTGGCTGCTGTCTAACTCAGAGCCAAGTGGAGGAGTGTGCCAGCCTCGACTGTCCCCAGGAGCACAACCCACCATGACATCCTTTTAAGCCTCTAGGCCTACAGTCTTGCTGCATCCAGACCCTTGAACATACCAAAGTGGACCCTTGCCCTGTATTCAAACAAATACATTTACTAAAGCTTCAGGGAGTTAGGCAATTCCTGGACTAATTAATCTGAGGCAAGTGTTCCCTGGTCAGGCTGATCCATGATTCCAGTATTTTACTGATGCATGAACACAGGGCAAGGTGTCTCATATACAGATCCTCCCCTTGATGCTTAGACACAGAGTTTTAGCAGGGGACACACAACCAGTCCCTGTTCCCCCAGCTAGAGACACCTGGGTGTCCTCACTCTGTCTGTCTGTTGGCAGCCATCCCACCTTCCCTGCGGATCGGTGCACTGGTCTTCTTGGGACTTTGTGCCAGGGCAGCATCATTTGCCCTGTGTTCAGGCCCTGAGTCCCAGCAGTGTGACACAGCGAGCGAGGCTCTGCTGGAGATGCTGCCCAGCCCTCGCGTGCGGCGCGCAGCTGCTCACACCTTTGCCCCGGGGCTGCTCTCAGGACCCTCCAGAGATGCCTTCAGCCCTGAGGCTGCACCACATGGAGGAGGAGCTCCAGCAAAGGCTCTGTTTTTACCTTGTATGATGCAAGTTTGCGGAGAAAATTAACATCACCAGCCTGTCCAAGCCTGCAAATGCAATGGCTGTAGGCACAGTGCTTTTGTCCCTCTGACGATCCCCAAAACTGCTGCTGGAGGTCCTGCAAATCAGAGCATTGCTGTGACCCTGTCCCCGTGATGCTTTATGTCCTGTGCAACGTGTGCCCCATTCCCAGTCGGTGCATGAGGCAGGGGCAGAGGTGTGTTCCCTTCCCGAGTGCCCTGTTCCCTTCCCACCTCCCGCCCCAGCGCTAGGCAGGTTGAGGTGTGCGGCTGCAGAGGAACCTCTCCCACCTGTTCCAGTGACTCAGAGAGAGCTGGAGAGGGAAGCACAGGGCTGTTTATTTGTCTTCAAGAGTCTTGAAGAGGAGTTACATCCCAGGTCACTTGGTGAAGGAGGGGCAGCAGCTAGGAATTTTGTCCTTTAAAGGCAGAACTCGGTGCAAACCGTGGAGCTCCTTGAGCTCAGCAGGCTTGGCCTGAGCTATCGGCATGTTACTGAGATATTGAGGGTGGCTGTGCTCCCCCAATAGAAAAAAAAGAAAGCCAGGCAGAGAAGCAGCCCCTCTGATACCACAACTGCTTTTAAATCTAGCATATTGTATAGCACCTTGCAGCTTGGCAGAGGAGGCAGTGGGGCTGGCACCGGGAGCCTCAGCTGGATATGTCTGGAGGTGAAATGTCATCAGCAGCATTAAGGCTCCTGGTGAATTTGGTTTGCATTGGCCAGTTAAGGGGTTAATGTCTTCAGCCTCTTTAAGCAGAATTAGATTTATTTGTCTGTGGGAAACTCAGCTGCAGTTGTGCAACACTGAGGTCTGAAAACATGAGTCTGCAAACACGATGTCCCGGGCCCTGCATCCGCTCCAGGTCACAGAGCAGCTCTCCAGAGGCCTCCATGGCACTGTGCTTCACTGGCCCCTCACTTGCAGACCCTGCCAGTGTCCATGCCAGCTCCTAATCCCAGGCAGCGTGGCAGGCTGCTTCTGCTGAGGAGGGATGAAGGTCCTTGAGGGATCTTGGCATGACTGAGATGGGAGAGTACCCGGCATCTCGCCGTCTCTAGTGTCACTGGGGTAGTTTGGATCCCTCCTCTGCTGACAGTTACATCATGTGCAGTCCCAGATAAGGCCAAAAAAGTGCATGCATGTGTACAGAGAGGAGTGGAGAGCAATGCAACCCTTCTGGCATCTGCCTTTGCCTGGCAGGCATAAATTGCCTGGCCTTAGGCCTGCCCTTCTGCAGCACTTAGGAGCAGTGTCTAGCATGGTGGTCTCTATGCTTCTTGCAGAGCTCAGATAACTCACCAAGGCCCAGAAGTAATGCTCACCTCATGAAACCCTCTGCTATTATGTGCAGTCCCTGTCCATGAGGTGGCTAAAACCCTATGCTGTGGGGTGAGCAGCACTGCATCCCTGACTGTCTCAGCTGCATCCCCACCCTACGGCTCATGGGGACCTGGGGAGCAAAAAGGGTGAGGGGGCCAGCATGGGGACCAGCCCCTGCCTTATTCAGCACAGCACAACAGGCTGGATCAGCATGCTGCCGTGACAGAGGTGGCTCCAGGCTGGGCTGGGCTGCCTGAGCCAGAGAGCTGCAGCCCAAAGAGGTTTCCAGCTCCAGCACCGCTCCCACTCTGCCCAGCAAGGAGGTGGTGGGAGCCTCCAGAGAAGGCAACAGGGAGAGGTTTGCAGGCAGTGTCTCTGTGTGAGGTCCCTCCTTCTAAGAAGATTTTCTTAGGATTTTCTCTAGAGGAGATAAGTAATGCCTCCCTGGCAGACCGAGACTATTCCCACCTCTATCCTCTCCATCCCTCCCCTTTTCTGTTGGAGGGATTTCCTACCTGCTCTCCTTCCCTGGCACTTTGACCCCCACATTTTCCATTCTGCCTGTCCATGCCCTGGCTCTCCTGCCCATCTTCTGCCACAGCTCCTCTTCCTCACTCTATCCCTTTGCGCAGACATCACCTCCAAATCCTCTGTCAGGTCTTGTGGCCAAATGGGGTCTCATATTTTCAGTTTCCTTTTTCATTAGCACCCCAAAGATTCCCATCTGCTATCTTCCCCCAGGAGTAGGGCTCTCACATATGCAAGAACCCTCCATCCAGCAGGGTTCTTGCTCCTGCCTGATTTTCTGCCCTTGGCTCAGCTCTTTTCTCTCATCCATTGCTTAGCTCGCTCATTTGTCCTCTCAAAGCCCTGTGGAGCTTCTCCATGGGGCAAGGGGCTCTTGTTTCCATTGCCAAGTCTTTAAAATTTCAGATGAGCACCTTACTGTTTGCTCCCTGTGGTGCCTCAGCTCTGGGATGAGTTACAAGCATGTCCCCGTGCCAGAGCAGCGTTGCATCTCTGGCTGCCTGAGCTGCATTCCCCCTCAGTTCATGGGGCCCTGGGGACACGCAGGGTGAGTGCAGGGTGCTGCAGGTCTCTGCATGAGGGCCAGCCCCTGCCTTATTCAGCCCAGGCACCTGGGGGGGCAGATCCCTGGCCTGGGGGGGCAGATTCCCCATGTGGGTGGTGGGGACCTGGCATGGGCACCTGTGGCTGTGTGGGGCCATGGCAGAGTGAGGGGGCTTCCCTACAGCTGGCTTCCCAAAAGGAGCCAAGTCCTTCCCCCTTGCCCCCAGGCAAGGCCTGTCCCTGGGGAGGGGAGCTGCTTTTCTAAGCAAACAGCTCTTGGGTGTTGCAGCACTTGTCCCTCTGGCTCTCAGTCACTCCTCCACCATTCTCTCTGCCCCAGGCATCTGGTCCCCACCACTCACCTCTCCCTGGGAAGAGCCCAGCTAATCCAGGCAGTCACTTGTTGCTGCAATCCTCTCTCTCCCCCCTCCTTCCTCTCTGCTGGCTGGTCCCAGAGCCCTTCTCGGCAGTGGGACCTGTAGCAGCAGCAGGGTTATTTCTGCTGGGCTGCCTTGAAACAGCTGGGTTCTGTTAAAGCTTCAGCCAGGCATATAAAAGAACATGAGCATCTCTCTGAGGCAGAGAGCATTAATGCAGTGGATGGGAAGGGAGAAGTGTGTTTCCAGCCCAGCTCAGCTGGAAGCCCTGCGCCTTCCTAGCTCAGGCACCAGCAGGGAGCTGCACCCTGGGGCGGCCGAGGGCACTGTGTCCCCCGGGTCCTGCTGTGCCGTGGTGAGCCCTCTCCCGCCGGGATGTTCCCACCGGAGCCAGCGCAGGAGGCTGGGAGCTGCTGGGGAGCCGCCGGTGCCAGGGAGCTGCAGGCTGGGCACAGCAGGGTAAGGCTGGAATTCGGCTTGCGTGGCATTTGCCAAGCACACTTGCTAGTGGAGTTCCACTGATAGGCCATTTATTTGGCCTGATAATTGGGTGACAGGAGGTTAATTAATTGTCAGAGTGACCAGTGTTCTGGTAGGCTATTTATAGGAGTGACCTTTCAATTACTTTTTAAAAAACACTTTCTCTCTGGCTCGCTTCTTGTCTGGTGATGCTGTGGGTAAATGGCATGTGGCCCCTTACAGCCTGCCAAGGGCACATTAGGGATCCAGGCAAGTACAGGCACGTTTGGGCAGGGGGAGCAGCTGCGGCTGCCGTGGGACGCTGGTGAGCCTGCCAGGCTGGGCTCCACCAGCAGGAGCAGCTCAACATCCGCGGCTCCCCGCAGCCGGACCCAGCCAGCCTGGGTGCGGCACCTCGGCTTCGCTCGGACAGCCAGCATTAACCACAGGGAAGGCAGGGAGGCTCCTGGCTTGCCTGGGGGGGTGGCGGGCTTACCAACCTCAACACTCCCTTCTGGCCTGGACGCAGCAAATTTTACAAACCTGATGCACAAACACACACCAGGCACGGGGGGAGTTCCCTGGCCCCCTCACCTCCCCCTGCAAGCTGGCTGCTCCTGTGCTGCCGAGCTTACTGCTTCTCCAGCGGCTCCAGGAAAAGCTGTCAGAGGTTCTTAACTTGTGGGGTGGAGGAAATTGCTTTGCCTCATGAGGACCAGTTGAATAGCAGAGGAAGAAAGAAGAATAAATTATTCAATGGAAAAATCAAATGCGCAGAACCCCATATGTTACTGACAAGAAACAATTCCTGTTCCACAATGGCTCAGATCTCCTCTGGAGCAGGATAAGGACTTCAGGGATCCATCGACCAGAGGGGTGAAAGCGCAGCCACCAGCTGGAGCTTGAAGGGCTTGCCATTTTAATGCAACAGCTCCTGCTGGCCCCTCATCTCCTTTCTGTTTTTCTGGTTGTTTATTGTCTTCATCATTCCAACGCAGAAGCACGGAAGCAGACCAACACCAACCCTCCCCTGCCAGACATGGGGCGGGCCCTTCATCTTCTCTCATATGTTGTATTTCTAAGGTGCCTGTTCCCAGCATCTAGGAATTCTGTTTCCACACTCTGAGGGGTGTGAATCTGTCAACCAGAACAACCCTTCACTAGTTATAAAGTAGTGCCATGATTCAGGAACTAATTAACAGCTATTAGATAATGCAATTAGCGCCACAAACTGCCATCCTACCCTAAGTATACCTTTCCTTTGTGAGCGTGAGCCATAAATGTCTAGTGTCTTCTGTTCCCTGTTTTTTCTCTCTCCTCTCCTCCTTGCGGTGGTGGCTGCACAAACTGCCCAGCCCCACATCACATCAGCAGTCTGACCTGACAGGATTAATCCCGTTAAGACTTTTACCCTCTCTGCACTTTTAGGAAGGCCAAGATAGGCAGGGGGCTGGCAGTAGGGCTGCCTTGGCCCTTTCCAAATGTCACACCAAAGGTGATGTGCCCAGGCCCAGCCTTGGCACCCAGAGAGAGCAGGAGGTGATGTGTACCTTCTCCTGGAATGTGCCTGTGGTGCAGGGGGCCACCTTTCCTCTCTCCTGGAGACAGGCAGCTCCCAGACCCCCACAGGATCCATTCAGCCAGGAGCTGACAGCCACAGCCCCTCCATCCTGTCCCTGGGCTCGAGGTCCTTTCAGTTGTGCTGTTGCTCCAGACCCATGCAGGGCTAAAGCCCATTTCCTCTGGGAGCAGCTTATGCTCGCAGGCGCCCACTAAAGCACGGCTTTCTGTGATTCCTCTCCCTCCCCTGTGACATCTCCCTCCCCAGGCTGGTGTGCGGGTGTGGGGCTTGCTTTATGATGGGGTTCCTTGCAGAGCTCTGCTCGCTCCCAGAGGCAGAATGTCACTTCCACCGCATGTGGACCAGACATGGCTTTGCCCTGCCTTGCACCTGCTCCCTGGGTATCCCCAGCCCTGAGGATGATGCTGGGATGGGGGCAGTGCCACAACAGGAAAGGAGACGGCTGGTGATGCCATGTGGGGCAGGGGCTGTGGAGCAGAGGGCGGCTGTGCAGTACAGAGAGAAGATGTGGGGAACACTGGGGCAGGAGGGCTGCTTGCTCCAGGAGCTCATCCATCACGCAGGTGTGTGTAAATGCCTTTGCTGTGCCGTGCAGGGGGCAGCCAGCTCCTTCTGCATCAGGAGCAGCAGGGGCGGGAGGGAACTAACCCCTCCATCCCACGTGGGCCGAGTGCTCAGCAGGTGCTCAGTCACGAATGCAGCCGACGGAACACCGGCCTCCAGCTGCTGCAGATTCTTGGTCACAGGGTGGTCACCAGCAGTCCGTGACAGGGCTGTCTCCTCTCCTACCTGGCAAGAGGCTGAGGCAGCCTGTAGGAGCCGACAGGCTGGGAAGGCTGGCTGGGAAGGCGCATGAGGCGCATCAGGGAAACAGCAGGAGTATGCTGCTGCGGTCTCAGGCGTCACCTGTGACAGAGCGCTGGCTTTGCTCTCGCTCTGGGGTTGACTCCTCGCACAAGAGTGGTCACACCCATGATTGCCGGCAGCATTGGAGACCCTGCTGTGCCCACTGCCCGCAGTAGTTGGGCCCCACCCAAATTACAATTTTCTCTGCTTGGATCTGTGGCTGTGTGGGAAGGGAAAGGTATTTCCCTTGATGACACAATTGGTGATCACTGCAGCTGCCACAGAAGCTCTTGGACTGGAGGATGCTATCAGTAAAGAGTTGGAGTCTCCCAACGGCTTCGATGGAGAGGAGACAACCAGCTGTAAATCACTGCCAAAAGTCTGAGGGAATTTGCAAAGCCAGTTGGTGTCACAGGTAAGGGTGTCAGCCCTAGGAGCCCTACTGAAGTGTTCTCTCAGCTTTGTCAAGGCTTCTCTCAAACAGGGGATTGCTTTATTTTTTGCTGTTAGGTGAAGGCTTATCGAGTTTAAGGGCTCAGTGTTTAAGCCCACCTTCCGAGGCGGCAGCTGCCTCTGCCTCCTCACACCAGTTTGCAGCGTGACCTCTGGGTGGCATCCAAAGGCTCGCCTGAGGGGCTGCCGCGGCCTTTTCTCCTGTCTTGGGACACGTACAGAACAGTTCGGGCTTGAGATGGACTTTTCTTACTTTGGGTAACTGAGAACACAAGCCTCTGTCAAGGCTGATAATTAATTAGACACGCTTAGAAGAGGATGCCAGTTCAGGAACAAAAGTGAGAAAACTGAAACCCACATTTTAGCAGAGACGATGGAAAGGTTTCTTTTCAAGACTTTCAAATTCTTCTTGGAAGAGCTGGGGTAGATGTCTGCATGATTGCTAGCTTGTCTGATCAGTTTGATTAGCTGTTACAAGAATGACAGTTAAATCTCCCCATCTCACCAAAGTGAAGAAATTAAAACTCATTTCTATTGTACTGAAACCACCCCCCAAACTGCCATGATTATATATTTCTAAGCCATTTTATACACTTATCACCTCTTCTCATATCCCTGGCTGGGTGCCCAGGAAGGATGGCAGCAGAAACCTCTTTCCCTCTCCCTTGATGCATCCCTTGTGCTTGGAGCTGGGTGCAAATCTCCAAGCCTGGGCAATGCTGCCAGGCTTCCTCACCCCATCTGTATGTGGCATGTAGCATCTACCAAAGGGCATTGCTTTCTTTTAAAAGCCTTTTGTCTTCACAGACATGCTTAGAGGATAATGGTAGGTATTTCTTTGTCCCTCACCCACTTATTTTCCTTGCACCTGTAAGAGGAGCTCCATCACTATCACAGCTGTATCCTTGCTAATGCAGAAGCTGCCTAAATGGCTACATCAGATCCTGGCTTTAGCATCTCAGCAGCCACATTTCCATTTAATTACACCTGTATCTCTTTAGAAAGTGCTTATATTAAAAACGTGGCTATTTGCTGCTGGCAGACATCTCCTACCCTCACCACAAATGAAAGACAAGGACATTTCTTTTCAAATACTTAAAACAGACAAACTGATCTCAAAGCCTGCCAGGCCCTATTCAGAAGAGGTGTGTGTTAAAGGCACATTTATACATTCAGCAAAATCAGCTTCAGGAGTCCTGGGCATTTGGAGTCATCTCCCAAGCCAGAGACACACTGTGCTGAGCACTCCCACTGTGGGGACACTCGCTGGCTCCTGCTGGTTTCCGGGCAGCAGTGCCCATGAGGCTGAGCCCCTGCCCCGGGCACCAGGAGCAGCTGCTGGAGGGGCTGCCCTCCATGGTCTGGCAGGGTTGGAATGCCCCCAGAAGCCAGGGTGAGGCTGGTGAAGGCCCAGCATGTTTTGGAGGTCTGGATGGTGTGGGAGAGGCAGGTTCAATGGAAAGCTCTTCTGTCCTGCCCAACTCCCTCAGTGCCTTTGCTTTTCCTTTGCTTTCCAGGAAACTCCCTTTCGTCTCAATACAGCACTTCTTGCCTATTGATTTTTTTTTTTTTAAAGTCCATTCCACTCTTACCTCTTACCTTGGGTGATTAACTACAGGCATCTTGGTTTGGATGAAGGCAGTAATTCTGTCCATAATTCTCATCACTTTTCATAAATAATTCCGTGTATCATGCTGAGGTGTCTGACTCCACACTGTACATCTGGCCTGGGTGGCTGCAGCTGCACTGTGATGTAGGACTGAGGGAAGGGGTCATTGCTTCCCAGCATCAGTGACTGATGGCATTTGTGCAGTTCCCTCCCTTTCCTGAGCCTGCTGCGCTGTGCGCTGCGCCACACCAGAGCACCCACCTTCAGCCTTTCTTGTCTTTTCAGCATCTGTATCTCAGCAGTGTCACCCTTTGGGCAGGATCACCTCTGTTGGACAGGCTGGTGCCCTCAGTAAGATGTTGTGGGATGCACACAAGATGTGGTGTAACTTGCTGTTTTCCTTCTCTCAGATTTCATCTTCCAGAAGGAGCTATTTGCTGTGAGAGACACAGGTGAGCCGAGCAGACCATGGCACGGGTTTTGCGGGTTAGGCCTCTCTTGGGGAGTGCTGTGGGGAGGTCAGTGGAACATGCCTGGGGTACACCATCACCCTGCTCTTGTCCCTGGGGCAGGGCACTGGCTCCATGCTGTGCTGTTCTGGCAGTGAGTGCTGTATGTGCATCCCTCCTGGCTCTGCAGTCCTCTTTCCCCAGCTCTTTGGCTCCCCTTTGTGCCTCTCTGGGCACTCCTGCTTTTCTCCCTGCAACTCATTTGCCTCCTCTACTGCTAAATAGGGACACAAAAAATGCCTCCAATGGACTCCTGGAGTGGCAGAGAGGAGTCCAGGAATGCCAGCAGATTTTTGAGCACTAGTCAACGGCAGTGCTGGCCTGGGAAACTGAGGAAATGCTGCCAGGACAGGCTGACAGGTCTGATATTCTCCCTTTCTGTCCTCGCTCTCCTTGCAGATCCCATGCACAACCTCTCTGCTCAGCCCTGGCAGGCAAAGATGGCCAACCTGACCTATGACAACTTCACCCTGGGCAACCACTCCGAGGTGGCTGTGCAGCCTCCCACCAACTACAAGACAGTGGAGCTGGTTTTCATTGCCACTGTCACCGGCTCACTCAGCCTTGTCACCGTGGTGGGGAACATCCTGGTGATGCTCTCCATCAAGGTGAACCGCCAGCTCCAGACTGTCAACAACTATTTCCTCTTCAGCCTGGCCTGCGCAGACCTCATCATCGGGGTCTTCTCCATGAACCTCTACACGGTCTACATCATCAAAGGCTACTGGCCACTGGGGGCCGTGGTGTGCGACCTGTGGCTGGCTCTGGACTATGTGGTGAGCAATGCCTCTGTCATGAACCTGCTCATCATCAGCTTTGACCGGTACTTCTGTGTCACCAAGCCCCTGACGTACCCGGCCAGGAGGACCACCAAGATGGCAGGGCTAATGATCGCGGCCGCGTGGATATTGTCCTTCATTCTCTGGGCCCCTGCCATCTTGTTCTGGCAGTTCATTGTAGGCAAGAGGACAGTCCCTGAGAGGGAATGTTACATCCAGTTCCTCTCCAACCCAGCGGTGACATTTGGCACAGCCATTGCTGCTTTTTACCTGCCCGTGGTCATCATGACGGTGCTGTACATCCATATCTCCCTGGCCAGCAGAAGCAGGGTAAGGAGGCACAAGCCTGAGAGCAGGAAAGAGAGGAAAACCAAGTCCCTCAGATTCCTCAAGGGCCCCATGGTCAAACAGAACAACAATAATTCTCCCAAGAGGGCCGTGGAGGTGAAGGAGGAGGTGAGGAATGGGAAAGTGGATGACCAGCCATCTGCACAGACAGAGGCCACTGGCCATCAGGAGGAGAAGGAGACATCCAATGAGTCCAGCACCGTCAGCATGACCCAGACCACAAAAGACAAGCCCACAGCAGAAGTCTTGCCAGCAGGGCAAGGACAGAGTCCAGCCATCCCCCGGGTGAACCCAACTTCCAAGTGGTCCAAGATTAAGATTGTCACCAAGCAGTCTGGGTCTGAATGTGTCACCGCCATTGAGATCGTGCCAGCTAAGTCAGGTGCCTCTAACCACAACTCCCTGGCCAACAGCCGCCCAGTCAATGTTGCCAGGAAGTTTGCCAGCATCGCCAGGAGCCAGGTACGGAAGAAGCGCCAGATGGCTGCCCGGGAGAAGAAAGTCACCCGCACCATATTTGCCATCCTGCTGGCCTTCATACTCACGTGGGCACCCTACAACGTGATGGTCCTCATTAACACCTTCTGTGAGACCTGCGTGCCCGAAACAGTGTGGTCCATCGGCTACTGGCTCTGCTATGTCAACAGCACCATCAACCCAGCCTGCTATGCCCTCTGCAATGCTACTTTCAAGAAAACCTTCAAGCACCTTCTCATGTGCCAGTACAGGAACATTGGCACAGCCAGATAAACTGGTACTCAGGGACCACTTCAGTATCCTTATGGAAACCCTTCCCTTTGCCTCCTTTGCCAGCAGGGGTTCTTCTGCTCACCACTCACAACAGTGCAGACTGTGCAGTGATTGCAGAGGATGCCCTTCATCCAATGCTGACAAAAATCCAAGGCATTTCTGAGCTACAGGTCCTTCCAGTCACCCTGGGCCTGGGGACTAGCTCAGGGAGCCAGGGAGAAAGCCAGAGGCAAGAGGAGATGTGGTCACCAGGAGCCCTTCCCAGCTCCATGCTCTTCAGATTGGCCAAATGGCATCAGTGTTTCTCCTAAGACTGGATGTACCTTTTTCCCCAGCTGACCATCTCCATGGCATCAGATCTTGTCTGCATGCAGATGGGCTAATGCTGGATGCTTTCCATTGGCTTATAAAGCGTTTATTACCCAAGAAATGAAAAGAAACCAGGGTCAAACATTGCTAGACATCTTGGACCAGGCTGACTCAGGCAGGCTAATGGGGAGTCCTGCTGGCCCAGGCAGGCCCCCTGTGAAGGTAGTCAAGATTGGACCCTAACAGATGTGGCAAGATGCTTCCTTTCCCTTGAGAGTGCCATCAGACATCCTCACCCAGGGTCCTGGGGCAGAATTTTTCCCTGGGCTCTGGCTCTGCTCTCCCCTTCACATCCTTTCTGCCCTCAGACAGCAATTTGCTGGAAAGACAGACAGATAAACCAAGCATTTCACTCCTGGGTAAGGAGTGTGAGACCCAGTTGCCCCCGACAATGATGGAAACTAAAACTGGAAAGAAAAGCCCTGGTGTGGTGCAGGACTTCGTTCCACAGCCCTGGGGGAATGGGGACCCTGAGTGGTGGGCAGCAGTGACTGTGAAAATAACTGTCCTTGGGAGAGACAGGGGGGACCTGGGGGTCTCAGAAGGGTGGGAAGAGGGTCTGCAGTGTGGCCAAGGGGCCCCGTGTCTCATCTGGGCCGTGAGCAGGTCCCCGCTCTCCCTGCGTGGGAGGGGGGGAGTGGGTGTGGGAGGCCTAATGCATGGCTCTGGAGGCAGGAGAGGATGACGGTGGCCTCCAGCCCCCTCGTGCCCTGAGTGCAGGGGGCTCCTGCAGGGAGGCCAAAGGAGCTGGTTGCTGAGCTTTGTTCATGGATGTAACGCTGTCACGGGTGTTGTTGCAGGGCCCTCAGCATGCGGGCTCCAGCCAGCGCCTCCAGCCTCCTCCCAGCCACCCCTGTGTGCAGCCCAGAGCGCCCTGGGGCGGCTCCCCAGCTTCTCCCAAAGCCGGGTGCAAGCCTTCTCCTTGCAGCCAGGTGCAGGCAAGGGACGGGATGGGGCCGCTCTAGCACTGCAAACTCTGTGTCCGTATGTCCTTCCTGTCCTCATGCCAGGGTGCAACCTGCAGAAAGGCTGCTCCAGCCCGGATGGGAGCCCCTCCATCACTGCCTTTAGGGGTACCCAAAATGCCTGGTGGGTTTCTGGGTATTTTTAAACGGTTACAACTGCAGCCCAACACACCCCAAGACAAATAAAGACCTTGGACCAGGAAACTAATGTCCATGGTGCGAGGAATGAATGAGTCATCACCCGGGTGGCTCCTTCCCTGCTTCCCAGTGTCACCCACTGCTGACATTTCCTGTAGCCCATCCCTTCTGCCAAGAGTAAGGGGTGGCAACCAGAAGGTTGTTGCAAAGAGGCTGGTGCTTTGTCCAGGACCATGTGCATGTGGCACCCAGGCCAGCTGCATGGTAACTTCACTGCTGGTGCCAGTGGGGTCAGCAAAACTGGGGTTTGCTGGGGTTTCCAGCACAGCAGCACCTTGTGGGGACAACAGGGGAATTCTGATACTTTTTTAAAAAAGATTTTTATTGGAAAAGAAAAAGAAAAATTCCAAAAGGAGAGCTCCCACCCAGCATTGGCGTTGGCATGGCAAAGGCAGAGGTACTGCAGCCTCAGCATGGACACACATGAGAGGAGACACAGTTGTTTCTCAGGGTGATGGTTGTGTTTTCCTCAGCTGCTGTGGGTAAGTCATGCCCCAGCCAAAGGGATGCTGAAATAAATCCCCTGAGGTGAGTGCAGTCCTTGAGTGAGAAGCTTCAGTGATGGGGGTACTCAGGCATTCAACAGCCAGCCCTTCCCTCTGGCCCTGGTACCTGGTGGAGGAGCAAGGAGGCTCCTGGGCTTGCAAAAGTATGTGCTAAAGGCAACTCATTTGTGCTGGAGGGTGGAAAAATGTGTGTTCCATCCCATCTCTCTGAGCACATCCCAGTGAACCCCAACAGCAGCCCAGAGTAGGTGAGCAGGATGCACAGGTAGTGCCCATGGGGCAGCAAGGAAGGAGGCAGCCTATCCTGCAGGGTGGGTGGGTTTGCTCTCTACAACACTAATGATTAAAACAAGGCATCTCAGTGAAAGAGGAGGTCATGGAAAGGAGTAAGGAGAGGAGGAGGAAGACTGTAGTGTGGGCCAGCTACAATTGGACATCCAGTCCTGTAGACACCGTGTTGAGGGGCTGATGAGGACGCTGGTTTCCTGCTCTAGTCCTTCCCCTTGCCCTTCTTTGCTGCATTCAAGAAGCACAGGAGACAAAAGTTAGTGCATGTGCTGGCAGCTCACAGTCCCCCAGACGCTGCTGTGGTAGAAATGTAGCCAGCATGGCTGGCTGAGCACAGCGCAGTGGCTGTGTCCCTGCAGGCAGCCTCCTTTTGTACCAGTCCTAGTGAGGAGAGCAGGGAATCCCCATCCCACCAAAGATGGCAGTGGTTTGTGGGGGGAACACGGTTTTTCCTAGTAGCACCTCCCACCCTGCCAGCAGCTGGACTTCACAGTGCAAAGGAAAGAGCATCCAGCAAAGCCAACCCCAATAGGCCAAGGTACCTCTGAAAAACCCCTGGGCAGGATTGCCACAGGACCCTTCTGGGGACACGAGTGGTGGGAACTGACCTTTGGACTTTGACTTGATCTTGGAGGAGCAGGGCTTGGTCACATAGACAGTCTCCTCACACTGGGCATTGTACAGGGCCTTCTTCAGGATTCCGGAGCGAGTCTTCAGGCCAGTCTGAGCACTGCAGCCTCCCCAGCTCTCAAATTTGTACTTGCAGTCAGCTGGATGAGTGGGAGAGGCATCAGAACTAGCCAGGACCTGGTGGGACATTAGCCCTGGTCACCCAGCACAGGGTGGTCCCCACCTCCATGTACTCACCTCCAAATTTCTTCTTCCAGTTGCAGGGGATCTTGCACTTGAGCTTCTTACTCTCACCTTTGCAAGTTCCCTCGCGGTAGCCCAGGCCACAGTCCTTACTGTTGGGAACACAGGGTCCCCAGCGCCAGTCCTCGCACTTAGAGCCATCCTTCTTTGTCTTTTCTGTGCGGAAAAGTGGAGTGGAGTGGGTGCTCTCTGCAGGAACAGGGGAGAATGCCCCACTCTGCCCCACTGCCCCCCTGCCCCAGGCTGCCCCTCACCTTTCTTGTTCTTGCCAGCCTCAGCGGTGGCGGCCACCAGGATCAGCACCAGGAGGAGGAAGAGACTCCGAACCTGCATCCTGCCTGTGGAGGAAGGAGAGAACTGGGTGGGTTGGAGGCTGGGGTGCAATGTGGTGTCGAGGAGGGGCATGGTGGGCTGTGGGCAGCCTGTATAAGGCAGGAGTAGCACACACTCACCTACATGCCTGTGTACACCCCTGTGCCCTGCTTGGTGCCACCCAGTAGAATATGTTCACTAATTGCAACAGGAAGATTAATTGTGTACCTCAACAACCGCCTCCCACCAGGGAGCTGCAGGGCTGAGAGATTGTTCCCACCCCTGCAGCCACCCCAATGTCCTGTATGTGGTCGAAATGCTCTCCATGGGAACCCCACAGCCCACACAGCATCTGGGGAAGGACATACAGTTGCCAGCCCTTACCCTCATATTTCTCTGTGAATCCTTTATTCATAACCCAGCAGGCTGCTGCCCCATATCAAAGAGCCTTGGGGCCAGGGAACACAGCTCCCACAGTACCTTACTCCAGTTCCAGAGGATGCCAGAGAGAAGGAAAAAAGCCCGGGAAAACAAACCTGCTTTCATGAGAGGTCTGAAAGTTATATCAGTGGATTAAACACCAAAAAAAAAGCACCTATCAATGTGGGAGATCATTGGAGGGATGGACCCTGCTGCCCATGCCACCCATGCATGCAGGGGGTGAGCAGGTGTGCACACACCTGGGAGCAGGTTGGGGACAAGGGCGCACACACATAAGGGTTCTGCTCTGGGGATCGAGCCCTGTCCTCCTGCCCCGGTGGCCTTGGACCATGTGACGGCTCCTCTCTGGCTGCCACCACAAGACTCTGAGGGATGGTGCTGCCCACACTGGGCTCCCAGATCCTGCTCTCAGTGGGAACAGGAGTGCAGGCATGCAGACCAGCATTTGAAATCTGGAGACGCCATTCCTGTTCCCCCAAAGCCTTCTAAGATGCCACCCATATCTGTGTGGCAGCAGCCATCCAGAAAATACACGGCACCTGCCCTGACTCTGTGATGGGCTTTGCAGAACTGGGCTGTAGAGGACAGGATGAACCACAGGCCCCAGGGGACATCAAGGAAGGGAAGAGCCCGGGGTCAGCATTTGATCCCTCCCCTGGGCTCCCTGGGCAGCATGCCAGAGAGAGCAGCATCCCACATTACTCAGGGTCCAGTGCATTCACCTTTCATGCATCCACCGCCAAGCTACCAGCTTTGCTCTGCATTGAACTGTCACAGGGAATTACACAGAGTGGCTGGCTGAGGGCACAGTCGTGGGGCTGAGATCTGCCTTCCCCCTCACCCAGCCCGGCTGGGAGCCATCCTGCCAAGCACAGCACAGCTCAGCTCTGCTCTCACCCATCTGCCTTCAAAGGGGACAAGGGCTCAGCCAAGATAGGCTGGTTACAGATGACAAGGCTGGAGCTGAGCTGACTTACACACATGGCGGTCCCACTTTCTGCAGCGGCTCTTAGGGGGTAGCTCATCTGACATCCATATTATTCACACCATCACCCTGATTTCACGTGTTCTGTTAACTTCTCCCATACTTTGCTGCTGAGCATTTCCCTGTGCTCCTTGCACCTACCTCCCATCCCTCCCACTAACCTTCTGCTCAGGCCCTTCTGACATGGTCTTCTGCAGGGCAGACAGCCATAGCTGCTGTGCTCATCCCCGTCTCACCTCCAGGCATGGACTCCCTCTGTTTGCCACGGGCACAGTGGGGCCCTGCCCATATAAATGGAGGGATGCCAGAAGGATACCCTCTGAGGGGGTGACCAGCCACAGCCCCAGCAACCCCTGAATTTGCTCCCAGGCTCAGACCAGCACGTCACCTTCCCCAGGCAAAGGTCTGCAGGGACCTTCAGTCGTGGCTCATCCTAAAGCATTCAGAAGGAAAAGGGAGTGCAGTTTTCCAACTGGTTTTCCAAACAGCCAGGCAAACAAGAGTTTTTTCTGGCTGGGCTTACAGCACCTTCAGGCATGCTCGCACAGCCCTACTCCTCCTGCGTCCCTGCGGGGCCCTGGCTTCTCTCCTCCTCAGATGCTGGCTGGCTCTCATGTAACATCAGCCTCTGTTCTCCCTTCCCCCTACTCCAGCTGCTCTGGGTTTTTATGATCTAGATTAGCTCTAAAAAGAAAAATTAAATCACCTGGTGAAGCTGAAGCTCTAAAAAGAAAAATCACCTGGTGAAGCTGAAGCAGAGCTCAAATACCCACTATTGCAATGGGAAAGCTTGGACCTCTCTCCGGACACCGTTCCAGGGCAGGTAGTGCCATCGACTTCTCCTAACATCACACGGCCCACACATCCTCCGCAGCTCCTGATCCCGCAATGCTGACCCCATGCGCTCCCGGGAACGGAGAGGGGCCGGGCTGTCCCCCCCTCACAGCCCTTGTCCAGAAGTGGGACCTCTCGGCTCGGCTCAAATTGCAGCTGGCTCTGGCGGTGGTGGGCGCAGCGCTGCTGTCCTCCCTCTGCGGGCTGAGCTGCTTCCCAGCCTCCGGGCAGGCAGCCCGGCACCCGAGGAGCCAGCCCAGCGCCCGGGAGCCCGTGGCCTGGAGCGACAAGCACCGCCACAGTAGGAAGTTCCCTGCTGCCTGGAAAAGGGACACCGAGCGTGTGGCCGTGAGCCAAGGCGTTGGCACGGCCGGGAGGCTTTCCTAGAGGTGCTGAGGGAAGCACGGGGGCTGTGGGGCTCTCCAGCAGGCGGCCTCACCTTCCCCTCGCTGTGAAGAGAAGGTGCTCCAAGGGAAAAGTGTTTTGCCCCTGCGCTGAGGGCAGAGAGAGGAGCAGGCAGCGCCCTTCCGCACTCTGCCCTCTGCTCCCTCCTCAGGGTAGATGCTGTGCCCAGAGCCCCGTAGAGCCTTTCCCTCGCCCTCCGGAGAGGCGGGCGGTGGTCGATCCCTGCTCCGGGGCAGCTCCCCGGGCTCCGATCGGAGGATCTCCACCAGCTGAGTTCTCCCCGAACCAGTGTGGGGTGCTTCCCCAGAGGAATGGGAGGGGGGGGTGGTAGGATGCCGGGCCACTGACTCAACTCGTCTGCTCTCCAGGAGCCCTGACTCCCTACCGAACTCCTTCCTTCTGCATCTCCAGGCTCTTCCGTGGCTCCTCTCAGACCATCCCGCACCGGGGGGGCACCGCCCCCCGTCCTTCGGCCCCAATTGCCCTTTTCTGCAGGTCCTCCCCAGCCGGAGCCTATCCCCCACCCCGGCAAAGCCCCTTCCCACTCCGGAGAGCCCTCAGCCTGGATGACTGCCGCCTCCCTGGGGAGGTGACGGGCGGTCGTCGCTCGCCTCGCCCGGGGCGCCCATCTCGGTGGGGCCCGACCCCGAGAGCTGTGTGTGTGTGCGGGGCCGCACTCACCTGCGGAGCGGAGGGCGCGGAGCTGCTGCCTTTGTGTGGCGGCCGCGTGAGGAGCCCCGCGCGGCGCACAGCGGCCCCTGACGTCGGGCTCGGCTGGCAGCAAAAAGGTGGGTTTTTAGCCCAAAACTTTTGCAAGCTCCTCCTCTGCCCCCCGGCAGGCACAAAGGCGGGCGGCGGAGGGGCGGCCCGGGGGCAGGCTGGCCCCTCGGCCGCTGGGGCGGGGGCAGCCGGGGCCCCTCGGGCGGGGGCGAGCTGGGCCCGGGCAGCGTCAGGTCCCGTGGGGCACGGCTCCTGTCCCTTGTCCCCTCTCATCTTCCTGCTGTGCTCTCCAACCCGTACGCGGTGCGGTACCAGGGAACCCGTGCGGGTTCAGGTGACCATGCACCCCAACATCAACGAGTGGCCAAGGGTGCACAGCTGAACAGCCGAGCAGCGTCTCCCCTGGGGGCTGCTGCTCTGAGTTCCGATGGAAGCTGGCCCCGGGGACATCCCCGCACCTCGGGGGAGTAAAGGGAACCACCCTGTGTCTCTACCAGCGCCGTGGATGCCTCCTCCATTCAGGCCACTGGCATCAATGGACAGACTTTTTGTAATCTCTGCCCTTTTCACCCTTCTCTGCTTGCTCTGCCCCTCGTGGGAAGTTGCCAGAAAAAGGGTACATCACTTACATACTGTCCCAAGCATCTCCCCAGTTCCGTCCCTTGTGACCCACCTGCCTGTCCCCAGCTCAGACATGCTGCAGCCCTTGGACCAAGCAGTGGTATCTGACTGCTGGTGGGGGATGAAAAGGACTGTGCAGATGTGACCGCTCCTTTCCCCACCCACCACCTTTTCTTGGGAGGTGAGCAAGACAGCAGCAAAGCCAATTCCTTTTTGGAGTTAGAAGCCAGAAAGGAGAGTGTCATTCAAGAAAAATGGGGCTCTGGTAGGGAATGGAGTAATTTCTCCACCTCTTATCCTGGAAGAAGTCTGCTGAGAACAGGGCTGCCACAGGTGGGGTTGCAGGGCGGGGCTGTTTTTTATGAGCTGCTTCGAAACCAGGAATCACTTTCCAAGAGACTGCCAGCAGTTTCCTAAACATCTGCAGAGGTTTTGAGGAGAGCTGGTAAATGTGGGAACATGTAATCTCCCGTTCCTGCTGCACACACAGCAACAGGTACTGCTCTGTGTAGTGAGGGATCTGGAGACGCCAGGCTGTAGGTTTGAGCCCAGGATGCAGAAATAGATCCTGATAGCTGGGCAGGTACTATAGCCAGTAACCTCCCACCACTGCTAGGCCTTTAAACTCAACCTGAAGAAAGCTGCTGAGACAAACTTCAGTGTACAAAAGAACCCAGGTGTACATCAGGTTTGCACGTCTGAACCAGGAGACTGCAATGGGCAAAGCAAGACCTAAAGAAATGTAAATGTTAAAGAACTAGGTGCGGCGCAAGCACTGCTGCTTCTCTTCAGTTGTTTCTGGCCAGGAGCTGAAGATCTCGCTGGAGTCCCCAGGGCACAGCAGCATAAGGTACAGTGAAGCCCTGTGTGGATTTTCACTCGTTCCAGGGGACCAGAAGACAAGTGCTAGCTATGTGAGAGAGCAGAGATGCATTGGTGCACATCATTCAGCAGTGGCTGTGCTTGGTCCCTTTGGGCTCCTTCCTCAGCTCAAATTAGCAGCAAAAGGCCTTGACTGCAGCAAAGAGGCCTCATACTGAGGAAAGGAGGAAAAAAGAGGGAGTGTGACCAACCCAGGTGCATTTCCCTGCAATTGGTTAACTTGAGCTTTTTAACTTGAGCCCTTAAAATGTCACAGTCTAATTCATTGCATATCAGCTCTGCATTTTCCATGTCTGGTCAAAGCCTGGTCCTTCGGGAACTGGTAGTGGATGTTGCTGCAGTATCAGTGCAGGGATGCAGCCATGCATGGGAGAGGAACGATCTTTTCCTTGTTGAGGTGTATGCTAGGTAATCATCAACAGGGCCCACAGCCGTCACCCTAGGTCTGCTTAGCTGGGGCTGGGCTTGCATTGCTTTCTCCAGCCTGCACACATGCCTACACCCCAGGTGTGCTTCCATCCCACAGGAGGGCAGACAGACCTCTGAAGCCCCAGCACCTGACTGAAAAGGAGAAAGAGGAGATGTTGACACCCTTTGGAGAGAAGGGCAGGACTCTGCCCCAAATGTACACTGCCCCTCTTCCAACACTCCTCATCACAGTGATAGCATAGCAGGACTGCTTTTCTTCCCCACGGTATATTTGACACTGGGGCGGCTGGAAGACTCCAATCACCATGGTTACTGACAGCCTCCCTGCTGAGATGTGGGCCAATTGCCAGCATGCTGGGGTCTGGGCACTGAAGCAGAGCGGGCCCACTCCTCCCAGTTCCACGTACACCTGGTCCCTGGGGAGGCCAGGACAATTTGGTGTGCCTTACACCTGCTACTGATCCTCACTATTAGCTCTGGGCAGGAGCTGAAGTTTGAAGACCATGAAAGAGAGGCACAGTGGGGGTGGAAGGCACAATGCAGGCAGGGAAGGCGGCTGCTTCTCCGGGCAGAGAGGGGCTGGCAGGAGCACTAGGCAGGCTGCCAAACTGCCCCGAGAAATATAGGTCTGAGTATAGTTCCTCATCACCCACTGGCTCCATCACCAGCACACCACTGGCCACTCAAATTACCTCCTTTTCCAAGGAAAACTCCACAGGATAGAAGTGCGTCGGCCACAGTCATCCTTATGAGTCTGAGTCTGGAAGCAGAAGTGTCCCTAATCCTCTGCTTTTGTAACCAGAGAGCAGTCCTTCCAGCAGAGTGGCAGAGATAATCCCTGCTCTCACTGCTCAGCACTGGAGGCAAAAGCACAAGACTCCCTGCTGGAGCTGGAAATGAATAGGAAGAGCCCCTGGCAGGCTCATCTCCCGCAGAGCAGCGTGGCTGGGGACAGCTCACCACAAAAAAAGGCCAGCAAACATTTTGAAACTGGAGGCTGGATGGTGCTGCAGTATCCACTGACAGCTGTGGCAGCTGCTGGGGCTGCTGCCTTTGCCCCAAGGAGCAATAGCAGGCTGCTGACTCACACTTCCAAGGCCTTCGGGATCACTTGGGAAGGCAGCGCACTTTCTACTTTTCCCACATTATACTGAGCGTTGATGTATGATGCAGAATGGAGGAGAAGGTCCCTCAGGACAAAGAGCCTGTGTCTAGCAACAGTCCCAGAAGGATGCTGTGCTAGGAAGTGAGCAAGGACACGGGCCAGCAGGGAAGTCCCAAAAGTACCCCCAAGTTTGGACAGGGGCAGAGGCCTTGGGATCCAACCTTGTCTGTGCCATGCAGGGCATCCGTTGTGCAGTGCCTGCTGCAACCTTGCAGATGCAGCAAGGAGACAGGAACTAAAACATCAATCTCTTTATTACAATGGCAAGAAACAACAACATCCAAACAGTCGAAGTTGAAAAGCAATAGGAATACAGGCTCATGCCAGGCCCTGGGCCAGCTGGAGCCAGCACCCTCACATAATTACAAAAATACAATCCTACAACAGTGTCTAAGAAACACAGACCCAGGTATTGCACAGAACCCCTGCCCTTAGGGAGCAGGGAAACCAACACCCCCTCCTTCTTCACCAAAATATAAGCAGGCTTGGAATTGCACAGCAACTCAGCTCACAGGTGCATGGAGGGGCTAGGCAGGGAGGGGGACAGTGTGTCTCTCAACTACCTGTACAAAAAACTATAAAGGAGAAAGGGAAAAGCTGAGGCTTAAATGCCTCTGGGCCAAGTTGGGCATCCTGTGGTGTGGACCTCTGAGAAGTGACAGTGCCTTGTCTATTAGTGGCCTGCCAGCAGTGCTGCTGAGAACTCCAGGCACTTCTGGAGTGTCCCAGTTGTCAATGCATTAGTACACTATCATTATTATTTGCCAACACTGACACTGGCCCCTGGGCACCCTGCACTGCCCTGTGCCTCTGCTCCCCAGTACAGCATCCCCATCCTTCAAGGAAACCCTGCCCCCGGACAAAAAGTCGGAAGGGTATTCTGGTTCCCTACAGTGTCCTCATACCCTTTTCTTGGTACTTGGAGGGAGTCAAACAGTGCCACCCAGCATGACCCAGTGGGCACAGCTGCATGTCAGTGCAGAGGGACTGCACAGACCTCACATGGCAGCAGCAGTATCCTCTCCTAGAGCAAAGATGTGAACAGCAACTCCCTTCAAAACCACTGCCCACCCAAAAGTGCCAAGCAGGTCTGCTAGGCTCAGAGCCATCAGCTTTCCTCCTCTGTGGGCACCTCCTGGTCTCAGAGACTCAGTTCTGCAAAAGCCTTGCTTAAGGCCTGGCTTGATGTCTTGGCATCAAGTGCTCACAGCATCAACAGGGGAGATGGATTGTGGTGCCTCATGCCCCATGGCAGGCGATTTGTGAAACTCCATCCCACTGTAGGCATGACTCAGGGCTAGGAGCCCTGATGGTTCCTGGGAATCCAAATCCTTCTTTCTACTAAAACTGGAGAGGGCGGGTTCATGGTCTACCCAGGTGGGTTGGTCAGCTCCCTGCAAAGCCCTGTGCCTAGTCTGGGGAATAGCAGGAGTCAGCCTAAGAGGATGCATGTTGCCAGGTTGGGGGGAAGGAGGGGATCCCTGAGAGCAGCACTGACCCCAGCACTGCCCATCCAGCCTCGTGCAAAGTCTAGCATTGAGGGGGAAACCCAAGCAAGGAGGGCAGCTGAATCTAACTCAGCACTTGGGAAATACAACAGACATCACAGCTGCCACTGCACCAGCTGAGTGCAGCTCTCCACCATCCTGCAGCTGGCTCACAAAGAGATGCTCAGCAGAGTGGGTGTGCAAACTGTTCCACCCAGCCCCGTGGAGAGAAGCGTGGTGAGAGGGTTTGGTAGCCTTCCTCCATGCCATCCCAGCCCTGAGTCAGACTGCTGACTGAGAACTAAAGGTCCATCAGGAGAGCACCTGCTGCTCTACTTCCAGCTGCACCAGACCCAGATACTCTGAGGAAAGTCTGGATGCACAAGTGACTTCCCTCCTGCTGCAGAAGGCTCTGGGTAGGGCAACACAGAGACCTGGTGCAGCCCCAGGAGGGAGAAGAAAGCAGGGCCAGTAAGTTGTGGTGCTTCCTTTGGGGCAGTCTGTGGCTCACAGCCTCTGCAGCCTGTGCCTCCCACAGCTGTGCCAGACAGGAGAGGAGGAACAGGACACAAACCTAGCCAAGCACCTAAAAGAGGGGCACTGCCAGCAGAGAGAAGGACTGAGCAATGATATCCCATAAGGATTATAGGTAGGAGCCTGTGGAGGGGGCACTGGAATTACTCCCATGAACAAGGGTGACTGGAGGCTTCAGCCTGGCCTGCTCCAACATGGCTGGAGGATAGAGCCCACCTAGGGCAGGGAATGTGATGAATGAGAGGTGAAGGGCACACACAAAGAATCAGGATTCAAGTCTGAAATATCCATTGTCCTCATAAACAGAGTTCCAGCCCACCTGGGGCAGAGCTCTTCTGTGTCCATCTCCAGGGAGCAGGCTGGCATCTGGGGAGGGTTGGGCCAGATACATCTCTGCAGTTGGCATTGTACTCTTCTCATCCTGAAAGAGCTGGCTCGGGCTAAGGCACGCCAAGCACTACACAGCTGTCTCCTGGTCCTCCCGCTGGATCATCTGGTAGTGCTGTCGGTTCTCGAGGTAGGCAGCTAAGTCGGGGTCGTTGGCCTTCTCAGCACGGTGCTTCGGGGTGTCTCCCTGCGCAGGGGAGGCGACAAGTCAAGAGCGCCGAAAGCTGCCTAAAGGCTGCTTTGGCACCCAAGGGCGTCCCCATTCCCCCTGTGGCTGGGTCCAGCAGAGCCTGCAGCCAAACCCCAAGTCAGGTGGCAGCCAAATGTCCATGTACTCACCATGGGAGCAAAGTGTGCTCCTGAGGAGCATGACTACTGCAGGCCTGGGAGCTGTCCCCTGAAGGGCCATCAGCTCCAGGCCTGGGCTAGGACACGACTGACCCTGGGCAACACAAGTCACCCAAGAAGAGATAAAGGCTAGTCCCCCTGACCGGCTCTTCCCCTGTGCTGGGGAGGCAGGCGGGAAAGGGTGAGGAATGAGGGGTATGTCTGGGGAATGCCCAAGCATACCAACCCCCCTTCCCTCTCACAGCCTGGCTAGCGTGCTCCAGCTCCCGAAGGAGGATCACATTTCACCCGCTTATTGCAGCCATCTGGATTGTGTCCACTAATGAACTCCCGCACTCCATAAAAAGCAAATCTGTTAACAACTCCCAGCTCTGTCTTCTCTCCCACTTCCCTCCCCCTGCTCCTTGCTCCACCTCTCCAAGTGCCCAGGCTCTGCTGTGCCACTGAGAAAGGCCACAGAAACCTGGCACTCTGCCGCTGCCATTGAAAACCAGCCCTGGAAGGGATACCCATCCTGCCCAGCTCATCCCCTGGTGCACAGCAGGGCACAGACAGCTGCAGCAGTGTGCCAGGGCCTCTGAGCAGCCCCCAGCTATATTTCTCCATCAGGAACAATGGTCAGACATGCAGAGTCCTCCGCTGGGCCTGGATGTGGCTGTGCACAAAAGCCCATCCATCCATGTGTGGCTGCAGAGAGGTATCATGCAGCAAGAAATATTCTTGGGATGTGCACCCCAAGACTGGGCACACCCCGTGGTCCTGCACACAACCTCCAGCAGCCACACCATCAGGGGATGGAGATCACTCAGTGCTTTGGTGCAGGCTCTCCTTGATGGCCCCCTCCCCACATCCCCTGAATGCAATCACTCATTTAACAGAGGACGAATTAAGCTTCTTTCCTGTTCCCCTGCAGAAGCCCCTCTGCATCACTGCCTGCCTGCAGCCTGAAACCGGAGCTGCCAGGGCCTCCCTGCCCGGCTGGGCTGAGGCACTCCAACTGATAAGGCTCAGCCTCCCTCACCACTGCAGAGCAGGATCAGTCTGCTCCAAAGCCTTGCTACAGGTCTGCTGCTAGGGTTTCTAATGAGGTGGATCCTGCCTGTGCAGGCAGGCTGTGACCCTGAGCCCCTGAGAGGTCAGTGCAGCAGCACAGCGGGGTCCCCAGGCAGCCACAAACCCGACATGCGACATGCTTTTGCACAGGCACGTGCAAACCCATTCCCTGGGGCAGCCGCATGCCTGAGCAAGGCTCCCTTTTGAGCTGGCAGGCTGGGGGCTGTTCCTCTCCTTCAGGAAAATGATGAGGCTGGGAACAGAGAGGGGCCATGCACCCCAAACTGCCCTCTCCTCTTGTCTCTGCCAGCTGAGTCTCCATTTAGGCCAGTCCCACTCTGGGCACTGTGCAAGGCCTAAGCCTTAGACAGGACCAAGGAAGAGAGATGGGGAGCCAGAGTATCTGTACTGCATTCTCCTGGCAGCTGGCAAACAGGAATGTGCATTGTCTAAATCAAACCCCAAGCTTCACCACCACCAGCACCCCTCAACTGGGCTCCTAATGGGTGTCCCAGACCCACAGATTGCACCTTCTTGGCTTGTTCTACATCACCTCTGCTACAGCCTATCACTACAAGCCTCCACCAGAGAGATCTGACCACATCCTCTCTGCCGTATGCCAGCCCTGGGAATCTCCTGTACCAAAATATGGCCCCAAGCCCTCCCCTTTTGCATCTCTTCTGCCAGGGCTGGCACAATTCCCTGACACTAAGGCACAGCTCAATTAACTCAGCATGTGAGGGAAAGTGCTGCAACTGCTTGCTCCTGCTCCCCACAGGCTGGCTTCACCCACCAAGAGGAGCTCCCAGATCCCCCATCATGACTGCCGGTGGGGGAGAGCATTGGAGTCCTGCAGCTGGGAGGGAGAATGTCCTTGCTCTAACCCCTGAGGGTGGGAAGGGGGAGTCGAGGATGAGACATTCCAGCCCCTTGCTGCTAATTTAATAAAACAACAGGGAGAGAAGCACTAGGAGAAGAGGAATTTAACCCCTCTGTAGCTGGGCTCTACTGGACAAGCATAGGTACTCCATGTCAGCTCCTCTCTGACTGGCAAACACCTCACCCAAATCACCCCTGCTCTGCTCCCCTGCTGGTTCTGCTCCTTGCCAGCCCTCTGGTCACCCTAGAAAGCCCCACTGCCACCGTTCCCATTGTCACCTGCAGGTCTGTCTTCATGAGCGAGGCCCCAGCCTCCACGATGTAGTGGCAGATAGTGCGCTGGCGTAAGGCTGCAGCCTGGTGCAAGCTGGTTTCACCGCTGAGAAGGAGAAAGCAGGAGATGTGAGATGTCCCCCTGAACAGGGACAATCAGCACATGCAGGTGGCAGCAAGGGACAGAGCAATTCAGCGGCAGCAGCAGCTGATGGTAAGTTGTGTGTTTGTCCAGGCAGAGGAGGGGCTGCTACTCAGGGGCAGTCTGTCCAAAATGGACTGGCAATCATGGCTGGCAATTAGAACAAGGGCAGCTGAAGTGCCCCTATAACTGGACACTTCACAGAGGGTCTGGCCAACAAGTAATGCAAGCCAGCAGCGACTTACTTCTCCTCCTCTGTGGCATCAAGGATCTCTGAAGGAGCTGTGGAAAGAAAGAGTGCAGGTGAGTGAGACCTGGCTCTGGGGCAGAGACAGACCTGGCAGAGACAGACCTGCCCACTCCCTGGTCACAGTCTGCATCATTCCATAGGGGCTGCTATTTTCATGCTGCCTGCAAAAGTCTTAGCTTCAAAGAACTCAGATCAGCAATGGCATTTGAGCCCAGCTGATCCCAGGAAAGAAGAAGTGGTTGTGGACTCACTACAGAGAAATATCTAAATAAAAGTAAAGCTGTCTGTATTTCAGTGGGAACTGCCAAAAACAACTGGTCAGCTGCCCTGAAGGCAGAAGCAAGACACTGAGAAATGTTTCCCAGAGACATGCTGATCCCTGCCAGGATGCAGCAATAGCCATAAGGACACCCCAGTACTGGCAGACAGAAGCCAGGAAAAGCCCATACACCAGAAGGATGACGTAGCAAACCCAGAGGGAAGGGATCTAAGCCCAGGACCACTCCCTCTGAGCAGAGGGTTGATTTTTTTTTGCTGCCAGGCTCCTTTGCTAAGAGTGGCACTCTGACTCCAGCTCACCATTCTCGATGATGTATTTGACGATGTCCTTGCTTCCTGATTTGACAGCATGGTGGAGGACAGTCTGGCCCGAGGAATCTCGCACCATCAGGTCTCTTCCAGCTTGGTGCAGCTCTTGGAACTACAGGATTGTCAGATTGCTCAGGATGAGTTGCATTTCCCAGCTCCAAGCCCCAGCATTATGTGCCTGGAGTGTCTGACAGGTTGTGTGGATACTTGCTGCTGGTGGGAAGCTTTGGCTAGCTCAGCCATGTTACCAAGTCCCTTCCCTTCTCCTCCCTTCCCTTTGTGTCTCCCAGGAGATGAACCAGAAGAGCTCCTTGCCGAAGCCTGCCTGGTTTCTAGCCACCACTCCTGAAGGAAGGCCTTTGACAGGCACTGCTCCAGGGCAACTGGGGAGCACAGCTGGCAGGGCTTCTCTTAACCCAAGGGGCACACCAGCCCAGGAGCCAGCCTTGGCTGCTCATTGCACCAGGCTGCTGGAGGACTTACCTTGCTGAAGTTGCCACTCTTGGCAGCTTCTATCAGAAGGTCATCTGCAAAGAGAGATGTGTCAGGGTCAGAAAAGTCAATCTGGAACACTGCTTATCTAATCTTGGAGACAAGAGCTGGGCACCAGAGGCGTGGAGCAGGAGCACAAGCTCCTCCAGGGATTAACCCTTTGGTCAGACTGCATTTACATGGCTTCTCCACCTTCAGGAATGTAAGGAACAAGCCAGGGAAAGGAAACAGACACCACGTAGCTAGGGGTGCAGCCACATCTCAGCCCCAGGGAGATGCAGCAGGAGTAGTCTCTGCCCTTGGGCAGGATAACTTGTGATGAAAATGGGGAGCAGGTCTCCTGGGCATCAGCCAGCAGCCAAGCTGCTTCTCACCAATGACTCACTCACACCTCCAGGCTCCAATCAAGTTTCAGGAAACTCTTTCCATTTGTTCATCTTGGTGAGGCCCCTGATCTAGTGCTCCCACCTCCTCAGGGAGAGGCAGAGACAGCCTCCCAACCCAGTCCACAACGCTCAGCCCTGCAGGTGGGGGATTAACCCCTTGCCACATAATTTCCCGCAAGCTGGAGCTGGGAAGGCCCCTGGCTGGGCCACTCCACAAATCACTGTCAAGTCTCTTGTGCTCACCTCTGGGTCACCTGCCTGCAGGGCTCCATGTTTCAGAACACATGGAACAATAGGGCTCTTCCCTGCTCACCAGGGAAAGGATAGGCCAAAAAAACCCATGGCAGGAAAGCAAAAGTGCAACACAAGAGGGGGTATGACCAGGGGTAGGACTCCACTCACCTTTATGTGGAAGGCAGTGCTCAGGCTCAGCGCTGGAAGGGAAGAAGAGAAAGTGTAACTAACCCTGCCAGTCCGGGCAGCAGATGGCCCTAATGGGCATGCCACCATTAGAGGGATGGAGAAACCTGCCTGTAGCACTCCTTCCCTGATCTGGGTTCTTCCCCTTCCCCATTCCCATTTCCACTGCTGCTCCCGATGCCATTGCTCCTCCATACTCATCACTGGCCTTGGTTTGGCTGAGAGACCTTTGTCCTCTGCTCCTCCATACTCATCACTGGCCTTGGTTTGGCTGAGAGACACCCTTGTCCTCTGCCCCATGGCCCAGGTGCTGGAGCTTGACCCCATGGCTGAGCCGCCTGGTGATGGTGGCTACTTTGGGCAGCACTGGCAGAGGAACAAGGAAAACAGGACTGCATCTCATCCCTAGGCCTTACTCAACAGTGAATTCCTGCTTACTTCCAGGGAACTCCCCTGTAATCTGGCCCAGGGATCAATGCTGTGAAGCCAACCCTAGCTCTCCCATCACTGCCCATTCTTCCTGAGACCCAGCACCCCCATTTCAGACTCACCTGGGGGCAGGAGAGGAGGATGGAGAGGAGGAACAGGAAGGAAATGCAAAATGGTGCCCAGGGGGTGTGGCAGATGAGTCCACGAGGTCAGGCATGGCAGGAGAAGTGCTCACAGTCTGAGTGACCACTAGCTCTGGGTCCAAGACATAGAGCTCATCCTGAGAGATCTCTGTCACATAGTTTAGGTGTTCCTGAAAGACACAAGTCAGGACATGCTTCCTCAGAAGCAAGACCTACTTCTGCAAAACTACATCCCCTCATATCCCATTGGGTGAGTTTGTGGCCCACCCATTTGCACAGCAATGGTGGCTTGAACAGTCTTGTGCCCGGGAGCCTTTGCATCTCCTTGTTCTTTTCAGGCTTCCTGTCTCCTGCCGCCTTAGCGACCTTGTAAACCTTATCTCCACACCCCCCTCCCCAGATCATTAAGGAAAGTATCTAATACTGGTGAAGACGATCCCAGCTGGCAGGTCCCCTGGCCAGTCTTGCTATGTTTGCTATTCCTTACCTGCTGCACTGGAGGGCCCTGCAGGCAGCTTTCAACCCAAGGTTCTGCACTACCACCCAGGCTTCTTCCCTTTTCTCTAGAAACCTGGAGGTGCTGAGCCTGGTCCTGGGCCAGGCTCATCATGCCATCCCTTTGGGGGATGCCAAAGGCCAGGTCAGTGGTGTGAGACCTGTGTGGCCCTAAGGCTAAGCCTGTTGGCCTGTGTGCAGGTGGGACACGCAAGCACCTCCCCAGGGGATGCCGGTGCAGGGTGAGGCTGCACTCACCTGTGCGCGGTCTATCCTGTAGAACCGATCGGCCGTGGTTGCTGTAAGACAGGAACAGAATGAGACAGGCTGATCCTTGGTGTGAGACAGCGCCTCTTCCCATTACCAGTGACAGTGAGCTATCCAGCCACTTCATGCCTTGCACAGAGGGTACAGCAGAGCAAACGGCAGCCCCTGACCAGGAGCAAACCACTTTCCTTCATGAATCTGCTGGTGTCTTCACCCTAGAGACAGCCCCTTAGGCCAACAGACCACCATGTCCCCGTGAAACACGCCTTTGCTTGCTACCTTCTCCTCAATGACTCCTGGCAGGGAGCCACAGGTAAGGCAGGAACACAACTAGCTGATGCCATGGCCTTTCTGGGGGCTTTCAGGTGCTCCAGCATTATTCCAAGCAGATGAAGCTCAGGGCTATGCAGTGCACATCTCAGCACTCTCTTATACCAGGTGAGGAACTGCTGCGATTAACATGGTGCGCCTTGTTGAACAGCGCTCAGAAATGGGGGCACTACAGGAGGCTGGGAAAAGAGAGGGCTCAGCCTCCTGCTGACTTGACTAAGGACCTTCATGAGGCCACTCAGAGCATGTGTGGCACAACAGAGCATGCCACCACCAGCTGTAGATCCAAGTCCCTGTCTCCTAGGATGGCAGGAGAGCTCCGAATCAGCCTCCAGCCTGTCTGAGTGCATCCCTCTTCCCTAGAGAAGAGATCACCACAGAGAGAGAGAAGCTCCAACAGAGCAAGTGGTTATGCTGGAACCAGACACACATGGCCACCACCCCTAGGGGAGCAGGGAGAGGTTATGGATTAAGGGCATCACCAAGGGAGACCAGGACAAGTAAAAGCACAGTGCCAGGACAGCTGGATTCCTATGCAGGGCAACATTTCCCCAGTATCCTGACAGGCTGCTGGTGCCAGTCCAGGAGAGGATGCTGCAGTGGGATTCTTGCAGACTCAAGGAAGTCTCTCTGCAAACAGAGTGGGGATGTGCTAGAGCAGGTGAGAGGAGTGAAAGAGCCATGTTTATCCTGGATATTTGCATCCAGGGAGCTACTGTTCAAGGCCTATAATTCAGCTACTTGAACAAACCTGTGCTGTGTTGAATGAGACTCTAGTCTCTTTCCTGACACATTTTCCTGAGCCCAGAACCTGCTGCTGGGAGACTGGCAGAAGGGAAAGTGGCCCTGGTACAGCAGTCCTAGTAGTGACACCATACACAGGGCTAGAACCTTGAAGGGAGAAGTTGCACCCTCTCTGCCTAGCACGAGCCTTCCCAGGCCCACTTTGCAACCCATGGCTGTGCTCTTCTGTGGTCTACATGCTGCTTGCTGGGGCATCAGAGAGATGAAATGCTACAAATGGGCATTTCACTCAGCCAGCTTCCAGGTACAGAGAGAGGTTCTTGGTCGGAGAAGGCAAAGGGAGAAGAGAAAGGCACTTTCAGGCAGGAGAGAAGCAGCAGCTGCAGCCCAACAGGGAGGCTGTTCCACAACAATGCTATGCTCATGGTGAGCCTGGCTCTGGGCATGCTGGAGCAGGGGGGCCCCCTGCCTGCACGACTCAGGAGAGCATCCCCAGCAGTCCCGCAGTGACAAACACACACCACCAAGCTGCCTTCAGCTCCAGGGGCAAGAGAACCACAGACTCCCCTTGCTCCACTCCGGGTCAGCAGCCAGACATGCAGCCTGGGGGAAAGCACTGCTGTGCTCAGCCCCAAAGACCCCAACATCCATGAGTCCCAAGCCTCAATGGTTCCCTGTCGCTTGTCACTGAACGCCTGTTCTCACCCCCCCCCAAATTCACAGAACCACGGAATGATCACAAAAATTGCTTAGGTTGGAAAAGACCCTTAAGATCGAGTCCAACCGTTAAACCAACACTGCCAAGTCCACCATCAAGCCACATCCCTAAGTGCCACATCTACACATCTTTTAAGTATCTTTAGGGATAGGGACTCATCCACTTCCCTGGGCAGCCTGTTCCAATGCTTGATCCCCATTTCAGTGGGGAAAAAGGCCTCCCTGATGCAACTTGAGGTCATTCATTTCCCTTTATCCTCTTGCTTGTTACGTGGGAGAAGAGACAAACACAATTTCACACAATCTCTTTCCAAGTAGCTGTAGAGAGTGGCAAGGTCTCCCCTTAGCCTCCTTTTCTCTAGGCTAACCAACCCCAGCTTCCTCAGCTACACCTCCTAAAATTTGTGCTCCAGAGCCTTCATCAGCTCCATTGTCCTTCTCTGCACATGCTCCACCACCTCAGTGTCCTTCTTGCAGTGAGAGGCCCAAAGCTGGATGCAGGATTCCGGGTGTGGCCTCACCAGGGCTGAGAACAAGGAAACAATCACTGCCCTGGTCCTGCTGGCTACAATTTTCTTGATCCAGGCCAGAAGGCCATTGGCCTTCTAGGCCACCTGGACACTGTCAGAGACTGAAATAATTCATGCCTCAAACACTGCTATAAAGTTTTACTCATTATAACTGTATAAAAACTGTATAAAGAAGCTACAACCAAAGAAGCTTCCGTGAAGATACCTGAGTGGGAGTTTAGACTGAAAATTAAACTGCTAAGATTAAATAAAGGGAATTCTTCAATCACCTGAAACAAACAAGTAAACAAGGGCAAGAATGTGAGACCAACCCAGCAGTCATGCTAAGAATCATCTCTGGCTTGCTTTGGGGTGGGGGAGGCTGTAGCCCACAAACCCATTTGCTTGGAGCAGGTTTGCACAGATTTCACACCCCATCTGAGTGGGGGGAGGAAGTTTTGGTGCATTGTAACCTCTGCTCAGGGGCTGTGAACCCATCCTGCCTTGTACAAACTGGCTATGGAACCCCCAGCCCTGGGAAGGCAACATCCATGGGACATTCACGTGAGGGGCAGCTGAGGGGGTGCACTAATCCATCAAAGCTCCCCCAAAGTGCCTCCACAGTCATTCCTGAGGCTTTGCACCACAGGACAGCACGTAATGCAACAAATGTGGAAGAGACAGCGGCAAACTGTCCTCCTACTCCAGGAAGGTAGGGATTTTTATATATGGCCTGAGTGTGTATTAACCCATCAGATTCTATTCTTTTTTGAGGGGACCTTCACCACCAAAAAGACCAGCTGGAGAGGATCAATAGAACATCACTGGGATCCACAGAGTGGTGATACTTTCTTTATTCTGTCCCTGTTACTCTCTTTCTGTCCCCACACCTATTTTCTATTTCTCTCTCTCTCATATTTACAGTCAAAAACCCATACTATTGTCACTGACATATGGTCTCATTTTCACCTTAATTTGGGCAGGGGCATTCCTAAGAACCTTAATAATCAGATCCTGACAGACACACACACTGAGTCATGTTCAGCTGCCATTGACAAGCACCTCCAGGTGCTTTTCTGCGGAGCAGCTTTCCAGCTCCCATTCCTCCAGCCTGCAGCACTGCACGGGGCAGTTGTGACCCAAGGTCAGGACATTTACTTTTTTGAACCTCATGCAATCGGCCTTGGCCCATGATCCAGCCTGCCCAGATCCCTCTGCAGTGCCTTCCTGCCCTCCCACAGATCAACACTCCCACCCAGCTTATCTGCAAGTGCCTGAGCTGTGCCTGATCTCCCCATCCAGACTGATAAAGACAATAAATGGGACCAGGCCCGATGCTGAGCCCTGGGGATCACCACCGGTGACTGGCTGCCAGCTGGATGTAACTCCAGGCACCACCACTCTCTGGGCCCGGCCATCCAGCTGGTTTTCTAACCAGTGAACAGTGAACTCATGTGAGCCACGAGCAGCCAGTTTCCCTGGGAGAATGCTGTGGGAAACAGTGTCAAATGTTTTACTGAAGTTCAGGTGGACAACATCCACAGCTTTTCACTGAGCAAGTAATCTCAACATAGGAAGAGATCAGCTTGGTCTCCTTCCTTGCCTGTCCCTCTGAAGAGTTTATAGCCATCCACTGCAACACCCCAGCTGTGTGACTTATCCTGCCATGTCTCTGTGATGGCAACTATGTCATAGTTTTCTTGCTCTACCATATCTTTTCGCTCCTCCTGTTTGTAAACCATGTTGCACACATTGGTGTTGACACACTTCAGTTGTGCTACTAATTCCTCCACTTTTCTGGGCATAGGAGCTGTAATTCCTATGCCCTAATTCTCAGGTGCTTCTGTGGTTTCTAAGGCATCAATAACCCTTGGATCTTTGCAGCCATGTGGATCTCCATCCCCTACCTCCATTGAGCTGGCAGACCAAAGGACCTTGCCAGCACATCATCAGACCCAGCTCCTAGTGAAGGGGGATACTCACAGTCCAGGAAGCACCACTTGGGTGACAGCCTCTGGAATGACACTGTCTTCGGCTTGGCTCCATCTCCCTCCTGCATAATAAAAGAGAGGATAAAGACATAGCTTATGGCCCCTGCATCCCTCTTCAGAGCATTTCTCCTGCTTTGGGAGGTCCCTGCAGACATAGAGGACCACAGGCACTTGGATGAAATTGAACACAGGCACAGCACACTGCAACAGGGAGCACCATGGGACAGACTGGAGCTGACTGTAGAGCAGTGTCACAAGATGAGCCCCTGAGACTGGCACAGTGGACATGGCAGATGGGCCCAGAGGACAGAGAGAGGCCATACACACCTGGAAGAGCAGGCGCTCTAAAGCAGAGGGCTGTGCAGGGAAATCCTGCAGAAAAGCAAGGTGTCCTGTTACAGCCTGCATCTGGGCAGCCCCTCGGTCCCTCTCTCATCCCACTGGAGTTGCTTGATGTGCTGCCATGTTAGGCTTTACAGACTGTCTGGCCAAGGTCCTTGCCTGGCTTTAAGATCAGAGCACAGAGCTTACCCAAGGAGTGACAAGAGGTAAACCATGAGGTGACCAAGGAACAACGGCCACACTGCACAGTTTTAAAGGTGCGGGAGATTGCAGGGGCATCTGTCTATCACACTGACACAGCAGGAGAGTATTACTCTGTGAACCCAGGAGCTGCTAGCCATGTGCCTGCCTGTCTGTCCCCACCAGTGCCTGGGCACAAAGTGGGCAGGGGACATGCATACAGAGCAGGCACAGCAACAGGCAGGTGCCAGTGTGCCAGCCCAGGCAAGCAGCTCTGCAACTCAGCTCTGAGGGACTCTACACATACAATGCATGGGATTCCCACAGGCACAAGGGCCAGCTAACAGCAGACTAAGAAAGGTCCCTTCAATCTTCTCTGCAACAATCAGATTGAGCAGTGCAGCACCAGAAGCCACACTATGGGCTTAGAAGGCATTGCTCACTAGGACCAACAGTAACATAGTCTATGTACAGGTCACAGACGTGCTAGTACATTGGCAAGGACATAAAAATTAGTGCTTGTAAATGAGAAGAGTGGGAGGGGTTATAAACCTAATTCAGGCACCTGGAGAAGGAGGAGCTGTGACAGGAAACACAGAGCCTGTGAAGGGTTGAATGGTTATAGGCCCCCCACAGGATGTGTGCTGGCTTTTTATACTACCCTGTAGCTTTTCAGAGTCACTTTCTGGGCTTGGAGAACAGTCAGAAAAGGAATGCTGAAAAAGAAGCTGTCAGACAGCAGGGAGCAACAAGGCATACAGCTTGGGACCCTGCCTTCACCACATGGTGAAGGCAAACCGTGACCTCTAAGCGTGACCCAAAGCAAGAGTTTGTATGGTGGTGTGTGCAGGTCAAGGTGGCTTCAAAATCCTTTCCCTGAGTCCCTTCATTCTCAGTATTAAGCTATGACCGCTTTTCATGCAGACTCACCTCCTGTAGCTTCTCAATCTGAGTCCGGCACAACTCCAGATCACTGTCTCCTGGAACCACGATGATCCCCAGTGGCACAGCTGAAGGACAGGGCACAGGCTTAACTCAGGGAGCAGCCCATGCCCCATTTCCAACACCTCACAGTTTAGCTACAGGCTTTGCCATACTTGGGGACTGCAGTTCCCACCCCCTGGTCACTCAGCTGGTCACTCACAGGCTTCCTTGAGCTTTTCCTTGTCATAGTTCAGTGCCTCATAGTCGCGCATGCTGATGCGGCTCACTCGGATCCGCAGCCGCTCGGGCACTGGCTGCTGGCTGTGTGCAGGGGGCAAGGAAAAAGGAAGATTTCAGAAAGTGACACCCTGCTTTCTCCTTATTGCCCCAATCCCTCCAAAATAGGCAGGAGTATTGTATAGACTGGGGTGGGGAGCTTGGCACCAGCATCAGGGTCTGGTCTTACTTCTGTGACCCAATCCCTTCCCAGACCCTATCCAAGAAAGGACTGAAATGCCTCGGCCAGTCACGGATCAGTCCCATCCCTTTCCCTGCCAACCATCCTTCCTTGGAGAGGAGGTGGCAGATCAATTTGAGGAACCTACTCATTGAGCAGAGGCATGGAGTTGCGCCGCTTGGTCTTCTGCAGCATGTTGGCTTGGTTGCGCAGAGAGATGTGGATGCAGGAAGCTGCCAGCTTGCAGGGCTCTCCATCTACCTGCATGGGGATGGCCTTGAATGTGGTGAGAACCACCTGCCGGCACTGACAGAGCCGCTCCCCATGGCCACCGACTTGCAAGGCAGCCTGTGAAAGGGTCCAGAGTGAGAGCAGAACATGGACTGAGACGTGGATGAGGGGAACATCCATTGTCATCTGGATGTTACAAGTGAACAATGTTCTGAGGGTCTCAGGTATGATTTCAGTGAGAAGGGACTCACAGAGACCAGGGCATGACAGCACCTCACCTAAATCTTAGAGAGCAGACACTGTCATATAGGCCAGAACCACAACTCCTCCAGAGAGGATCTGTGGAGCTGTGGGCTGGCTGACACCTGGTCAATGGGACCATTCACTCCCCTGATTGCTACCTACAACTGGCAACAGCACTAACTCACCAGTGATGTCATGGTGAAGCCGATAACTTCAATGCAGCCATCATCATGGCGCTGGGGCTCGAAGTCATGGTGCTCCCCAGGGTTGCCCCAGGGCATGGTGCCTGCACAGTACCTGTGAAAGGACAAGAAGAAATACCTGGACTGGCACCCCAAACCCAGGCAGAGATCTACAGCACAGGTGTGAAAAGCCCAGCAAATGAAGACAGGTCCTGAGGGTGCTCACCTTGGGATGTTAAGGAAGACCAGGCACTGGGGCTTCAGGTCCTGAATCTTGGAGGTCAGGTCTATCCCATCACACTAGAGACAACACAGGGGTGCTCAGGCTGCTGTAAGGGGGGAGCCTGGTCCATCCTACTCACTTAGGAAGAAATGACCTCCCTCCTCTGCTCCCTATAGTGAATGTTCTCCAAGTCAGGGGAAGCTGATGCTCCCAGGAAGTTCCCCATTCGTTCCCCAACCCTGACATACTCAGTGTGCCAAGGGACATTATTCACACCTCCACAGCTCACCCCCTCCCTGGACCAGAGCACCCCAGCACACTCACAACCAGCCTGACATGCTTCGCCAAGTCTTTGGAGCTCCCGGTGAGGAAGTCGGAGAAGGCCGTCTGCCAAGGTAAGAGACAGAGTTAGTGCCCAGGTGTTCACCAGAACGGGAAGCCAGGAAGCCTGCCTCTGACCTGCAACTCAGCCTGCCTCTGACCTGACACAGACCTCAGCTGATCAAACCTGCAAACCCCCTTTTCATTCACTGTCAGAAGTCCTCTTCTCCTCCAAAACAACCTGATCCATTCCTCTTGCTATTTTGCCTACCAAAAATCTTGAGGCACTGTCAGTAACATGCTCTAGTATTCCCTTGCCAGCCCAGTCCTGACTTTAGGGAAGAGCTGACAAGATGAGTCTCCTACAGTGAGAATCAAGTAACAAGAGACAAATTCAGTCTCAAGCTGATATGAAGTACCACCAAACAGAGCTGAAGTGACCCCATCTAGAGATTCCAGGAGGGACAGCATGGTTCCCCTTTGGGCTTAACTGTGCAGACAGCAAAAGAGACACAAGCGAGACAGGTGTGAGATGGCATGGAGCAGCACTCAGCCTTTAGTACTGCTTGAATACCAGTCACCAGACACATGCCTAGAAAGTATATTGAGGATGGGGAGACAGAGGAACAAAAATGATACTGAGATGCAAAGCTCTCAGGTGAGACACAGGAGAATGATGTAATTAGCCAGGAAGCTGTAACTGGTCCAAGGTATATAATAAAAGACCAAAGTAGTGTGCAGACTATGGAAAGGCTTCCTTTTTCTCTGCAGGGGGGACAGTCTGCCTTCCCACAGCTCCAGGGCGGTCCTGCCTTGGTGAACACCCCTAAGCTTGAGATCAAGAACAATAGTGGCAGGAGATCAATACAGCAACTGTACTGCAGGCCACGGAGCAAGTTGTACTGCCAGCAGCACTCACAGCCAAAGGGGAGCTGGACTCCCAGCACTGCAGTATTTCTCCAGCAACTTTCCAGCTTTGGGCTGGGGGGCTTAACTTGGATGCATGTGAAGGTCTATGTAGCTTATGGGTGAGTTTAGGATGCAGGCAGGAGGTGGGTCCAGGCCTGTGCTGCAGCTGACGTTAAGGCTGCTATGACGGCAGGCTCAGACATCCCCCACACACTCACCCCAGCATAGAACATTTTATTCCGAAACCGGCTGTTGAACTTCTCTGGGTTGGCCTCTAGGGAAAAGGAGAAAAAAGTCCAGGTCACTGGCCTACACATGGAAACATTTTACTTGCCAGCTCTCCTCAGACACAGCTCTCCAGCCAGCCTCAGCCAGGGGTCAGGCCCCAGCTTCTTTCCTGTGCAGGCACCCCTTTTCCCCCTTTGCAGCTTGGACTTGCTCCTCATGTTTCACCTCCAGCTCTGCCCCTGAAGCAATTCTCTTGTTCCCTTTCCTGAGGAACCCACAAATGAGAACAGGCCCATCCCACAGACACCGACCAAGTCCTGTCACTGCCCTGTACCTCGAGATTCGTGGAACTCCAGCGTCACCCGTGCGTCAAAGCCAAGGCTGAAGTAATTATTAAAGACATCCAAAGGGAGCTGAAATGGAAAGGAGAAATAAGGATGAGGCCGCCAGCATGTGCCTGTGGCACAGATGAGATCAGGTTACAGCAGAGCCATTACAGTGCTCATGAGGCTGAAAGATCCTGCTTGCCTTTTCCCTAGGAAAATACAGAAGTCACCAGCCTGAGATGATGGATTATTTCCTGGCTCCTAGGGGCAAGGGAAACGGTCCAAGGGGACACACTCTGCTCTCTGAGGTTTCTGCAGTCACCCATGTTTCTGTTAAAGAAAACAGTCTCACAGAAGACTTATACCTGTTGTAAGTTGTTGTTAAAAACCTTTGGTAGGCATTTATTTATGAACTCTACATACACTCTTGCTATGAATGCTGTGGCTCAGAGCCATGAACAGAATGGTGGAATTGGAGGAGTGAGAGGGAAACACCAACCTGAGAACATAGCCCCAAGTGCTGGGACTGCCCAAGCCAGTGACAGAAGAGAGAATGCAGACTCTAGCACAGGGAACAGACATGGAGAGGTGTCCCACCTTGTCAGCAGCTGCCTCATCCTTTTCCTCAGGGCTTGTGTCAGGGTTTGGCTCCACATGGAGGTTCCAGCGATCAAGCTGTACAATGTTCCCATCTTCAACGTGCGATAGGATCTTGGACAGAGGCTCATCTGTGTAACCCTGGTGAAGAGAAGGACTTGGGGAGTCTCATGCCGGCCTCCCAGAGAGATACCCCAGACAGCAGGCTTTGGTAAGGCATCTCAGAATAAAAGATGTAGAAGAGATCAACTCTACTTGAATGCACAACAAAATGGGACTTGAAATTTAAAACAATACATCTTCCTTCTAAAAATTTTCCGAAGTTTGGAAAGTCAATTGCTTTTGTAGAATCTAATGCAGTACCATTCAAATGTCAGAAGAACAGCAACGTCCAAATTGCACTTATTTGTTGCTCTGTATTTACAGGAAGTTGAAACATGAGCCCATGCAAATCTCCAACCACGTGTCTGAAACAAGGATTGAAGCACTCAGCCCTGCTCTCTCAGCAGCGGGTTCTTGTGTCCATCACTTACCCCACCCCAGTTCAGTGTTCTGGCCAAGTCGTTCCCTGTCCCCAAAGGTAGGATGGCCACAGGAGGAGGTGGGTTGATGCGTAACTGGTCCAGAATGGAGAGTATCCAGCCCACCTGCTCAAGCAAGAGAGTACAAAGAAACCATTAGTTATCTCAGGCACCTGCAGGCAGGCAGAGGTGACTTAGAGCACTAGCGATGGCAGAGGGGCAGAGATGGGGTCTCCTTAGCCACAACTGAGGCTATTCACAGTCTTTAACACTCTAATCAGGTGCTGCAGGACGTACCAGTAACCCCAGTGAGGACCCTGGCCCTCAAAAGGGCTACAAATCCAGACATGTTAGACTAGCACTCCCTGGAACAGTGCACGAGGGGACCCACAGCATCTCTGCTACCAGCTGTACCATGGGTGCAGTGTGCCCAGTTTGTCCTGTTCTGGATTACAACAAGGAGGGCTGCTGTCTGCACTGGAAAGGCCTGGGGGAAGGGGCACCAGGGGATGGAGGGGCTGGGGACTCACCGTGCCATCTCCCCCGCACGCCAGGATCCGGAGGTTGTGGACTTTGCGGTACAGCTCCAACCTGTGGGCAACAGGGAGGTTGAGGAGGGGAGAGTTACTGAAGGTGTTACACAGCAGCTGCCTCTCGGAGCCCTTGGCATTCACAAAGCCACATCCATGTCTCCCTCTATGAGCTGGGGGAAGAGCTCTCAGGAGGAATCCTGGGACATGGATGGGGGAGAGAAAGGTGCTGCCCCCATCAGTACTCACGCCTCCTTGGGTCCACCCTGGCTGAGGTCGAAAACCTGCCGTGGGTTGAGATACCACATGAAGGACTGGATGATCTTGGCTCCCTATGGGGAGAAGAAAGACTTCAGGTAATATTGAGTTCCCAGTGGACAGCAGAAGGAGGCATTTGGTCCTGCCTGGGGACAGGCTAAGACAACACCATTCTGGAGGGGACACAGGCAAAGCTTGGCCGAGGTAGGAACTGCTATGCAGCAACTGGCATTGTGGCCTCTTGTGCAGCTGAAGCATCACCAAAACTGTGATGACAGCTCAGCACTCAAATGGCAATGCCCTCACAGAGATGTCTTCTTAGACATACCAGCCAAGGCCATACCTGATTCCCACCACTCTTGGGGTTCACAAACACCAGCAAGGGCTTCATGAGAGGAGCTGGCATGGGCTTGATGACAAAGGGTTTCCACCTCCCTTCCTGCAAGAGATACCACAGATCCTTCAACAAAGAGATACCATAGATCCTTCAACAAAGCTGGGGAAATGCAAACTGCCACCTCCAGCTGAGCCCTAACATCATGCAGGTCAGAAGCAGGAGAAAGAAAACATCCCAGCCACCCCATAAGCTTTGTTTCTGGGATATACCCTGCCAGCAGGCATGCTCCCTCCAGCTCAACATCCTTAATGTCAGTACAGACCCAGAAAAGCCCACATTTATTCTCAGCCTTGCTCCTCACTGTACAGTCCCTCTGCCCTTCCAAGACAAGGTCATTCCCAGTCCCCTCATATCTTACCTCAGCCCCCTTTTTGCTGGATTTCCGCTTGAATGATGTCCTCTTCTTTTTTTTACTAGACTTCAGTGGATTCTGTAGAGAAAAGGAACAAACACAAAAACTCTGTGAAGAGACACTGGGCAAAGTGGTAACTTTGAAAGAGCCCCAAGAGCTGAAGTGACTCACCTGGGGCCGCCGGACCCGCAGAATCCAGGTGGGAGGAACGACGACAGCAGCGTGAGCCCCCAGTGAGCAGGGCTCTTCAATGTGTTGCAGCATGAAACACGATACTTTGCTGTGATACTGGCCAAGGAGGAGACAGAGAGAAAACTCAGCTGCTCAGTTTGCTGGGCACAGCCACAATCCCCTCCTCTCAGGTTCTCCATGCCAATGCAGGGAGTGCTGGATGAAACCATGCAGGAATTTTGTAACGGGAAGGCAATGAAGAGAAAGTTTCTCAAAGGAGCTTGCAAATATCATAGTACAGTCTCTGCCAGCAGGGGGAGCTGTTGAGGGCAGGCTGCCGAGCAGCAGCTCGGGGAGCCCCGGCAAAAAGCAGAGGTCATTCGTGCAGAACTGACTGGAAAGGCATTCAGGGGGGCTCTGCTCACCGCTTGTTTGCACCAGGAACAGCTGATGGCTACAATCTCTTTGCTGTGGAAGGCAAACTTCTGCTGAAAACCCTATGGAAGAAAGGACAAGAGGCTTAGGGAATTTCCTACAGTTTCCTATCATCCAACAGTAAGAGACATTAACAAAGAGAGCATGCCTGCAGCTGGAGCCCTCCAGATCCTGTCACACAGTCCCAATCACAACAGCACCAGGGAGGCCACTGTGCTCTGTAGGGGTGTCCTTATTGCTCAAGGAAAGCATGTCAGGAAGACAGTCTCTGTCAGGGGAAGAACTACTCTATGTGGGAAGCAGTTACACAGTACTTCACTGAGTAAAGCAGGGCACGTGTCTTGGTTTTGCTGCCAGACAGGAATGGTGGGATGTCCCTGGTTCCAAGCCCTGTGCATGTCTCTGGCTTGACCTTAGGTTTCCTTCAGGCTGAGAAAAATGCCCAAGATGCCCTCTCACCTTGCCACACTGCCGGCACTTCCCTTCCTGCCGCCTCCGGTGCACCCAGTGATGTCGGACAACAATGGGCTAAACGGAAAAGAAAAAAGGAAAATTGAAAAAAAAAAGAAGTGAAGGGCCCAGGGCAGGAGGGAACACAGGAACGGGCAGAAGGAATGGACACAGGCCAGCCAACCTCTGCTCTCGCAGCAAAACCACTGCTCATAAGGACCAGCCCCCCACCTGCTGAGAAGGCAAAGCCAAAGAATCAGGGGACAAGAGGCCAAATTAAGATGCTCCAAGAAAAGGGAATTAAAACCAGAAGAAATAGGAAGGAGGACGGGGAAACTAAAGACTGAGAATCACACAAAGCAGATCCAATGGAGAGTGGGTAAGCAGCAGCACATCTCTGTCCCCTAACATCTCTGCCCAGATGCCCCTAGTGCCAGGTGAAAAATGTGCTGGTGGATGGCGTGAAAATCCCTGGAGAGACACAGTTTGTGCCCATAGGAAGAAGATGGAAGTGCTTGCAGCTAAGCAGTGAACCTCCTCACTCCACATTCCTCGAGAAGAGTGGCAGCCTCAAAGCCCTCACACCCACTTCCCCCTGCTCTTTCCCCAGGCCAATCCTGAGCTTGCTTCAGTGCCAGCGTGGGCAGCAAGGCTGCTCGGCAGCACCTCTGCTCTGCTTGCAGGCTCACAGTGGGTTCAGGGCTGGGACTTGCAGAAGTGATTGTGAGGGTTTCAGAAGTTTTGTAATGAAGTACCACTTGTCCTAAATCCTATCCTGTTTTTCCAGCCCTGGACCGGGAACAGGCTGGAAAACTGCAGAGAGAGAAGCAAAAAGAGAAAGGGAGTACAAGTTCACAGGCTGGCATGACAGGGCCCAACATCCTGCTCCTGACAGCTTTTGGGATCATGATGATGAGAGACAGAAACTGGCAGGAGGTTGGGGTCAGCTCCAGTGTTGCCTCCTTTGAGTGCAGCACACATGAGGGGATGAAGAGTCTTGTTGGCTTTAGTGGATATTAATCCAGCAGGAGCAGAAGGAGGGCTATGCCTTGAGCTCAGCTCTGGGTCCAAGCAGGCACATCTAGCAAAAGGGCTGACCCTGAAGGAGATCCCTGGCACCACAAAGGCCAGAAGAACACCTTTTTAGGGAAACAGGAAGGAAGAGGTCTTGGAGGAACTGAGAAGCATTAGAAAGACAGGATGGAGAAGCAGAGTTTGTGAGAGAAAAGAAAAAGCAAGAAAGGGGAGGGAGAAAAGATTTGTAGAGGTTGGAGAGAAGAAAAATAGAGACAGACAATTGAGCAGAGACAGCAAGCTGTTAGCAGAGTCCAAAAGGTAAATGAAGCACAAATAAGGGAGCTAGACTAAGAGCAATATGGGAAGGAGGCACAGAAAGAAAAACAAAGCAAGAAAGAAGGGTTTAAAGTGATGCTGAAAGCTTCCCTTTACAACGTCATGCCAGCATTTCAAAGCAGGCAGCCCTATGTTTGAACATCCTTCCCCAGCTAGGTCTGCTGTGCCAGCACAAACACAGTGTGCTGGGGGCAGCTCTGTTACCAACATGGCCCATGACTGAGCCACCCACACCCACTCCAGAGCCCTGCACAGGCTACATTGGCTCCACAGGCTGGAGGGTGAAGCATGAAGGCTGACAGCGGCTTCCACCAGTGCAGGTCAGCAGACAGGTTCCAGGCCACTGCTTATGCCCAGTACATAACAACATGGGCTGAAGGGGTCTGATACCACTACTGTGGGCAACTTCCACCGCCACCTGTGGCACCTAGGTCAGAGCTGAGTGATAAAGCCAGAAATGAGCCCATACTGCTTCCTTCCAAATTGCAGGAGACGTGGGGACCTGCTGTTTGCCACAGCCTCATCTATGTGCCTGAGGACCCAACACAAGGGTCAAAATTTCTCCCAAAAACCACTGTCTGTAAGTTCCTCCCATGCAGATTCAGGACATGCAAACCATCGGATGCTCTGCATCTGCTGCCTGCAAACTTCTCACTCTTCAAACCCAGTCGGGGCTGCTGCCTTGCAAAGAAACTCCCGTTTATGGCACCACTCCCTTGGAGCAGGAAGGAACATGATGCCTCCACTTGGATGGGCAACACGCTGGCAGCATCTGGTGTCTTTACACCAAACTGGAAATGGGAGATGCAGATGTGGGCCGAGTCTAAGGCACGTGTCTCACCTCCCGTATGTTCCGGGATCCTGACTCCCTGAAGGAAGGCTTGCAGCGAAAATTTATCTGTAGGAAGAACACAGGAGAAGAACCAGTAAAACCATCGTACCTGAAGGAAATCTACTGGAATTTACTGCACTACAGTAAGATCCACAACCTTTGGAGTTGTTTGGTACTTGCCACAAAACATATCTTGGTTACTGAACAAAATGGGGCCTGGGGTCCCAATCATATCACTAGATCCTCATTTTGGTACTGTCTCCTCAGAAGACCAGTCTCTGCAATTACACATTGCAGTTCCTCCATCTTCTTGTGTTTCACTGCCCAAGACAAGGCTGCTACAGTTTTGCAAGCTGCAGGGAGGGCTTAACAGGCTCTACTCACTTTCTCCAGCTGTTCGATGCAGGGTGTATGCACTACGATCTTGCAGGCTGCACACTTGCGCCTGGAGAGAGGTTTTTGCTGAAGGGTAAGAAAACAGGAGAAAAAATATACATGTGAATGAAAATATGCAGTGTTCAGAGTCTGGCAGCTCAGCCTCCCATCATACCTCCTTCTTATGTACTGGGATACAGTACAAGCTCTACTGTAAGGTTAGATACAACCTAGACTTCTTACCTAGTGAAAGGCTCTAAGCATGTGCCTATAGCAGTTGTTCTCAAGCCTGGGACAGAGCAGGGAGGTACTTTCCCTACTGTCCTGTCCTGCAGTACTTGTCTTTTTCTGACACTGCCTGAGAGCACCATGGAAGCTGGTCTGGGAGGTATCTGCAGGGTGGTATCAGTGGCAGGCACCTGCAAGATGGCATATGGAGCATCAGCGCTCCATATCCTGCACCACGAGCAGGACTGAGCCTACAAACTGGGAGGGAGGACTGCAGGGGCAGGAGGCAACAGGCCTGGGCCTCCAGAGCTCACTTTTCTCCTCTGTTGAAGGGTCTTGGATTCAGATTGTCCTTTCAAGGGTGTGGAATACCAACAGCCTCTCTCTGGAACCCTCCAGGCAAGAGGCAGCCCTGCATCAGGTTCCCATTGCAAAATGGGAACCAGCATTGGCAGAAACTGGGGACTAGGCCCTCTGGTATGCAGAGGCAGAAGGGACACAGTCCCTGCCTTGGCAGCTCCCCAGATCCCTGCATGGCCCCCAGCAGCAGCAGCAGCGCGGCCTCTGCGGTCTCCCCATACGGTGACAGCACAGCCGCGTTTGTGGCCCCAGGTGACTCACCAGAAGCTTTGCCATGCAGTTCTGTTCCCCAACGTAGCAAAAGTCACCAGAGACATTGGTCTCAAACCAGATGTGCTCCCCATAGACCGCAGCCTCCTGAAACACACAAAACAACACAACCTCTGAGAGAACCCCCAGAGAGGCAATTGAGCCCCTATAATACTTTGTGCAAGGGACAAGATACTGGACAATGCTGGGAGGTGGAGGCCAGGAGACAAGATGCATGCAACAGCCAGGGACATCTGGAGAGAGGAAGCCTCAGAAAGCTGCTGCCATGTCCCACCTGTTGTAAACAAGAGGCCCCCAGGAAACCAACTCCAAGACCTACAAACCATTTGCAGTGTCCTGCACAGGAGAGCTGCTTTAATCAGCCTGAGAGGAGGCATCAGGGCAAATTCAGTGCAGGGGACACTCCTGAAGCAGCTTCTGTTCTACAATCTGAACGGGCAGCTTAAAACCTGTGGGGCATTGGCTGTTAAGGAGCAGGGGCTTACTCCTGTTGCTTGGCCCCAGCCAACAGATCTTGGCTGTCAGAAGCAGAAAAGCTGGGAGAGGAGTAGTTATGCCATCCCTCCAGGAACCACCTGTGCCTCCACAGCCTCTCTTTTGCAGCATCAAGTAGTGCTGCCAGAAGCACAGATGCTGGCACCAGCTGGTGGCAATGGGAGAGGCCATAAATGTGTCAAAGTCAGTCACCTGGGAAGCCTCAACCCTGGGAAGAGCCTGCTGCTTCTTGGCCAAGAGCCCATTCCATGCAATGCCCAGCAAAACACTGTACAACTTACGCTCCAATCCACAGTGCTGCGTATCTGCCTCTCCGAGTCGCTCCTCATGGCTAGTGCTGGGTTTGGCTGGGCCACCATGTGTTGGAGACTGGATTTAGCAATAGCTTTCCTGGAAGACAAAGGAGGGCTGGCTATTAAATATATATGCAAAGCACAACTTGCTTCTAAGATGACACGTGAGGCTGCAGCAGAAAAGGCTTCTCAGGACCAAGTGGCTGGAAATGAGGTGAATTTCCATCCCAGGTGGCTGAGAAGTACCTGTTTCTGTGAGATAGTCCTGTGGGATGAAGAAGTACTGGCCACGTTGCTGACAGCTCAGCCAGACAGCCTGTACCCAACAAAAGGCACAGCATGGGCCTGCTGGGTTAAGGCCCTCAGGAATAAGAGCTCCATTGTAAAACACCCTGGGAGTGTCCATGGAGCTGCAGTGGTGGGACTGCCTTTGCAGGGACAATCTACAGCACCAGTCCAACAGTCTCCCTGCATCTCTCAGAGCCTGGGGTGTTTCCATGGACCAGTACAACTGCCCAGAATAAAAGGAACTGTTTCTTTGGGACTAGTGAGCTTCTCCCAGATGTGCTAGGGTGGAGGAAAGGAGCAGGAAATCCAGCCAACAGGAGAAAGTGTGCATCTCCAGCCAGTGACCAGGCCTACCACATTCCCTTGGTCCCAGCCTGGCAGGAGAGGACACCCACAATCTCCAGGTGGAAGATCATCAAGGTACACCAGCAGCACTGCAAGACACCAATGGCAGGCAGGGCCAATGACGCTGAGTCTCTTCCCTCCTTCCCCACCAAACCTGGGTGTACACTCTCCCTGTCCCCTCCCCAAGGCATTGCCTGCTTACATGCTGCCACCATACATACAGCAGCCGGGGGCTCCAGCCGTCCGGGGTGGTGTGGCCAGTGGGCTCCGGTCCCAAACCCTTGACGAGGGTGGCAGAGGGGCACTTGGTTCCAGCCACTCCTGCACAGCGCTGGGCCAGCCGCCGGGGGTGGCCAGAGGGGAGCGGCCCAGGCTGAGGGGCATCACTGGAGCGCCGGCGCTGGCTGAGGCGGCGGTAGCGGCCTGGCAGGCCGTAGGCAGCCCGGCCGTGCAGGGCCTCGGTGGGCAGGCGGTGGGAGGAGGCGCGCCGCAGGCAGCGGGGGCCCCGCGACAGCAGCCCTGCCTGCAGCGGCCGCAGCTGGGGCAGCATGGCCAACCACGTCTCCTCAGCGCTATGCTCGTGCTGGCCCTGCTCAGCTCCTGCTGCTGCACCACCGTCCTCTGGAGACTCAGATGTGGAGCTGTCAGTGCAGTGAGCCCCGTCCTCCTCCTCCCCCGTGGGAAGGAGGCTGGCCAGGAGGACAGTGGGACCCAGCAGCTGGGCATCAATGGCTTGTGCCTGGCCTCCGCGCTTCTTCTGCACGGCAAACCTGGGGCTGAGGCAGGGCGGCGTGGTGCTGGAGCGGCGACGCGTGCCGGGACGCCGGACCAGCCCCAGGCAGGAGAGGGATGCCGCTGCGGTGCCTGAGCCGCGGCGGCACTGGGCCAGCGAGGCGGAGGGCAGCCCCACCTGGGAGCGCCGCCTGGCCTTGCCCGTGGGGACAGCCACCACGCTGCTGCGCCGCAGCCCCTTCCGCCCAAAGTGCCGCCTGAAAAAGCTTTCCATTGCATCCGGATGGTGGCTGTTAACACAGAGACCAGGGATTAAGTAAGCTCCCCCATGAGTCCCAGGCCATGCTGTGGCTGTCAGGGCAAGGGGACAGTGGGAAGCAAGGGATAGAGGGCTGAAGCAGGGAGTGGGAGACATGGCAATGCTACCAGAGGCGTGTGGTAGTGTTGCTCCCCATAGCTTTACTGCTCCACGAGTCTCACAGCTCAGCCCAGAGGGTTGCAATGGCAGGGAAGGTGTCACCGCCTGGCCAGGACCCTCTGCATTCCCTGCACTCCACTAAGCAGAACGCCTGTGCACTCCGAGGTGCCAATCAGCCCTGGCACCTCCATTACCCCTACCATTCTCCTGATGCTGATCCACCTGGTTTCCACACAGGAACCACTCTACTTAGGTATCAGTCCCACCAAATTTGTAGCAAATTGAAGTAAAGCCGTTGTGAGTCCTACAGAGGAAAATCGACCAGGCCAGTAAAACCACGGCAGGAGAATTTGGTAGAAGAGGTCTGGGAGAGCTGGAAGCTGGGAGAGGCTGGAGCAGGGCAGAGAAGAGTTAGGAAGATCATCCCATCTGTCCTAAGCAGAACTTCCTTCTCATGGGAGAATGAGCTTTATGGAAAGCTCATGCTTTCCCTGCCCAGTTCTCAAAGTTCGATGGTCTGCCTGGACATTGCAGCAGTCTGTTAAAAGTCAGGGGTGGAAGGCACTGCAACACTTTCAGTGGCAGTAGCTCAGCACACAAAGGCCTGAGTGGAAGGAGCTGAGTCTGGCTAGCTCCAGTGCTCCCCTCCTCCAGAGACAGTGCTTCATTTCCCACCCTCCAGCTGCCACCTCTCTTCAGCTGCTAGAGGATTTATTCAAGGCCAGCTTTAAAAAACCCACCAAAACCCACAGTTTGGTGGAAGCAAACTTCTCTCAATTGCTCCCAAGGCAGGGGACTCAGTCATAGTAGCCTGCAAGCACACAAAAGCCATCATCACCACCACTCTCAAGGATTTCCATACTGTGCAAGGCATCTCCTCTACCCACCATGAGAGCATGGGCATGCTGCTCACCACGCAGACTGACATCTCCTCCCCTTCTTCTATCTTCCTCTCTAACCATGCCCTTTTACATTCTTATGGATCAGTAATATCAGAGAACCTTCAGGACATCACTCTGGCCCAAACTTCCAATGACCTAAGGCCCACAAAAATAGGTGCATTTATCAGAAGCTTCTTCTCTGTTTATTTGGGAAATGCATGTAAGATGGGACACAGGTTTTGTCTTCTGGACAAAACGGAGTTTTTGATAGTGCTTGTAGCACAAACAGCACATTGGGCTGTACCTCTTTTAATAGATGAATACAAAGGTGAGTTTGTATTCTTGGAAAAGACAAGGCTTGGTTTGGTCTCCTCCACCCTTGCAGACAAGGAAGCCAGCTCTTCAGTTTCCATAGGCTTATCACCATGCCTATACTCAGTAATGTAGGGGAAGGAGGGATGAGTGAGGAAGGGAGGGAAGGAGGCAGGCAGGAAGGAAGGAAGGAAGGCAATGGGCTCCAGAGAGCAGCATCAGGGCAGCTAAAGCCTGGCTGAACTGAAAGCAAAGCCAAAGTGTCACCTCCTCAGAAGTATTTCTCAAGTCCTACCACTGCAAGCAATGCAGGCAGGTACTTGGTCACCAGAAGGTTCAATCCACCCAAGGCCCATGCAGCTTCACAGAGGGCTGCAGCATTTTGCTGATGACTCTGCTTCCAGTCTGTTCCCCACACTGCAGTGCTCCATTTATGTACCCTCTCCATATTATCTGCAAGACGATGCACAGTAAACAGCATAGAATCAGAGAATCTGAACTTTCCCTGTACATTTGGAGGCCATTTCCTCTTGTTCTATCACTTGTTACCTGGGAGAAAAGACTGACCCCACACCTTGCTACAATCTCCTCTCAGGTAGTTATAGAGCTCAATAAGGTCTCCCATGAGACTCCTGCTTCCTCAGCCATTTCTCCTAAGACTTGTTCCATAGACCCTTCACCAGCTGTACATCCTCTGGATGTGCTCCAGCACCTCAGTGGCAGGAGGAGGGCCCAAAACTGGACACAACACTCAAAGTGTGGCCTCACCAATGTTGAGTACAGAGAAACAGTCACTTTCCAGTCCTGTTGGCCACACTTACTGACACGGGCCAGGATACTGTTAGCCTTCATGGCCACTTGGCACATGCTGGATCATGTTCAGATGGCTGCCAATGAGCATCTTCACCAACAGGTATTAAAACCTTTCGGAACAAATAAAACACATTAAAAATACAAGCAAGAATACAGGATGTGGCACAATTGCAACAGACCTTTTTTTGGTCTGCTTTAGCTCCTGGGGGAGACATACTGACCAAAGGCACCTCAAATGAGCTGAATGGCTGTTCCCTCCTACCCCAGATATTCCACCAGCACAAAGCTGCTCCACTGCTTACTGTGTTGCTGCTGTGGGCAGGAAGATCTCTTAACACAGCTTCCTTCCTTTTTGCACCAGTCTCGTGAGGAAATCTGCTACAACAACCTTGGTTTGACATTTATGTTTGAGCACTAGCTGACTGCGGACCTTTTTATCTTCAGGGCTGTCTGTAAATGGCACGTGGAATCAAGCTCTGACCACCAGTGGTGAAGGTTATTACAAGATTGCCATCTGACAGCCCATGAGAGCAGCATGTGGCAGCTCAGATATGCTGGGTGAACATATCCCCACCTCTTGCATCTCACCTCCAACCTGAGCTCCAAATGGTGGATTGCAGGTGTGAGAGCTGCTGCTGGTGGAGCAGATGGACAAACTGCCGGGGCTGCCCATGGTTGATATGCATTAGCAGAGCTGCATGCAGAGCAGCTGGGGAACCATGCAATAGGCAGAGAGGAGCCCGAAAACAGCTAAGCCTTGGAAGGCCCAGACTTAACACCAGCATATTTCTGGCATCTCCATTGTTTGTCATGGAGAAAAAATGGAGAGGAGCCAGCAACTGTGGCTGCTTTGTAGAGCACATTACTCAGCTCAGTTAGATAAGGAGGCTGGATTGAGGCAGCCTGGCATTTGTAGGGTGCAAAGTAAGGAAGTACTGCTGCATGTTCTGAGATACCAGCTCTACTTATGAGCAGATACACACTGTCTTTTCAATCTCCTTCTGTGAATAAGGAAGGAGATAGCAACTCTGGTCTGCTCATGATCTGCAATCAGAGCTCTTGAAAGGTGGGGTGTTTTTTACTACCAGACTCCTCAAAGCATCCTACACACCCTGCCTGGCCTCAGTACAGAGATGCTGCTGAAGCAGGAACATGTCCCATCAAGATCTAAACACCCTTGGAAAGAACAGCAGGGATCCAAGAGGAAAAACGTGCATCTTGTAACTGCAGTGGACGAAGAGCTTGTGAATCAGCTGTTATGGAGACATCTCTCCAGATATCCAGCAGCTAGCTCTCATTTGGTGATGGTGATTCCAAAACCAGACAGGCTGACCCTTAGGCCTAAACATGCAGTGTTCCCCATGACATAATCTTTGCCCACATCACGAAGAGAATCTGGATATTCAGCTCCACTATTCTGCTTTGTTTCACTAACCTAGAGCAAACTCCCATGTACCATACTTAACAGGCTCTCTGTGGTAGGCAGAGGGATCCTGTGCCACACACCCTCTTGGCCCTTCCTCTGCATTATTATTCCCTTTGTGACTCCAGCAGCCGGGTCCATTCCTGTCAGTGCCCAGAAGCAAGAGAGATCTCATGTTACCTTCATACAGTGACAAATCTGGCACCAAAGGAGGCAAGAGAACCATACTGCAGGTTGTTGCTGATAAATGCACAAGCCTTGAGCCACAGAGAAGTCTGGACATAATAATACCATCAGCTCCTTCTGACCTTTCAGCAAACCTCCAATTAGTCAACTGGAAAGCATTTTTTCCATCCACGGGACTACCAGGGAAACAAGTCTGAGAGCTTCGCCCTGTTCCATGACGAGCACCTGTCCTGATGGCAGCTGGCTGGATTCCTGCATCCTGGCTAGCTGTGGGTGCTGGGGAGCTGCTGTGGCACTGGAGCTGGCAGAGTGTGAGCAGGAGCCCACTTCAGTTTACAATCTGTCTTCTCCTGGCAAAGACACTTGACTCATACAGATCAGCCACAAGGAAAGTGTGTTATTAATAGGCACTCCTGTGTGACAGCAAGATCTCCTGGGCTTCCTCCCTGCCTCCTCCCTGCCAGGGCACTGGAGGGACTGAGGGGCCCAGGAGCCCATCCAGAGAGCTGCTGCTCATTCCCACCCCGCTGGCACACCACTGGTTGCCTTCAGCCTCTGTTTCCATCGCAAGCTTGCACAACCCGCAATGCCCTTTCAGTGCTCTGATATTCAATCTTCCCATGTACACTACTGTCCTTACACCACCCCTGCTGAGATCCTGTCCCCGCTCTCCAGTCCTGCTTCCCACACATCATCACCGACCTCTCCCCTCCCTGGGGCTCCCCAGCCAGGCTTCTCTGACCTTACAAGAGCAACCTGCACAGATGAGGTCTGCTGAGGAAGGTGCCCCTGTGCCAGATGGGGAAGGGAAAATGCTGGTCAAGATGTGGTGCAGCCCTCAGGCTTTAGCTGCAGTGAGGTGTGCAGTAATCAGCAAGTTCCCATACTGTGCACTTTGTTTCTACTCAGAATTTCCATTCCAGCTGTCATCTCTCCTACCATCATACAAATAAAACTGAGTCAGGAGCTTCCCCATATTGGGTCCAGTATAAGCAAGGAGATGGGGCTCCCCCCAGCACAGGGATGCAGAGGCTCCATCCAAGCCATGAGCCTTTCAAAGCACCATGAGAGGTGAGCTATGGGCTATGCTCATCTGTTTCAGGATTCATACACTTGACCTACTGCAACAAGTGCCACCACCTATATGGGCCACTTCCAGGCTTCTGAGCTGCAGGAGCATGGTATTCCCAGAACAAGGACAAGGACATCCTCAGTTGCACTGTCACTCTGCAGAGGAGGGGATTACTGCTGCAACTGCAAGGTTGCCCCTCCAAGCTGCAGAAGCCAGTTTCTGATCCTAGCAGGGTACTCAGAGGGCAACACATCTCATCTTTCAGTGAGTCCTGGGCCTGATCAAGATAAATTCAGACCTCTCTGCTAGTAAGAAAGCAAGGTAAGTGCTTAGAAACCAGCTGGTGGTCAGATGCATGCAGCTGCAAAGGACCTCCTCCCAGCCCTGTGGTCCCTGAGGTCCCTGTCAGGGCTACTGAGCATGGGCATGACAGCAATACCTAATCATGTTTGCCAACTTGCTCAGAAGACTGTCAGTGTCACTGGGCACTCTGGGTGGCCAACCTGGAGGTCCCAGGACAGCACTGCTTCACAAGGGACAGGCAGCTATATCAGTGTAGACTCTGTATTCATCTTGTACCTGGCTGAGCACGAGCACAACTCACAGCCAGTCAGGAGCTGGGAACACCACAGGGAGGAGATACAACTTCTAAGATGCTTTCTTCAAATGAGCAAGTCAGGGTGACAGATGCAACACCAAGGACCGGCAGCTGCCTTGGGGGACGATTGTAGAAGGGCAAAGAATGAAACACCACAGTCTGACAGTTTGTCATAGTAGGCAGAGCCAGGTGAAAGGACACTGCCTAGCCATGCCTCAAGCAAAGCAAGGCAAAAACCATCCCACCTTCATGCCTGGCCCTCCACAATGCTCACATTTGGTTTTCTGAGAAGAACGGGGGCTGAGAGCAGAAGGGACTGAGACTAATACAGTTCCTAGCATTTTCCCAACACCCTTCTCATGGCAGCTCCATCCCACTTCACCCCAAGCTCTGTATGATGCAATGGTGCCATCTCCTTTTGCACCACCTTCTCAGGGTAAACATGAGATCTGTTTTAAAGCACATCTGCCAGAGTAGCTCAGATCCTCCACAGAGACTTCATAAAGTGAAGAGTTTGCCAGCCCTAATATTCAGAGTAATGTTCCCATTACAACAATGTGATTTCCTTCCCAAAATCCATGCAAGACAGTGTTTTATCTTAATTTAAACCAAAACCATCTCCTTGGAGCCTCCTGGGCTGACTCTGGGCATTTATATCCCTTGACAACTTTCCACCATCATAATGTTATGAAGTTTATATGCCAGTACAGTAAATAATCTGCCTCCTGGCAATCAAGAAACCTGACAGCACTGATGTAAACAATCTGTTGCTGCATTTGGCTGAGGAGCTGAACAGCAAGACTGACAGCCTTGAGCCATGAATTAACCAGGGCTGAAACGCAGAGGGTGAGCCCTGGACTCATGGACATCACCCATGGTGCTGGGGCTGAGGCTGAGCAGGGGTCGGGGGAGAGGCTGGCCACACAGTTTCTATTTTGGTCCCATCAGCAGGACCAGCGATGCAGGCTGGGAAGGAGTTGGAGAGTTTCTTCTCTCTCTCTCTCTGAGCCTGCTTTCCAGACTGACACACATGAAGCCAGGCAGCAGGGGCCTCAGCCAGGGTGTCCTGGAGGTTTAAGTACTCAGACCATGGTTTCTTTTGCAGATTCCCCTCACTCAGTACACTCAGCTCTGCTCCTCACAAGGAGGGATGCACTATTTAAAGGGTGGCCAGTCCCACAGCCCAGCTGTTGGATCCAAACTCCCAGAGCAGCCCCAGAGTTTTTCCCCAGCACACAATGACAAAATCCTGGCACAGAAATTCCTACTGGCCACAATGCTGCCCCAGGCAGGGCAGTACACAGTGTCTGCCCAGGGCAGCAGCCCTAGGGAGGAGGCAATGAACCTCGTGTGACAACAAAGCTGCAGTGTGGCAGATACAGAACACAGGCAGTGATTCCCAGGGCTAGTGAGTCTCTGCACCTCCCAAAGCAAAGTCAAGAAAACCTCAGGCACTCCGCAACATGCACTGATCACTGATCAGAAAGATGGGACTCACATGCCTCCCTCCAGCCCACAGCAGGGATCAGGAAGGGCATTCCACTGCTCCTGGCATAAGAAGGGAATCACAGTGCCACCAGCACCACAGGATATGCCAGGAGTCCAAAAATCTGTCCTGCTTTCCTAAACTATTCCAAAGCAAAGCGACTGAGGACTGAGGGTCCTGGCAAGGCACAGGCTAGCTCCCTGTACTCTGCTACCTGCAGATTTCCTGCTGCCACCCCCATGCCACATGGACTGGCAGGACGAAAGCAGCAGAACGGGCAGCTGGAAATACACCACTGGCAGGGCAACCCTACAGAAACAGCAGCCAGGCACCACTGAGTGCCATGGTGCCTGTGTTTTGCAGACCCCTTGCCTGAGCCCTGGGGAATGCAGTGGATCGATCAGCTTTGCTCCAGGCTCTAGCAGCAAACAGTGCTCGACAGAAGCAAAGTTGAGGGTCTTGGGGATGACTCTGGGGTCTGCTCCCCCTGCCCTTCACAGTGGTCTAGAACTAAATGCCATAGCTACAAACCAAGGGCTGTCTCTCCCCCCAGGTCCCCTCCCATCCCCCACCCAGCACAAACAAAAGCAGCAAGCGTGAGGGAGAGGGACAAGCGGGAAAAGGAAAGGGGAGGTAGAGGGAAAAAGCCCCCGTGACCTGATCCGGAGAGGCGCAGGGGTCCTGCAGGTGCCGAGTGGGCGGCAGTGGCCGCACCGCAGCAGCGGGCCAGCCCTCCCCTACTAAGTCCTAGTTTGGAGAGAGTGCTTGGCTTCTCCCTCCGCTCCTCCCTGCGCTGCTCTCGTTAAAATAGCCAACTGCACTTCCTCTCCGAGCAGCCCTGAGGCCGGCTCGCCCCCAGCCGCAGGCGCATGCACCACAGCGGGCCCGGAAAGAGAGGGGTCCCCACGGCGCCAGCTGCTCTCCAAACACTCAACTGCAGCTCGGGGATGGCGCAGCTTCCCTGGCAGCGGCAGCAGGAGGACACGGGGAGAGCGCGCCAAGGTGGCGATTCTCTCCTGCCTCCTTGGAACTTGGATAAAGGGGTTTGCATGGCTGATGAGAGTCAAGCCGCCTGCCACAGAGTGCCTGTCTACATGCACAGGAGGTAACTTGCTTCTGAGTTAGTCTTTGGTTCACACAGGCTCCACAGATGTCTCAGGAGCTTTGTGTCTTCCCTCATCGTGAAAACCCTCCATGGGACCTCTCATAGCCAGGCTGGGGACTTCCCCGTCATGCTTCACCACTATCCGGATTCCCCAGCTGCCTCTAGGGATCTGCTCCCAGCCAAACACAACCCATCTCCCTTTTGGGGTCACAAAACCCGTTTCCTCCTTGGTCTTTGCAAAGACGAAGGGAAGGTCATGCCAAAGGCCAACTCACTCTACGATGCCGTCACCAGCTATTGTTTTTTCAGTCATTTACCCGGGCAACGAGAGCCAATAGCCACACACAGGCCTTAGTGAGTGAGTCAGTGTGGGTGACTGCAGCTGAGATTTTGTCTCTCACACCCTGCCCCCTCCTGCCTGCCCCTTCCCCTCGCCTACATGTCATGGCTAAAATTAGACAGCTCTTCTCCTCTGTGTGTAGGAATGTGTGTGTGTTTGGACGGTGCCCAGTGCTCCTTGGGGCCTGGAGCGGGACTACAGTAACACAATCATAACAAAATGTCACAGAGGCTGCAGCCAGTGTGGCAAAGGCAGCCAGCTGCCTTCCCCCATGGGTGTCTTGAAAGCTGCTCATAGAGGGTAGCCAGGCCTAAAGGCTGAGCTACCACCATTGCTGTCGTCATCATCCATCATGGAAGAATGAGCAAGTGGCCCTTGTGAATCAGTGAGAGAGAGGGGTGGGGAGGACACATGAGCGAACCCGTCCATTGCCAAAGCTGCTGAGGATTTCATTCAGCCCTCACACCACCAGAGAGGAAAGGGAGCTGGAGATACCCAGGGCAGGCAGGAGGTGTTCACCTTGGTCAGTTCTCTCTGCCCTCAAAACTGTTAGCTGATGAAGGATGGAAAGTTCTGCCTCCTTCCCTACAAAGGGTATCTACACATCCTTCAGAATTCCCTTCCCACTGCTGGAAAGAGCCAGCTGCCTCTAGCGGTCAAGCAGGTCCCAACACCGTCACAGCCCCAGGGCAGCAGCCAGGTGCAGAAGGGGCTTCAGGAACAGGCCCCAGTCCATCATTGTTAAGACTCACTTATTGGGACTGGCAGGATGTTTTATCAAAGAGAAAATTAAAAATGTGCTGTGCTGCAAGTAGTTAATTATTCAGAGCAAAGTAGCCTGATAAGAGGTATGTGCGGTCCCACCTCCAGCCAAGGAAGCTTAGCACAGAATTACAGAATGATTTGGATTGGAAGAGACTTTAAAGGGCATCTCATTGCACCCCCAATATCATAGTCAGGAACACCTCCCACTTGACCAGGTTTGTCAGAGTCCATCCAACCTGGCCTTGAACACTTCCAGGGAGGGTTCAAGCTTCCAGCTTGTCTCCAACTGCCCCATGCCCACCCTGCTCTTCCTGTCCCCTGTGGTCTATGCATAGCAGAGACTCCTGATGATACCACTTGCTGCTCCTCACAGTCACCACAATCCTATCTCCTTTCTGGGCTGGCAGGACCTAGACTGACAAATGGAAACAGCCATTTTTTCCCATGGAAACACCATGGAAGGGTGACCACAGTGGATTCCAGGTGGCCCCAAAATCCCTTTCAAGTAAATGTGACCACCAAGAGATCAGGGCATTAATTCTTCAAGTCCTTGGAGGCAGCAGGAGCAGGAAGCCTAAGAGCCCTCTCCTCAAGTTCAGTCATGCAAACCTTGCTGCCATTCTCCTCCTACTCCCGTGACTTCGTAAGCCCTCAGCCTGTTAACATGCAGACAGCTGAATGGGTTGTGATGGAGACCAGCAGCTCCCAATGCTGCTGTCACAGGTTTCAGTCTGCTGTGTTCAAGCAGAAACCACTGCCCCAGGCCAAGAGGCTCCCCAGGCCCACGCAGCCCTGAGCAAGACTTTCCATGTGAGGAGACCCTGGTCCCACGCACCTGAAACCACATCACAAGTGGCAGCCCCTGCAGTTGTCTGCAAGGGGGAGAACTGCTCAGCATCCCTGAGAAACCCAGTCCCCAGAGATCACTCTACACCACAAAGCCTGAGACAGGAAAGACACCTCCCAAGCCTTCATCATGACCCTGTGACTAAGCAAAGCACATGCTGACATGCCACACAAGTGGCATTTGTTAACTGTCCCCCTGGTAGTGATATCATGTCTAACCTTTGGTTTCACTTTTTCACCTCATGGCAGCAAGTGACTAAGTCTTTTTCTCCCACACCTCACATCAAAATTGAAGTAACTCCTTTTAACAATGTTAAATCTACTATTGGCTTTGCTGAATGTCAGCTCGTCCCACTGCAACAAATGGGAGGGCATGAGGAAAAGTTGGGGTTTTTTCTCCTCCACCCTTTTTGTTCTAAATGCCCTCAGCATATCTGGTCTTATATGCTTCCTTTTCTTCTTTCATCTTAACATCCCCACATCTGCCAGAATCACTGATGGGCTTTTTTCTCCCATCATCCTTCAGAGAGGGGAAGAAGCAATACCCATGCAGAGAGCAGCCCACTGTCCCCCTTCCTGGAACAGACCAGCACTTTAGCACATACCAGTAACACAGGGCTGCCTTGCTCTGCTTCCTGAGTTTCTCGGCTCCTCCTCTCATGCCCACAGAGACACTGGGTGCTCCAGAGACTTGCTGTGTGGGAGGAGTGACCCAGACTCCAGGTGCAGAAGTTGGGTGGCTGCCATTATGAGGCTCTTGTGGTACCAGGACACGCAAGCCTGTGCAGTGGGGAGTTGGCTGACAGCTGCCTTGCCTGGACGCTTGCCTCTGAGCATCAGCCAGCCCATGGCAGCAGCTGACCAGTTTAAACCATCAAGCTCACCAGCCACTTCAGCCACAGAAGCATAAAAAAAGCTCTATGCAGATGCTTTGCCAATCCCTTTCTTGCAGAAGGGAGGGAAGCAAAACCAGGAGCGATGAGTCAAGGCCAGCAACCCTGCAGAAGGGACATGTCACAACACCCAGCTGAAGTCAGCTGCAGGGAAAGGGCTGGAGTTGCACAGTAGAGCACCAGAGCTCTGAAGAGCGACCGTGCCCTCTGGTGTTCAACCCACGGCTGTCCGGACCTCTCTCAAACCCATTCGCCTCCTCTCTGAAGAGCACTAACTGGCCACACGGCCTCTTGCTCCCAACACCTCCAACCACAGGACTCCCAAGCAGCCCTGGGACAAGATTTTTGTGTCTACAACATCAGACAAACAAGAGACTGAGTGGCAAATTCAGTAAAGCCAAGGATGCCATGCAGAGAAACCGTGTAGCAGAAGCCAGGAGGAGCAGCAAGGGTCTTCCACTGTGGCACTCACACATGTGTAGCCAAATCCTGACCAGGCTGATGTGCTGCTCTACAAAGACCAAGGCATAGGGAGCCTTCCATTCCCAGGAATGGAACCCAGGACTTGTCCCTACCTCCACATCTCCTCAGGAGCACTTGTGAGGGAGGTAATGGCTAGTCTCAACACCATGGCTAACCTAGGAACCGGCTCCCACACAGCAGCTACATCCCAGCCATGGTGATTGTCTCCCAGGCCCTGTTTTTCCACCGTTTCTGGCAGTCATAGCCTTAATGAACTTCAGACTGTTTCAGCTAAATTTTATTATTTATTATTATTTAATTTAGTCATTTGGCTAAACCACCCTCAGTGCTGTCACCTTAGGTCTTCCAAGCATTCAGCATGCACTGGGTCTAGATGCTCATGCCCACACTGGCTAGGACATAGAGGAGGAAGAGCTCAACTGACCTTCAATCCAAACTCCAGCAAAACAGAAGCTGCCATGTTAGTCGATCAAAGTCCAGTAGCAAACTGCCCTCTAGAACAAAGACAGTGACACAGGCATAAGGCAAGCAGCCCAGCTTTCAGTGGCCTTGGTTAGTACTGACACAAGAGGGTGAAGTGGGGTGAGATGTGGGTGGGAGGGAGGAGAGCTTTTCAAAAGAAATGTTGCAGCAGCTGCTGGGACTGCGCAGCCTGTGCAAGCCAATAAAAATACCACATACTTATACACCGCTGGCCGGTGCTTTATCCTCCTGGATCCCCATCGGCTGGGCTGGCTGCCCTGGAGACAAGGGAAGACACCTTTGTGGGGCAGGTGGAGTCTAGGGACACAAAGAGAGTGGTCAGCAAGCCATGAACACACCTGGCTGCTCAGCACACAGCACTATCCTCCCCCGCCCCAGTGCCATCTCTCCACCACTTGCTCTCCCCTTGCCTTGGCACGTGCAGATCCCAAGGGCTCCAATGGCACCTGTGCCACCACCCATGCTGTCCGCCATGGAGGTCAATGCAGGCAACATGCCCATGAAGCTGGAGTCAGCAACACCATTTTTCCCTAAAGAGCCAGTCAGCAAACATGAAGCACCACACTCCTGCATGTGGGATGCTAACCCAGCCCAGTTCAGACCCTGCCAACTGCCCACCTAAACCCCAGGCAGCTGCAAGAGAGCACATAACTCAGGGACCAGCACCAGGCTGGCACAGAAAGAGAGCCCTGCTTCCCTTCATCCTTCCCTGTGCTGGCCTGGTTCCTGGCTGCCTTCTTTCACCTTGACTGCTGGGTCCATGCATGGATTTGAACTTAAAATAAATCATGAAGGCACTCTCCATGCCTTGCACAGAGAAGCATAGTTTGGGCAGGGCAGAGCAGTTCACCTGTTCCCAACTCTCCGGCCCTCGTGCACGGGCACCAATCCTTGGGAGCCCTGACTACCACCAGCCAGGGGCTGGGTAGCAAAGCTTTTGGTGACCCAGTGCAGATGGGAAGTGTCATTCTTGGGATCCCTCTGACACTCACCTCTACCACATCTGCTTCCTCACTCATTCAAACAAGAAAACTTGTGGGTGGGTAACATTGTTTGAGCCCAGGTGGGGAATCCTCAGCCTCTGCTGCAGAATCTCCTGGCCCCATCCCGACCTGCAACCCTGCCAGGAGCTGAACTGGGGAGCAGGATACCTCCTTCCATGCATCCTGGCAGCTCTCACAGGACAGCAGCCCTGTACCTTCATCATCCTGCCAACTGCCAGCCTTACACTGGAGCAAAATCTCTGCAGAGAACACCCACCCCACCTCCTGCCACACCTCAGCAGTGGCAGCTGCCATGTGCTAGCTGCCAGAGTGCCCCACGCGACGTCCTCTTCTGTGGTGACCTCGAGCTTGGGCAGTAAGAGGCTTAGCCCTGGATCTGCAAGGCTCCTGGCCAGAGCCAGGGTAGCGAGGCAGGACAATGTACAGATAATCAGACCAAGTGGGAACTTTCACACAGAGGGGTGGCACATGGCCATCTGCATTGCTCCCTGCTCCCTCTCTTGGATGGCTACACAGGCTGGGAGCTCAGGAGGAGGCTGCAAGCCTGCAAGTACTTCTACCCCGCGATTCTCTATCCTCATCCCGTTGGGGAGTCCTGCCCTAGAGTGGAGGTGGGGCCCTCCCCAGCCAGTGGGGAGCAGGCAGCAAGGAGTCCTCCTGCTCTCCGGCGCTGGATCCACACCTGGGCTGACAATGGCAAGCGAGGGACAGGCTGTTTGGCACACACGTTTCCTGTGGAAGCCAAGCTGCACCAAAACGAGGGGAAAACCTTCTAGAAGGCTCTATGTTAGTTGCCCTGAATTCCTGGGCCAGCCAGCTGGGACACATGACTTCCTTCGAAGCCATAGCATGTGCTGGAGCCAGGGCTGCTCCAGCCCTGCAAAGAGATGAGATGCTGCTGGGAAGCAGGGAAAGGAAGACTGGCTAAGTGGAGCTGGGAAAAAGGCAAACACTAAGCTCTTGCTCATTGGTTCTGGGTGGGATTTTCACATCCTGGATGGGTGTCGCCATGTGTGGCTGGGACTAGAGCCTGCCACAAGCTGGCATCTTGCAATAATGTCAGGGAGCCAGCAACAGCCCATGAGACACACCAAAGGAATCTCCCACTAACACGGGGCACATAGAGGACAGGGCAGCAGCCCAAGGATGGGACTACCTCCAGCCAGACCTCCTTCTGCCCCCAGAGTGGGACTTTCCCACCAATGCCATGTACCTGCCACCCTGCACACACAGCTTGAGCAGCATCCTGCAGCCCCCCAGAGACAGAAGCTGGGCAGGGCTTCTCTCAGATGGGGGATGCTTAGCTCATTTCCCCAGTGGTTCCCTGAACCACTGGGAAGGGCTGACAGCCGTCAGCTGGGCAAAGCTCAACCAGGCTATTTCCAGGCATGGGAGCAATGGTCACAGATAGAAACTGGAACTGACAGCCTAACCCGGACAGCACAACCTGCCCAGCAGGCAGGGCTGAGACAGGAGGCCCATTAACTCCTACTGTCTGGGACAGCATGGAGTGGGAAGAGATCCTCTCAGCTCCTCATCCTGGCGCAATGAGGAAGAGCTTCCCCTGGGGGCAGAGCTCACAGTTAAGTACAGAATTAGCACCCTAAGGCGTCAACCCCTAAATTGCAGGCAGGAGGAGAGCAGCACTGGGTCTAACACATACGTCTGGTGTGAACAAGACTCCATCCCTGCTGGGCTGGGGCCTGGCCAGCGCAGCCTCACTGCTTGCCTTGGCAGAGCTTCACCCTCCACCCGGCATCCTGATGGGGAGAAGAAGAAAGCCTCCCAGCTCCCAAACACAGACTGCAGCTGCTGCTGGATCTGCAGGTTGCAACAGAAGCACAGAGTATACTTTTGTATTACTGGAGAGCTGTCATAGAGAAAGCTCTTGAACTCAGAATTGCAAAGACAGAGCCACTTATTATCCCCAGAGTCTGGTGCCAACTCAAGAACCAGCAGGACAGGTTTCCCCTATTTCCATGTCCAGCCTGAGTTGCCAAGCCAGATCTGCACCAGAGTCTCTTCCTCCAAAATTCTCCAGCAGAAGCCATTCACTCCTGCCAGTACTCCATCTCTTCCAAAAACAGATTGTTTGTGGGCCCAAGGGTCAAGGAGCCTGCAGTCCTTCCTCTACTCTTGAACTCAGCATCTCAAAGTCAGCACTGGTTTAAAAGAACCAGCAAACAAGCGAATGCATGGCTAAGAGATAACTCAGGAGCTTCAGCTCACAGAGTCATCTGGGGAAAAGAAAATAGAGCTCACCTAAGAGCAGACCTGCAAATTAAATTTAGAGGCTTTGCCCAGTCTCTGGGGAGATTGTCTGCTCCCCAGGCACTGCATCATGATGAGTGAAGGAAATCCTACACTGTGTCTCCCATCACCTGCCAGAGCTCAGGTTGCTTTGTTGGAGCATCGCCCTCCTTGCAGAGGGCTGGCCTCCCTTTACCAGCACCTCCTTAGTGCCCAGAAGAACTCACACAATCAAAGAGCTCTCGAACTCCCCCTGATCATACCACCCACAGCTCTGCCTCTCCCCTGTCAACACTATATCCTTGCAAAGACCCGGCTCCAATCCCAGGGCCTGACTCTCTTCCTATTGTTTTCGTTCAAAGGAGGGAAGCAGTCCCTCATCCTCCCTCCTTTCAGCCCCCCGAGGAGATTACAGTGTTTCCTGGAAAGGATGCTCCAGCCCCTAAGAAGATTAGTGGAAGGTGTCCCTGCCCATAGTGGGGGGGTTGGAACTGGATGATCTTTAAAGTCCCTTCCAACTTAAACGGTTCTATGATGCTATAATTAAAGGTCTTGACACCTTCTTGACACTACATGTCAGTGTAGCAGTCCCTGCTATGATCTCGGGGAGCTGCCAGTGGGTGCTTGAGACTGGAGATACAAGGCAAGTGGCAGGTCCACACCACGGAGGACCTCAGCCTCTGCAAGCAGTCAGACCCCCTATGCTGATCCTTCCCTGACCTATCTCTCAGCCCCACTGTGAGCTGGCAGCTGTCCCAGCCTGGCTCTGCTGCAAGGCTGCATTGGCTGCCAACAGCCATGGCTGCTCAGTGTACCCAGTGCTTTATTTTTCCCCCACTGAGAAAAAAAAGTCCCTGAGCAGAGATCACAGAGCAAACTCAGCAGCGGAAACAACTCTCTCGGCACATCCCATCTGCCCTGCAAACAAGCCCAAGTGTCACTGCAGGGGACAGCTGGGGATTCCCACAAGTGACACTGGCCCAGGCCCAGCCAAAGCTACCCAGCCATCACCTCTGAGCAGAGGCTGGAGGGTTTCAGAGCTTGAGGCATACAAAATCTGCATGCATGGAGGAGAAGTAGGAAGATGATTGCTCAACAGCTAGCTGGCAGCAAGGTGCTTTGTGAAAAACCTTGTCCCAAGGGAAACACCGCTCTCAGCCTGCCAGCCTGCAGAGCACAAACTTCAGGCTCCTCACTACCATCTGTTCTTCCTGCAGGGCACCTGGGGCATACCCCACTGCACAGCCTCTCTACTGCACCTGCACCAGGGAACAAACAGCAGCTTCAAGGGCACCCCCACATAGCAGGGATGGAGAAGGCTGGGCTGCTGGTACATCATTCTCAGCTTTCACATTGGTGTAAGCATCAAGCTGCAAGAAAGAAGTGACAAGTGACGTCCCAGAAAGATGTAGGCGGGTGCTCGGCTCAGTTTCTTGAGTGCCGTTTACCCACAGGCTGTGCCACCCACAAACCTTTCCTGGGGCAGTGGCAGGCACCCCCAGGCTCACCTGTAGGCTCCAGCACAAGATCTGCCAAAGGGTCACAGCCAAAAACCTGGTCTCGTGCTCTGCTGGACTACCATCTGCCAGCTGCCCCACTGGTGGCTACAGCCCTGCTTATGCTATCGCACCAGCCATTACACATAGTTCCTTTGAAGTGGGATTTGTTACAGAAGCTCTGAAGCCTACAGGGGAGATCCATTTCACTGGCATCCCACTTCACTGGCACAGGGATGAGCAAGAAACAGGCATCATCCCCAGCACTTACACTCCTTCCCCAATTCCTCCCTGGAAAGGGTAAACTGCAGTTCACTCATAGCACCAGAAACAGGGCACCTAGAAAGGCAATTTAATCCTAACCACCTCTTATCTGATCAGCCCCAATCTCTTTATCAGCCCAATTAAAAGAATTACCCATCCACGGGCCGGATGCATGTATTGTGCACTTGTCTCTGTCAGCTTTAGAGCCAATTACTCCACCCTCCTGTAAGGCAATTACAAGGTACAGAAATAAGCCTGCTTGCAAAACATGGGACTAATGTACCATACCACCGGAGGCCAGAGCTTGGGGGCTCACCTTTCTGTTGCTTCAAACCCCCTGAGGGCTCACGTGCCCTGGAGGCAGGACAGGCTCTTTTGCCATTTTGCAGATCCTTGCCTCCCTTGGCCATGTCTCCCAGTGTTGCTACCCTGGCAGAGTCCAGCACAGGGTGTCCATCTCAGGAAAATTCTCTCCTTGAAGCCAGGGCTCTCCACTCATGCCAGTGAGCAAATTCCTCCCAATTACCTAAGCTTCCTCTAGACCTGTTTCCCAGCCACATATGGCTCTGGGTAAAGCTCAGAATAGAAGGGGGTACAAATTTCCTCACTGTTGGAAAGCATTTGGTGGGTAGGGGCTGGCTGTACTTATTGACAAAAGGAAGCGTAGCACAACCTTCCCTCTTAATCCCCTCAGAGGAGGAGAAGAAACTTCATGCCATCCTCTGCTCCAACGCTCAGGTGGGCATGAATTCAGTGGTGTGCAGCCAATTATCCTGCATGACTTCCCATCAAGTTTACCTCCCACTGGTGTGTGTGGGAGCCCCTTCAGTCTCAGAGGTCCATGGGAATCTCTCCTCCCTACCCTCCAGCTCTGGGTGCTGCATTCATCACCCTGAGCCAGGGGGAACTGGGTCCCTCCATCAGCAGCAGAAGGGCAAGAATGCACTAAACGACCCCGTGGCCACTTCCAGTCTTGGCAGGCCTACTGGCCTCCTTCAGCTCCTCCTGCCATTCCACTTTGCCTCTCCCCATGTGTCCACACTGCCAAAGGTTGTTCACATGTGGAGAACTTCCCCTTGGCTCTGATTTACATTGCAGTAACAGCAGCCTGAAGCCCTGGGACTCAGAGAGAGATGCGACACAGTATTTGGAACAGGCCAGAGACTGCCAGGAGCTCAAGGCAGCCATTGCTGACAGCTCTGAAACCAGAGCAGAGAACACCGCTCTGTGGTGGAGTGACCTTGCAAGCCATCCACTCCCAGGTCTGGCTTGGATGTGGAGGTTGAAATTGGAGCCTTTCCCCTCCATTCAGCACGTGTGATACCACTCTGGTGGCACTGCATCCTGCTTCAACTGCTCCCATATACCAAAAATACCCGTGAGATGTAGAAAGTTTGTCACAGGGCCACCAACACGGCTGGGGGTAAGAATTATCAAGTACAAGGAGAATATGAGATAAGGGGGGGAGTTTGGCCTGCAGACAGGTTTGAGGGGGAACATTATTACTACGTCCAGCAACCTGATGGGAAAGTACAGAGAAGATTGGGTCAGATGCAGGCCAGACGTGCACAGTGACAACTGAAAGAGACCAGGCACAGGCTGCAACAATGGAAACTTAACTGTTATTAGAGGAAAAAAATTCCTGAGTAGCTGAAGCACAGGAGTGGGTGTCCATGTAAGTTGTGTTCTCTACACCCTGGCAACACTCAAAACTCAACATCAACAGCTTGATCAAACTCGACCCTACTTTAAGACAGCAGTGTGAACCAGGCAATCTCCAGTGGTTCCTTCAGACCTCAGTTATTCAGTGTTTTCAAAGACCTCCAGATAGTAGAGGTACCAGGCTTCGCTTCGAGATACTTCGCTTACACGGTCCAAATCGCCACGGGGCCAACAGAGTGGCTAAGGGAGGCACAAGGAGCCCAGCTGGCTCTGGGACAGACGCATGAGAAGCTGGGATCCCAGCCGGCAGCACGGGACAAGCACAGCCGGCCGGCGCGGCAGGACTGCCAGTGTCGCAGGCGAAGCACGGGACAGGCATGCGGGGATGGAGACAGGCAGTTCAGGGCGGGTGGAACCGAATGCCCAGGAGACGAGACTCCGATTCCACGGGGACGACAGCGCACGCAGCGAGGGCAATGCTCCCCAGCTTCCCATCATTCGGGCCAAGAGCTTGAAAGGAGGGAAAAGCAAACTCACCCCGCTCCATCCTCACACCCTGTCTCGTATCCCCCTGCGGCTGCGCTCAGCCAGGGCGAACCCCCCGACCGGGCCTGGTGAGGCGGCTGCTGACGGCTCAGCGGGAGGAGGCTCTTTGGGAGCCGATGCTCCGCCGCCTCCGTTCCGGATGCTCCAGACGCCGACAGCCAGCCCTTGCCCGGGAGCCTAGCTCCCTCCGGCCCCGCTCCGCCGCCAGGTGCTGGGGCGGCGGCGCAGACACCACCCCGAGCTCGCCCGCCTGGCGGGACCCGCCGTCCCGCTGCCCGCCCCGCCCCGTGCTCACCTGCGCCCGAAGAGCTTGAGGCCAGTGAAGCGCTTGTTGCTGTGGCGGCGGCCCAGCGGAGGCGGCGGCGGCGGCCCCCACTCGGGCTCGGCGCTGCCTGACGCCCCGGAGGAGTCGGCTGTGGCGGCGGCTGTGTCGGAGGAGGCGGCGGAGGGCGAACCGCCGGACGGCGGGAGCCGAGCCGCCTGCATGGCCGAGCTCAGGGCTCGGCGCCGCCGCCACCGTGGTTCCGAGCCAGAGGAGGGCACCGGGGGCGGGCGGGGGGGCGCGGCCGGCTCAGGCTCCCGCCCCACCGGGGCCACGGGCAGGCGGGCAGGAAGTGCGGCGCTCACCGGTGGCACCGGCGGCCGCGCCGCCAGCGCCGCCTGCCGAGCGCGGGGATCGGGGGAGCCCGTCCCGTGGCCCCGCGCCCGGCGCCGCCGCCTCAGGAAGCCGCGTGTCAGCCCCGCCGCCGCCTCGCGCTCGGAAGAGGTTCGGCGGCAGAAGCAGAGCCTCCCCCTGCCTCCGCCTCCGCCTCCCATTGTTCACCGCCGGACGGAGGGGACGGAGCCAACAGTCCTGCCGCCGCCGCCACCGCCCTCTCCAGGGACCGGGAGCCACCGCCGGCCTTGTCGCCGAGGCCAGCACCGAGGCTCTTACCCAGCCCGGCGAGCGCCTGCCCCGTTTCTCCCTGAGCCCAGCGACGCCGCTAGCTCAGCGGGCAGCGACAGGGGCAGGGGCTGGCCTGCTCGCCATGGCTGCCAGTCCAGGCAAAGAGCAGCTCTTCCAGCCCTCCTTTGCATGGAAAATGTGCCGGCCGCAATGACAGCTTCCCCGCTTCCCAAGGATGTGGAGCCAGGCTGAAAGCCGGGGCTGTGGGGGCCTGGCTGCCCACTGCCCGCTGCTCCTGCCGACCCTTAGCGCCCTGGGTGAGGTCCCACTGGTAGACTCAAACACCAGCTGTGTCCAAGAGGGCTGGTGGGAATGGGGACACACTTGCCAGTTTCCCTGAAACCGACAGCTCAGGCAAAGCCGGGCTGACCCGCTGTGCTCACGGGCTTGGCGTCAAAACCGCTCGCGCGGCCCTCTGACATCCTGGCTGGGAGGTTGTGTGCGCAAGCCCAGGCACTAAGAGAAGAGGAGGGGATTGCGGGCAAGGCGCTGGGCAAGCACAGGAAGCCTTTCCCCCAGCCCCCAAATCACGGGCTGTCAGCACTCGCCACAGCACCTTAACCCCCCACAAAAAGAGGAAGGGAGCGGAGCCCAGCTCGGTGGGTACCTTATGTCGACGTCCCCCGGAGGGCTCTGGGGAACGTCCCAGGAGCGATGCCGCCACATCTGCCGCAGCATGAGCTGATGAGCTTAGCCAGCCCGGGGTTCACTCTCGCTCTTCCTCCCCCAGCAGCCGCTTTCCGGAGTCATCCCGAGGGCAGGTCCCTGGCAGTGCTCCGCCGCCGGCCGGGGCCCGGCTTTGTTTGCAACCTCCACCTGGTTCCTCTCTGCACTTCCTGGAAGTGTGAGGGCGGCTGTCATTGCAGCCGGCTGCGCGGCCTTCTTCCCACGGCGCTGGCCACCTCCTCTGCTGGGTCGTCTCCAGGGAAGCCTCGTGCGCACCCTCAGCAAGCGGGAGCACGTCCTGGCACGCTGGGCTGCGCGCCGAGGAGCCGCACCTCCCCTGCTGGGTGGTTCTTTGAATGCCCCCAGACCTGAGACAGCCCCCTCTCCAAAGCTGCCCCAGCGCCGCCATGCACACCAAGGCCATAGCAGTGGGGCTGTCTTCCTGCCAGCCACCCTGGGCCATGCACGTCCTTACCCTGCAGGCTACCACAGCACTCACAACTACTGGGTGTATATGTCCTCCCTGTGTGGCAGGCCTGAAAACAACCTCCGGCATCTGCTCAGTCTGCACTGGAGTTCATTGAAAAAATGCTTTGGTAAACCAGGAATGGGCAGTGTGAAAAGTAGAAGCATGTAGGAGGCTCCTGGCCAGCCTCCAAAAATGGAGAAACAGCCTGACATTCATCGTCCATCCCCCAGTCTGGGGTGGCACAGCCTAAGCCTGCAGGCCTGGCCTCTCCCCACCTCCAAAAACCCCAACTCTTCACAGCCAGATGCTGCTTGGTGTGCTCTGGCTTCAAGAAAGCTTCAGGTCACCAAGAGGATCTGTGGTCAGCTTCTGTGGGCCAGAGAAAAGCAAGCAAGCAAAGGTGGTCCTGGCAGCCTGCACAGATGGCATTTCTAAAGAGGCACATGGTCTTGCTTTAAACTCCATCATCAAAAGGAAAAAAAAAAAAACCACTGACAGACCTTGATCTCACCAGGCAAGCTCTGAAACTGAACACAACCCACTGCATTAATTACTGTGCAGAGAGAGGAAAAGGCAGGACCTGGATGCCTAACTCCAGCACACAGATCAGGGAGGGGAGAGTTTTGTTGTTGCGGAAAGGTTTCATCATCCCTGCTGCTTTGCATGCCATGATGGGTTAGTTGCATTTTCCCCTTGCCTGCAGACATCTCTGTTTCATGTTTCATGCACTGTCTCGTGGTGTTGGTGTCTAGTCTTACCCAGGAGCATCAGGAGTATTGGGGCTTGGTGGGGCTGTTGGAGAAGAAACATACCCTGCCCTGAGTCCTTCACCATCTTCTGTGTGCTGTGTCCATGTGTCTTTTCACAGTTCTGTCCCCTGGGCTTGATTCAAAACTGTGGAGGAACCCCTAGAAATCCCATTCCTGGCTGTTCTTGGTCAGGAGACCAGAGGAGACAGACCCTGCTGCACAGGCTTCTCTGTAGGCAGCACAGGAGAGGGATGGGGATCACTGTGCTGGGTGTTACTGTGAACTGGCACCCTTGTCTTCATGCTAGTTTGTGCAGCACCCTGGTACTGGAAGGATTAAGCTGCCTGCTTCAGCCAAACTCAGCAGGATACCTGCCTGTGGGATTCATTGTGAACAGGGATCAGATAAGGGAGGGAGTGGTCCAGGGGAAGAGATGGCTCTTGGTTCAGGGATCCCAGCTCTCCCCACACACCGTGTTTGGATCAAGGTTGGAATTGCCCCTAATCCTGGTTAGTGCCCCTAAAAACCTCCCTGCTGGCCTACTCAGGGAGTCCCACCCCATGGTCCCCCAGCGCACCTACACCACGTGCAAGGCTGAAACTGTGGTTGTGGGGACAAACAGGGGAGAGAAGCTGTGTCCTGCTGCCTCAGAGAGCTGACCAGGCTCGCCTGATGTGGAAAAACCACAGCAGGAGGAAGGGCAGGATCATTCCCTCTGGCAGCAGCAGGGTCTTGGGTCAGTTTAAAGCAGGGAGTATGCCTGGTTTTAGAAAGGGCTTGGAGCTGCATTATGCCATCCCTCTCTGTCATGCTACAGGTATGTCCCTACACAGCCAGGCTGTACCCACAAACTTAATGTTTCTCCAAAATTGCTTCTTTGGATGTTTTTCTCTCTTGTTACACACAGTCCCATATCCAGTTCACCACTGCCTTGCACATAGTAACATCCAGAATGAGAGCCAGAATGAGAGTGAACACACACCAGCACTGTGCTCCAAGCACAGGGTGATGCCAGCTCCAACCCCATCCCACCCCTGCGCCATGCACTACAGCCTGTGTCTGACAGTGGGGCCCAGCAGAGCTTGTCCCTGGTTCTGGAAAGAGTCAGGGCAGGGGAGAGTGAGACACTTGTCACCCCTGACCAAAGTCTGTGAGGAGCCACCTGCTCATTTCTAGCTCTTCCCTCTGGCTCTGCCCCCCATCTCCTCTCCCCTGCTGCACAGAGGCATGCGGAGACAGATGCTTCTGTCAGAGTGGAGCAGGCTTGGCTTGCTGGAAACGAATGGGAATTTGATTATGCTGCTCTGCAGAGCAGGGCTAACACGATTAAAAGGCCAGCAGGCAGGACTTGGAGGAAGGAGATCGCCTCTCTGTCTCTTTCTCTCTGTGCTGACAGTGGAGGCTCTCCTTTCCTTCTTCCTCAGCCCCTGGACTGCCCAGGCTGTTCTGAGACTTCACAAACATCCAGAGTCCAGATCTGAAGACAAAAGGAAGGGAAGACCGGAGAGAGTTGCAACCATCTTCCCCTGGGCTGCTCAGGGCTCCTACCTCCCTCTCTCCAGCAGCTCCTGCCAGCTCTCCCCTCTGGCCTGCCTGCTCTATGACCAAGCTCCCTTGCTATTTACATTACAAAGCAGCCCCCTCTGCTCCACTCTGCGGGTTATATTTAGCTCCCTGGCACAGAACAGCCTGTGAGTTGCATTAGCTGTGTCCTATCTGCCAGCCGGGGACCACACTGAACAGCCGAGGTGTCTCACATCTCCCTAGCAGGGACGGGAGCTGGCTGGGGGGCACGGAGGGACACAGGACCCCCTCTTCCCGCTGCCAGAGATGGCTGTGTGGAGCCCTCTGGTGCGTGGGCTGGTCTGGGCGCTACCTCTGAACGTGACTGAGAGCCGAAGAGCACGACCTGGCAGAGCCTGCAGAGAGCTCGTACAGGAGCTTTTGTGCGCTTGTGGTTTCCTTTCTGGGTAAACACCCCTCGGGGCTGGGTTGCCGGGTGCAGTGACAGTGACAAAGGCTACTGCTGCAAGCATCACCCTGAAAGCAATGATGAAATGGAGAGGGAGCCCACAAATGCTCAAGAGGGGTTGCAGGGTGCTGCTGTGACCTGCCACCACCTGTCCCAGGCCTCTCTGGCTCCAGGTCAGCTTTCCCTACAGCAAAGTTCTGCCAGCCTCTAGCATGCCCTATTGCCACTGGAGCTATCCCACTCTGGGAGCTAGAGATGATCCTGCCCCACCACAAAACCTTAGTGGAGACACTCAAGGCAAGCAGGAGCTGACTTTGGACTCCCTTTGGCCAAAGTGGCTGGGGATTTAGACACACAACCCTTGTGTTTGCTCTGGGTTTGCTGTGGTGACAGAGGGCATTGGGTCCTTCTGGCATTGCAGAGGACCTCCCTGCTGGGCAAATTGTCCCAGAATGTGGAAATCTGGTACACAAGCCAGCATAATTAATAAGTTTGGCATGAAAATGTTACTCAAAGCCCTAAATATAACCTGAGTGCTGAGCTCTCTTCCACCCGCTCAAGGCGCCTCCATACACCGTGGCAGCTATTTATGGAAGGAACTTTATTTCCATGGGATTAATATAATTTCTGCTCATTTCAAAAGCTTTATATAGCAGCTTATGCCACCTGCCCCTCGTGATGACTAATGGTTCCCAGCAGGAGCAGGTAGGTTGGAAGCAAGGGGACTGGGACCTCCAACCTTCAGCTGACATTGAGGATAATTGTGATGCCCACAGGCCATGGAGAAGGTCCTCCAAACTCTGTACCAGGGTTCAGTGTCTCCAGAGCTAGACAACACAGCAAGGGGATTTCTGTCGGTCCCCTAGGACTTTCCATGCTGCAGGAGGGGCACATAATGGAAGGTTAGCCCACCTCTGGGTAACAGGCTGGTAACAGGTGGGTAACCTGCCTGAGGAAGCAGCCAGACCCAAAACTACATGGGTGTCACAGGAGAGAAGAAGCAGATGTCCACCCCCAGACACTTCCTCTCCCATTTCTCCCTCCCTTTGCTTGGCCATCCAAAACACAAGGTGGAGGAAGCAGCTCATCCCAAGCACCATTTCTTCCTTTGCTCCTGGTGTGCAGGTTGCTGCATCATTCCCTCCCACCTCTCAGAATCCTCCCTTCTGCAAAGCCTGCATTGGACAGGGCAAAGTCCCTTGCAAAGAGACCCCTTGTGAGGGTTGTGTAGAACAGAGGGGCTTTGTGTAAGGGTAGCACAGGCTGGAGCATGTCAACTGAGCCACTTGCTTGGGGTGGCTGGGGTGGGATGGGCAGGGTGTATAAAATCCTTAGCAACCTTGGATAATTCTAGAACAAATTCAGGCTGATAATTTAGGTTGCAATATGTCCCTTCCTGCCCTGGGGAGGCTGGAAAATTGCAGCTGGCTAATCTGTTCACAAAATGCACTGTGCGCATCTGGAGAAGACAGCTAAGAGGAGAAAATCCTGCTCTGCTTGGCACAGTAATTCTTCATCCTCTGTGCCATCAGGGCAGAGACCCTCCCAGCTCTGTCTGGTGCCCCAGTGAGCAGCCCTGGGTACAGACTGAGAACCAGGAGGACTCGTGTTGTCCCAGCTCGTGTCAAGGCTTAGGGACACTGGGTACCTGGGGAGGTCGCTGCCACCCTGGCTTCTGCTTGCCACCCACCACACGAATAACAAGTGCTGGGAATGAGTCAGCTTCGAGGCCCCTCCTGCTCTGCAGGCACTAATAAGTTTTCCCATTAGTTCCCATTACTGCAGTATTAGAGAGCAATTTGCTCACAGCTTGCACTGAAGCCCTTGCAAGGGGGAAAAAAAGGCTGCTGGATATGTGGGAGTGCAGGCAGGGGGGTGACCAACAGCTCCTACCCAAAATCTTCCCCCTGGCAGAGCTCTGCACCCCAGGGTCCCCAAGGCCCAGACCAGGGGCGGGACAGCTCATCCAGGCTCTGTCTGCCATGGCAGTGGACCTCCATGTCAGATTTCCACCTGCTTATAAACTATGTGGCACTTGCTGAGCATGGCATGACATGGTAACATGGAGCTTAGAAGGACACAGACAACTCTGTGCCAAGCCAAATCTGGAGAGTGGTAAGAAGGCAGCTCCTCCTCTCAGTCCCAGACTCTCACAGCAGTCCAGGATCAGTCATGCTCATGTCTAGTCTGGGCATGTGCAGGGTCAAAGGATTTCTCCTCACTTACACCTGAGAGCCATTCTGCAAAGATGGGGAGTAGTAAATCATAGAAGGTCTCAAACACCCTTCTAGCAAAAGAAAGGACGGGGTAGTACACCAGACCTTATTTGTTGTGACAGAAGAATGGAGCTGAAGTCCTGGAGATACTGACCCAAGCAGCATTTCAGGCACTATGGCTGGAGTTGGGAGCAGGAGCTAACTTGGGTATCACCAGGCAGTGGCTCCCATAAGCCCCATGAGAGCTATGAGAACCACTCTTTACCTCTGTCAGCTTTGCTTGGTGATAGCAGGGGTGGGAAAGCGCAGGAGTTGCAACAGAAGAGTCACACCAAAAGCCAGGACAGATCTCCCCTTGCTGCAAGGTACTCTCAAAAAGCCCAGACCACTGCCTAGGAGGCATCACAGTCCCAGGATGGGATGGGGGAGTTGGATAGAAGGAAAATAAGAGGATCTGCAAAGGTGATAATGAGACTGCCACTGCAGAGGGAGCTGTTGCATGCAATGGGAGGGACTGGACTAACTGGTTGCCTTGTCTCTGTGCTGAGGTGATTTCTGGAATGTGCTGGTAGTTGGTGAAAAGAGCCAACTCTGACCCCATGGGAGGGAGATGCCTCAGTGACAGGCCACCCCAGTGCCCATGTGCATCCCTGGAGACCCAGACTTTTCCTACCTGTAGGAGACCTGCTTTCTGATGGCCAAGTGCAGGAACTGCTCCTCCACCTCTGCCACAGCCACTGCCCCTCTCATCTCCTCCCAAGCTGGATCCATGCTGCGGAGGCCCAAGTGTTGTTCTCGTCCAGTGCTCTCTGTATCTGCTGCTCCCTGGAAGTTTCCTGTGGCTCCCCGGGCCAGCTCAGCATCATTCCTGGCAGGGGAGAAGTCTCTCCAGCTCCCGGGACCTTCAGCCATGCTGGAGTGAGTGTCTCTCTAGGCAAGGAGTCTCAGTTTGCCCTCAGAACTTCTTGGGCAGACTGGTCTTGTCCCACGGGGTCCCACAATGCTGCTCTGCTTCGCCTCTCCAGAGTTGTGGGACAATCCCAGCAAGGCTTAGCTCCCTGAGGGAGCACAAGCACGAGAAAAAAACAGTGTCCAGCTTTTTGTGGTGGTATTTACTGGGCTCTTGATAGCAGCTTGAATAGCTCAGACGCAGCAGCTCAGCCTCTTGCCGTCTCTACTGCCCTGCCACTCTGAAGCAGAGGAATATCTGACACACACCCAGAGATGTTGGTGCTGCTCCTCGGAGGTGCTGCCACTGTGAGAGCAGTGGGGAACACGGCGTTCACTGAAGAAGCACAGTCCAGGGATAGCAATGCTTGCAAATGATTGAAAAAGAGCTTGGATTGCCTTCTGCAAGGTCCCTCTGGAGCCAGGCACATCCGTCACTGTCCCCGGCGGCAGCAGCTGAGCGGGAGCAGCAGGGAAAGGTAGGCAGTGAGGAAAGTGCCTGTGTACAAAGCCTGGAGCAGCTCTCAAAAGACAAAGCAGAAAGTGAGCATGAGTGTATGCTGTGTGCGTGGGGAGGGGGCTGTGGGGAGCTGCATCCATCAGGCAGCCTGGTGTCACCTTAGAGACACTTGAAACTGGCACTTAACTCTTCAGAGTCTGGGAAGGCACAGGAGGGTGGCAACTCAGCTGCCCCTCTCTGCCCGCAGTCCAGCTGCACCTGCCTGCCTGCAAGGGCTGCTCAGGGAGCTGGGTCTCGGTCGCTTGTCTTAACCAGACCTGCTGTCAGGTGAAGTCAGGTAGCCTGGAAAACTACATGACAGCAGCACCCCCAGCAGAGCAAAGTACCTGCTGTTGTATCAAATCATCCACCATGGATGACATCTGTTCAGGGACAGGGTCCCCAGCTGTGGACAGTGGTACCCATCTGAGCAGAGGTAATGCTGTAGCATGGCCTCTGTCTTTCCAGTTGGCTCACTCAGGTCCTTGCCACTTAGAAGGCTACTTTATTCCTGATTTTTCCTTATTCAAGTCAATTTTTCTCCAATCTTGGCATCCAGAGGTAGAAACGACCTTCTATTCTCTGCCCACATACATCAGAAAAGTTGCATCATTTATTTGTCCTGGGCTGTGGCTGGACTCTGTGCCCGAGTCCAAGCCCACCTGTCAGCTGGGATAAGAGATTCCTACAAAGCTCCCATATGTGCCTGGTTTGTTCTGTCCCAGATTCACATGCTGTGCCTTTACCTGCTAGGCCCTGGAAAATTCAAAGTTCCTGTCTATAAGAGCCATCCCCTGCGTCATGGCAAGGTCCTACAATCATGTATCGCACAAAGAGCACATTGCAGTCATCTCTAATCCCAGTGTTTTCCCATGAAAGTCTGGCATAATGGGAGCAGGAACCTGTCCTCAACCTGCTCTGTTGTATCACCATGGAAGTCATCAGGAGCATCTCATCCCTCGTGCCAGCACTCTTCATTACCTCCATATGGCCTTGTGGCACCTCTGCTGCAGAGTGCTGTGGAACAGCATGTTCCCACGCCACTTTTCACCCCAACCTGGGAAGCAGCAGGGGCTGAGGAAGTGCTGTGTCTTTTCCTGGTAACCACAGCCCACTGGCACCTCCAGTTCAAGTTACTGAACCTTATTCTGGCCCTAAAACTCACAATGACATCTCTCTCTGGCTGCACTCCTGGGGGATTTGTTTCTCTCAGGGGCACAACAGCCCCCAAACCCACTCCTCCACAGAATCGTGACTGGCAGGGAGCCCCCACCCTCCTCACTGTGTGACTCAGCCCCTCCAGCCCCCACAGAGGTTTTGTTCTCCTTGAAAGCTGAAGCGCTGCGGGGTGAGCGCTCCCCCAGCAGCACTGCACAAGCACAGCTGGCCCTGGGGAAGCAGCTTCATCCTCCCTTGTGGGGACACAGACCTGCTTGGGAGCTTGCCAGCACTCCCTGCATGGATGCATGGCCCTGCTCCATGTCCTCCTGCTGCCCACGGAGGCTGGGAGCGGGCTGTGGAAAGGGAGAAGCAGCAGGTGCCCAGAGGCACCTGTTCTTCTCACCACCCACAGTGAGATGTTTCTCTTCTGCCCTGGGCTCTTCCTGGCCTAGGGAGCCTCTGTTGCCATGGAATATGGGAGCCACCTTCATCTGTGCCAGCTGGGCTGTCAGGGCAGGACAAAGATGGGCTACCCAGAGGAGCTACAGGGGATGCAAAATGCCGGTCCCTTCTTGCTCCCAGAATTTTGGGAAACATCTGTCTTGTCCTTTATGGTTAAAGAAGTTTGTGGCCACCAGGCTGAGGAAGTGGATGACCAGTCAGGGATGGAGACAAATAGGAAGTTGGGTGAGAGCAGGGTCAAGACTTCCAGGTAGGAAGGAAGGCAGAGCATTTCTCACTGGTGTTTGTGTCAATGCCATAAGAAAGGAGCTTCAGGGTGGGAAGCAGAGGCCTTTATTGCAGGAACAGGAGACCCCTGAGACAGGCAGAGCAGAGCCCTGAACTAACAGCACCTTTGGTCAAGTCAGAGTAAAGGCCTGGACACTAAGTGCCTCTTGCATTCCCAAGGGGCCTGATCTTGCTCCACAGAAACCCTCTCTGTGGGGAGAAGCTGCCAACAGGGGATTTCTAACTTTCTACCCACATGCCAGGTTATATAGCTGTCACACAGGCAGGGCAGGCCAGATTGTGTTTGTCTGGAGGAGACATCCCAGGATATGCCTGCATGAGGTGACGTAATGGATTGCACAGGCATCTGCATCTCTCTCTGCCCACCTGACTCTGCTTCTCTCATGAATGGGGTCACCCTTCACTTGGAGCTCCCTGAAGACTTGGAAAGAGCAGGCAGATGCTGCCTGAGGACGATGGGGCTGGACAGTAGGATTGGGTCAGTCCTGTCCTCCTGGCACCCTTCAGCTGAGCCAAGTCGCCTGCTTACCTGGTGCTTACCCTCATACCTGGGGGACACACAGGAGTGTGTCTCTCCTGTGCTCTGATTTCCTTCTGCGTGGGCACATGGGACAGTGCAAAGGCATATTGGTATTTACCATACAGACCCCATCCTTGTTTTTGCAAGCATAAGCAGGACATGAGCTTTCTAGGAAGTAGTATTTCTAGTGAGTAAAGCTCTGTGAAGGTACAGTCACCTTCCCTGGGCACAAGAAAAACTTCCACCCTGCTCACCTCTAAAGCCCCATTTCAGCCACCAGATCAGAAAATCAACACAGATTTGTTGAGGCAGGCCAGGTCAGTGTCCATCTGGTGCTATCACTGTTAACAAGCCCCATAGGCACCTGGGGGATGTGAGGGGGTGCAACTGCCCCATTTTCCCCAGAAGGTGTCCAAAAGCCCAGGCTTCTTGCCTGGTAGCAGGACCAAAGCATGTTTATCCCTTGATGGATATATGAGGCAACTCCCTAGCACAAATCCCAAGAGGGAACAGCAAGAGGGATCATGCCAGGCTTAGAGAGCATGGATACTCTCCTGAGAGCCCTAACTGCCCATGTCTTCTGAAACAAACAAAATATACCCACCAGGCTGCTGCCATGCACTGCCAGTAACCCTTTTGGCAGCAGCCAGCAAAAAAACCTTAGTGTTTTATATTTTTTGTTGTTTTTAATTGTCCTGGTAACAGAACAATTGGGAATAATTTGTCTCTGAAAAACAAAGTCCATGTTCTGTTAGCATTTTTTTGTTCAGGGCTCGTATGAATTGACAGTGCAGAGGCTTCTGAGAAATGTGACCCTGAGTGGGCAGAAGCCCAGCTTGCTGCGGCAGAGCTCAGCTGGGGCACTTGGAGCAGACCAAACACAACTGAGTGAGGCTGAAGGTGACTTGTAAAGAAGGTGACTCTTGCTCTGCTAATTCTCTCAATCTGCTCTAATTAGTTGCTGTTGTCAAATTGGTAGGTGTGATTGACTGGTGCATTTTGGGAGGCATAGCGGGGATCAAAAGATCCTAATGTGTCTGCTTTGAGCAGCTCAGAGATTTCTGGTAGACTGCAGAATTAAGAGGATTTGTCAAGATGAAGGGAAATTTTCTCCTGATGGAAGGGTTCTGATTGGTCTGGCTGTGTTAAAGGAGCCAAAGCCTGAGAACTCATCCTTTTAAGAGTTTCCCTCTTGCACCTGTTTTGGAGTGTCTATGAAGGGTGCAGGCCAAAATCTCCCTGGAAGGCAATTCTCAAAGAGCTGTGTGAAGTTTCACAGGGCTGAGCAAAAACAGGCTGAGCCCTTCCTCTGGATGAAATCTGATGAGTGCAGGGAGCAGCACCACCCCATGGTGGGGGAAGGTGCATCATACTGACACAGGGTTAGGAGGCTGCTTTTGGATGAGGTGCTGCAGGGAAAACATCAGATTCTCAACTCACAACTAGTTCTGGCCCAGGAAGAAACTGCAGGGCAAGATCAGGCATTTCCTTGCATTGGTGGGTGGGCAGCGGGAAGGGAGCTCTGCATGGGTCTGCAAACCCATGTCAGACTAACCTGCCGTGGATCACACATCAAACTCCCTCTTGGCAGTACAGACCTGGCTCAGAAAAGAGAGCTCCTATCTCTCCCAGACGCTGTTCAACAGCCAGCTTGGTCAAAACAGCAAGGCAATAGCTTCACTCCTCTCCACAAAGAAATTACAATCTGCGGAAAGAGACCTATGTAAGCCCCAAGCCCTACATTCTGCTGTGGCACAGTCCTGCTGTACCTGCCCAGCCAGAGGTGGGAGATAAGGACACCTTATAGCATCTTTCAAAGTCACTCCTGCTTAGGCTGCCTTCCAGACATGGAGGGCTGACTCCAAGGAGTTGCTTCAATGACCAAATTCTAATGAACCCGCTTGAAGCTTGCTAGAAAATGAAAATTTGTTTTCTAGACCCTCAGTTACTTTGTGTTTCACACAAAATCTATCCATTTTTGCAAGTATAAATGGACTGTCAGAGGTACAGGCTGACAGCCAGGACCCAGGTTGTTTCCCATTTGAGCGCAGTTGCTCTGCTTTTACAGTTAATGAAAAGATTTAGGTATTTTTTCAGACAGGAGAGGACATCATGCTATGAGCTATGTCTTTGTTGTACAGAACCCTGCACAGCCTCTTCATTGAAGTAGCTCTTTGCTTCTCATGTACTTTCTTCCATGATCTTTCTCCTTCCAAGAAGATGATAGTGGTGTTTCGAGGGGGGGAAAGAAACTGAGGCAGAAGAGTTCTGACTTGTTCAGAACTGCAGAAGAAATGACAAGGACAGTGCTGCTGGAAATAAAACATGCAAGTTTGTTTCTAGCCCCTGACATGGAGCATGAAGTCCCAGTACTGAACCAATTTTGCACATGGCCAGGGAACAGGAGAGGGAGCAGGAGGTGAAGAGCTGTGATGTGGGCTGGTGTGACAACCATGCTTCAATGAAAGCACCTGTCAACCCAGGGCTGATGCTGCATCTTTTTATTTTATTTTTATTTTGCTTCATAAAGCAAATGCAGAGCAAGTGATAGAAGGAGGAGAAAGGGTGGCTTGAAAACAAAGCAAAACAAAAACCACAAAAAAACTAAGAGGGAAGAAGCAGCTGCTGGAGTATAAGTGGAAAGCGAGCTGCTACAAGAAAGAAGTTCATAGATGCCAAGCCCGCACTAATTCTTAATAAAATACAATACTGAAAATAGGATCTCAGAGTCTCCAAAATACAATATCTTAAGGGATCGGCAATAATACAAAATAAGTTTCATTATGTACAAACGAGTTCTGCTCTTGATCTCTGTACAACGGTGGGAGTGGGAGGCACAGGGACATGCTCAGTGGAAGTGTCGGGGTGGGGAGGGTGTGCTTGGACCCGGCAGTGGTTCTTTGTGCTGGGGTGGAGGTGCAGAATGGGGAATGCAGTGGTATCTGATGACCAGTGGGTCCTGTGGGGAGAGCAGAGCAATGCTGAAAGTCTTCCTCTTCCTCACCCCACTGGCCACGCATGCACAATTGCAGCCAGCTGTGTCCAAATTTTCCTAAATGACTTGGAGGGGCAAAACCAATTTTCAATAGGGAGAAAAGAAGGATGTGAGGGCTCTTCCCTCACCTCTAAGTCCTTGAATAAGAGCCATCCCATTCTTCCTCTAAAGGAAGCCTTCTCCACTCCCAGTCTGGGGGGAAGAGGAGAGGCTGGGGCAGTGCAGAGTGAGTCGAGGGTGCTTGATGAGAAACAAGCAGAAGAGGAGCCGGCTGTTAGACCTGGCAGAGTGCACAGGGACTCTGTGTTACACATGGGGCAACCTGCCACACCCCAGATCTCTGACACTCGTGTCCCACATTGTCCTTCCATCAAATGGCAGCTGAGGGAATGGAGCGAGGAGACACTTCTGCCTTTTTGCAGGACTTCTGCTGAAGAGGAAGAAGGGTCAGAAATGGGTGCCTGGGTGCTAAAGAGAATGGCATAGGCTTGAGATGATGTCACTTCAACACCAAACTGGCAAGGCTGGCCTGAGAGGTGGTATGGCGAGAGTTTGCTATCTTTGCTGTCAGCATTTAGAAAGAAGAGGTCTAAAAATGTCTTTGGTGACCCTGGCCAATTCCAACATACCACCTCTTTCCTGACAGATGTACCTGTCTCCAGAAATGCCAGTATGTCCTCAGTGGCTTTCACAACACTATTGTGCACACAGAGGATGTGAGGGGAATGATGGCTAATCTGACAGCCCTCCAATGGGTTGTAGAGCTCTCCTTGGTGGTTCCTAAGAAGACCCCAATTAGGCATGAAGCAGATTCAGGGATGGAGAGCTGGGATAGGGATTGGGTTATGGGAATGTGTTTTTCTCACTCACTCTCAAAGGGGAAGGCTTGCAGAATGGAAAGTGAGAAGACCACTGACCTGGCTAGCACTGCACTGTGGGGCCCAAGCTGGGAACAGAAAGAAAAATACCACCTCTGCCAAAACAGGGGTGCTAAGGGTGGGGAGCAGTGGATTATGAGGGAAAATTGTTCTCTGTTTCAGAGCTCTGGTTACCCAGAAGCTGCTGGCTAATTTTTATGGCGATTTATCTGTCTGGGATCACTCTCCCCTACTCCGTTTGTGTGCAGATCTTTGCAGATAGTTGGTGTTGAAGTTATGTAGGCATGTCCATCAAAAGAAAACTAGAGCAAGAAAGAACTAGGTTTTCTCTCAATGGAAGCAGAAATATACTAACATATGGAGGGCAAGGAATGAGCTCAAACTCTCCAGAGCCATCTCTCCAGCACCAGCATCACCCACTCCTAAAACCCTCGGGCAGAACAGTCAATCCAGCACTTTCTCTCTCCTTCAGGTGCATCTGATGTAGCCAAGAGCTACACATGTGTGTACAGCCCCCTTGGTCTGGAAGCTTTGGGGAGCGAGCTGAATAGTTTATGGGCTTCCCCTGATCTCCCTCCTCTCCAAGGTGAGCCCACATCCATAGGGTAGTGCTCATTTAAGCAGGAGGTAAGGCCAGAGAAAAGGGAGTCTCAGGGCTTCTCCAGACAGTTATTGCTGGTTCTGGCAGTCCTGTGACTCCCCTCAGAGAGATCAGCACTAAGGGGATGATGGGGAAGGGGAGGAGCTGAACCCAAGGCCAGTTTAGGAGTGTCTAAATGCAGTGTCCTCTCCTGCCAAGTCCCCTCAGTTGCTTGGTGAGGAGGGAATCCTGCAATCAGACAGATGAGGCCTTGAGGTCCAGCAGCTGCTACAAGAATTCAGTTGTCTCACTGGAGCTTGTCTCCCTGAGGAAAAGAAAAGACAAGGCATCAGTCAAGGTTCATTGCAGCCTCCTATGCAAATCCACCTCTCTGTGTGCCCAACTAGTTTGCTCTGACCAGGATGAACTCCTTCCCCAGGGCACTAAATGGGACACAAACCTGGGACCATATGAGTCATCCAGCCCTCCACATCTTTATGCAAGTGGGACACTGCTTAATGGACAAACTTTTGCTCTAGAAAATGAACTTGTTGAACTTGCTCTTATGCTCCCTGCCAGCACTGGCCTCCTCCAGCCATGGATCTTAGCTGACTGCCTGTCCTGGGTGGCTCAGCTGTCCTTGGCTTGCAGCAGAAGGGACAGATGTGCCTGCTGCTTCCCCCCAGACACTGTGCTGTGCTTTGAGCTCAGAAGGTGGCCCCACCAGCTTACCTCTCATGGAACTGCTCTTTGAGGTGGCTGAGAGTTGGGTCAGTTTGGTTCTGGTCAGGACGCCCCTGGGTTTTGCTCAGATATTTAGCTGTCTCATGTGTCCTGGCCAGATGAGGCCTTCCTTCTTCAGACTGCCTTTTTTTGGCTTCCCACCCCTCAGGATGGTCCATGGTCAGGAAGGAGCTATAGCTCTCTTCTAAGGAGCCAGCACCCTCATCATAGAAAAGGAGGCTCCGTGACTGAACTGGAAAAAAAGGAGAGCATTGGTTAACAATGAGGGCAAGATCTCTTGCAATGGGTGTGGGTCATGATGGTTGTTTCAGCACATGCTCACCCAGCCTTGTCCATGTGGAACTGTGCAGGATACCCTCCTCCCCCTGGCTTCATGAAGCAAACGCCCCCCTGGACACACAGCCTCTTCAGAAGACAATCAGTCTGCCCTGGGACTTTTCCCTCATGTTCCTTCCTTTGACACTTGCCATGTTTTGGGACAATGGTTAGCATAGAATGACAACAGGCCCAACAAGGAGCTGTTATGGAGTTTGTACCACAAACAGATTAGGAGAATTCCCTTGCCACAGTCCCAGCATATGGGGAAGGCACAGAGGTGATGATGCTATGCCTGATCAGGGAGTGTTGAGAGAAGAGCTGGAAATGGTTTGACAAGTTGAAATGGAGGAACACATTAGACTCACTCTTACTAGTTGTGTAAATATCTGGTGCTGGTGTTGCTTTCACTGTCTGTGATGCTGAAGAGAATTCAGGGAGACAGGGCATCAGGGATCCCAGGATCAGAACGAAGCAGAGTGCCAGCACCTAGAAAGGAGATCAGCACAGAGTCAGTGCCACTAGCCATGACGAAAACTCCCCCCACAGCACAACCACATGAGGCTGTGTAAGAAGATCTGGTCAGACTGACAACTGGGTACCTGTGGTTCCCCAGACAGGGAAGGGACTTGCTGTGCTAATCTCTGCTGCAAATTCAAGAAGGAAAGCCAGAAACTTCCTCATGTTGCTTTATTTGGAGTATTTCTGGTTCAATTGTGAGAACGTGCATGTCCTATTGAGGAGAGATAGTGGAAGGCATAGCTGAGAAACAAGCTGAAAAAAAGGAGACTCAACAGAAGGGACAAACTCTGCCTGGACCAAATGGAAGCTGACCATTGGCTTAGCAGGAGCTGTTGTGGGCTGTAAAGAAAACAAGTCCACTGGGAGAAATCTGTGAGGTACTACACACAGAGCAAAGTGAATCTACTATCCATGCAAGGACAGAAATGACAGGAGAACTGCCGTTGCCTAATACCTGATAGTAAAGATGCAGAATTTTAGGAAAGGTTAAATTTATGCTTGATGGGTAGGTATGCAGGACCATGTGTCAGTGCCTTCTGCTACCAAGCAGAACAGTCAGAGCTACTGGGCAGTGATAACAAGAGAAAGGTACATGAAATCTCCCCTGAAATCCCTCAGGTAGGTTTGGAGCTATCTGGAAATTCTGCCATAACAGCAAAGCTTCAGAGTGAAATGCCAGTGCTGATCATAAGGGACTCTACAGAGCTTAGGGAACTGCCAGTACAGAGCAAGAAGGCACACATGGGAAATGGTACAGAGCCAAATTACTCAACACTCATGCACCATGCATGGTCTGTAAATACCTGCTGCCAGCTCAGTGCTCAAACTGAGCAGCCAAAGAGGCAATGCGTCAGTTGGTAATTTCTACTACCTATGTATAAACTAGCAAATTTGATCTTGGTGGATGCCTGTGGGGACAGCCAGCAATTGCTTGACTGCTTTTCAGAAGCCACCTATTTTAGAATACCTGTGCCTAAGTAATGCACAGAAGCTGGTACATCAAGCTGCAATCCACATCAGTGGATTGCAGGAGATGTGGAAGATGAAATAGTAACATGGGGATACTGTGTTATATAAAGAAGGATTTTAATTATCCAGACTCTTCATGTCTGGTGTTAAAGAAAGGACATTAAATGAAGGCAGCATAGATGCTGTGGAAATGTGTCATATCAGGCACATGAAGAATTTAGAATCCTTATTCAACAGAAACAGAGGAAAAAATAAATTCTGAATGGATGTTGCTTGGAATTATCACAGCCAAACACACAACTTGGAGAAAAGGGAGCCAGCCCTGTAAAGTCTGTTCTTTCCTTCTAAAGAAAACCAGGCTTTTTGGGCTGAGAAAGAGCAGTAAATTAACATCTTGCTTTAACAGAGCTTTCAGCTGGGGTTTTGCAAAACAGCACTGTTTTTACTGTTTTGTTTCAGGTTAACTCTGATGCTCTGATTCAGTCCTAGTTCAAACTCTACAACACTTCATAACAGTAACTCTTGGCTTGATTTGGAGTAACATTTATGTCACAGCTTTTGACCATCTTATTATTTGACCCTTAAAATTGAGGAAAATTAACCTAGAGAAGACTACTGCAAAACCATTTGGAAAGGTGGAGGCAAAATTAATAATAAAATAAAAGACATACTGAGAGTGTATTTATCAAAGGTTCACTGTCAAACGGTGAGGAAGTAGCAGATGGAGTAGCAGAGAGATCTGTTACAGATCTGGCAAGATTCAGTATTTTTAAGCTTGACTTAAATGATGGACTGTATCAAATCTGCAGATGGCAGGGACTACAAGCAGACTGGCTTTTGGTTAGTATTCAAATTTGGAATGATCTTGACCATGGGAAGAAATGGTCCAAGAGAACACTGGGAAGATATATACAGACAAATGTGGGGACCTGCTGAGAGCTCTGAGGTGGCAGGAGTGATTAACAGAGGAAATACATCAGTAGCCATGTGTTTCAGCTGTCCTACAGAAGAGGCTCTGGGAGTTAAGGTCAGTGTTACTTTGCAAAGGGCAAATCTCAGCCCAAGCATTATGAACAGGCTTTCTGGCTGAATTTGTACTGGCCTTCAGGTGGAACACTATGCCCAGCTTTGGACCCTATACTTCTAAGAAGATGCAGGGCCATTGGAGAAAATCTGGAATGCAGCTCTGGGAACAAACAGTGATTCAGTAACTCAGCCTTTGAGGGAAAACTGAAGAAATCATGGTGATTTAACAGACCAGACTGAAGGGAGTTGCTCAAAAACAAGAATTTTCAAATATGTAAAATGCAGCTGCCCAAAGGGAGAATAAACAGATCTTGCTTACAATGGGCAGAAGAAGTTCTAATAGGCTTAAGCTGCTGCAAGGGAGATTGAGATGGGATAGCAAGAAAGCTTTATCTGGGAAAGATTACATAGCACTGGAATGGTTTGCTTGAGGAGGCTGAGGACTGCTCACCACTGGAGCCTTCAAGAAGTAGCAGTACAAATATTCAGGAGCAATGACACAGGGCTAAAGAAGAAGGGTAGCCTGCTCCACACCAATGCTGCAAGGAACAATGATTCTACATATCTGTCATGATAATGAATGCTGTACTTGAAAATGGAAAATGAGAACTCAGAGGCTTATGAAAGGAACTGGTGAAAGATAGAAAAGCAAATTACAAATTCTTGGAATGCTTCAAAGCTAGGAAGTCAGAGAGTGGGTGTGTGGGCTGGGATGCCTGCAACAAAGGGAACAGCAAGGAGACATAGGACATTGTTGGGAAGCTAAATTAGATATCATATCAGCCTTTAGCACAGGGGTTGTCTGCAAGGAACCTCTTCTAAAATTGTTTATTCCAGGTAGTAGCATTGAAGAATTGTTGGAGCCAGGGGTGCTCTGATGAGCTGCTGCATTAAGGAGCAATGAGTCACTGGGCTCAGCTGGGTCACACCCAAAAATGTGGAAAGAACTTGGGAATGAAGACAGAGAGCAGGGACAAGAAAAGACAGTCATTAAAATCTGGTCTGACATGGGAGCAGCAAAGAGCAGCAAAAGGTTGAGCAGACTTTGAAAGGAGAAAGTGCTTGAAATTACAGAGCAGGGCTCTGGAATCAAGAAAACTCATTGAACCAGGACCAAAAAACAACCCCTCAGGACACTGAGGGTGCTGAGAAAGTGGGGCAAGTACCTCACCATCTGCTTGCATTTTGTGACTGCTAACAGTACAGAAGTGATAACCAGATATAGATAACTAACTCTGACAAATTTGTCACGAGCAGCTACTATGACAATCCTGCAAAGACATCACAGGGGTGAAGATTATATTTTTACTACGGATCATAAATTTCCCCCAGAAAAAAAAGAGAGATGAAGATTAAGCAATTTGTTCTATTTATGGCTATATGCTGGCATGCTCTAAAACTCCTCAATGAAGCCAATATTTATTAACCATGATCCTCCACTATGAGGCAAACAGGGATTACCAAAACAACAGACAACCCCGAATTATTATGGTTAGTCAAAAGGACAAAGAGAATTCCAGCTGGATTTAACAAAGCCTATGTGGAGGCATAGCAAGAACAGATGCCATTTCTTGCTGATAAACACAAGGTAATGCCCACTGGGATGAATACTTGGAGTGTTCATCTGCCCTGCTGAGTTAAACATTAAGCATTACCAGCTCAGCAAAAGAAAGCTCTGCCCATTACAATGGAATCTCATTGAAGATTTTTGCTGAATGGCTAATAACTAATGAAAAGCAAACAAAGTGCTTTTTTGCCCAAAGAAGAAGGCAGTGAAAATGCAGGAATTATTCTAATGTTGTTGCATAAACAACTGATATATGTATGACACAGGGCCCAGCTCTGGTAAATATAACACAAAAGGAAAGAGCAGATATAACTGACAACTGAGCTGGACAGGAAAGAGGGCAGAGACAGGCAATCAGCAAAGCTGTTTGGAGAAGCATGGCCAATAAGGAAGATGGAAATGAAGCTTATACCATTAGACAGGTCCCAGTCTGCGTGGAAGCCATTTTATAAGGTCTGGAGACTTTCCCAGCTACCAGAGCCTGAAGCTTCTGTAACTGCTGGAGCAGAGTCCTGTGATAGGAAACAATGCATATCAAAACTTAATAAGGAGGTAGAAGCCAGTAAGTGAGCCAAGAATACCACTACCTGCTTCACATTGTACCTTGATTTTCCCTTCTTGTGAAAACAAGTATCTCCCGTTTGCTGTATATTGCTTAAGTTCTCTGACCAAACAGGCTTGGGAAACAAGAAACAAAAAAGGGTCTTATCAGTGGATCCACCACCACCTTTACTGCACCTACCCACTATTATGAATTACTATTATCTAGGGCTCCTGGGTGCCTGAAAGCCCAGCCAGTGAATTCCCAGAGCAGTGGAGAGCCAGCATACCAAGAAAACCAAGATCTGGCATGGAGGCTGAACTTTGTAGACAGGTCAGACCTTTAGCACAGGCTTGCCTGCTCCCACTTCATTCAGAGACACGTACTCTGAAGCTCGACTTGTGCCCCAAACTGTGGTGGAGAGAGAAGTAAGAAACAGTTGTGATCCCCTTGAGCTTCTTCAGTCTTGGCAAATTCTGCAGAGGAATGTAGGCAAAGCCAAATCTTGAGTTCAGCAATTAATTAATTCTCTGACTGCCCTGGCTGGAACACATGCTAAGGTCTCTCTGCCCCATTTAACTGTTCATGGGCATCTGCACACATAATACAAAACAGTGGGAGGTGTTACCAAGAGCTACTGAGCCCTTCACTGAGCTGGTGAAGGAATCTGGGATGAGGGAGACTACAGAGTGCACAGTTCCCAAGAGTTGCATACTATTGAAATGGAGGCTATTGCTGACTTTCCCTCTGGGAGCACTGACTGTTTTACACAAATATGTCTGAGCTTTCATAAATTGCCAGGTCCTGGAACCAGGAGATTGCAGGAGATTCCCAGCTTTGTCCCTTTCCAAATCCTGTTTTGCTCCATGTACATGTGGAGGGAGAGAAGCACAGAGTGTCCCACTGGCAGTGCTCAAAAACCAAACTAAATTAGAAGGAACACAATGTGTATTTTAGGGGGAAAATTAAAATCTCTTGGCTTTTAGGACAGTTTCCTCATTTTCAGGGTGGGGCTCACACTTTTTCAGCAGGAGAGCTGCCCACACTCCCAGAGAGGCCAGGGGGTAAGATGTGCCCCATGCGTGAGAGCAGCTAAGCAGCTGTATCTCTGGCAGACAGGAGACATCTGGCTCTCACACACCTCAGCCAGACCATGCCTGGCAAGCCCCAGTCCCAGCTCCAGTGTCAGGCCTGGAAGCCAAGGCCACTGCTCTCGTGTGGTGGATGGGAAAAAGGTGTGCAGTGAAGCCCCTTGGAGTCCTCCATGAGCTGACATGGCAGCTGAGGAATGGGTGAGGAACTGGCTCTCTGGCTGTGGCTCTCCCCTGCAAATTGAGCTGATAAAAATGGAGCTATAGAGACAAGCATCCTCTGCAGTTTACCCTGCCCTTGCTCACACCTGTTGTGCCCAGTAAGAGGGAGCAGAGCTGGGCTCTCCTCTAGCTCTGGCTGCCCTTCCCCACTGCAGGGTGGAAATCTTCATTATTTGCTTCCAAGGAAGCAAATTCTCTTTGTAATTGATGGGCCAGCTCTGCATATAAAAAGCACAAGTGCTCACCAGAGCTTTGAGTAAGGAAACCCAGAGCCTTGGATGAGAGAACTTTGGGGCTGTGGGAGCCAGCTTGCTCCTTTCAGGTGAGCAGTAACAGCAGATGAGACAGAGATTCTTTGGTCTTGCTTTGCCTAAAAGAGGCTGAGAAAGGGCTGGAATACCACATGCACAACAAATTGCCCTGGATTTGGTGGGAGTTGGGATCTCTGCTTTTATTAGAAGAATGGGCTTTCCCTGTATTCACCGAGCCTGTTCAGCTTTCTCAAGAGAAATCTGAAACAGCCACACTATGCCCAGGGCATTTTATTTCTCTGAAGGGCCCAAAAGCAGAAACAGTGGGTCTGAGAGGCTGCTGGGGCCTCCCTTATTGCATCTGTCCTGGACACAGACGGAGCCCTGGAGGGGAATGGAGAAGGCAGCATGAGCCCAAAGGATTGCAGGGAGAAGGACAAAGTGACATGGGAAACATGCCTTCCCTCCCTCCCCTTGCTGTGGAGTGTCCTGGCATCCCAACACAAACATTCCAGCTTGCTAACCAAACCCAGCTGCCTCCTCGCCGTCCTGGGCTCAAAAGCAGCGCCTGGCCAAGCAGCACCGTGCAGGAGCTGGGAGCAGCCTGCTTTTCTCTCCTTGTCCCCCCGCTCCAGCACTCCTGACTTCCATTCCTACCCACCCTGCCCTACCCACAGAGGGCCAAGTCTAGCTCCTCTTACCTGTTTGCATTTTCTAAGGTCTCCACTTTTTTCCAGAGTTCATTGTTTTCTGTTGTGTATGTCTCTACCCTATGGGAATAAAACCCACAGCCAGTTAGTCACAAAGGCCAGAGAGATTAAGACAATGTAGTCCTTGCTTTTCATGGGGTATGGAGGCTCAGTGGCTTCATCTGTCACCTGCAGATATGGTCCTGAAATCAAATGTTACTTGGCCCACCTTGCTGCTGCCAGCCCCAATGGAGCGGGGATGAGACTGCAGGTTGACAGTTACATGTGACAGTCCCCAGTTCAGCATCTTCTGTGGGTTGGGAGAGACAGTAGCACCTGGTTACAGGCAGGTCAAGTCAGGACAGACCCAAAGTCATGCAGGCATTTCCATCACTTCCAAACCCCTCTAAGAAGCAGGAAAAAGGAGGAGGGGAACAAAGTCAAACCCCTCCCTGAGAACCTGCCCTGGGCTCTGCGCCCTGGCGGTGAAATCCAGGCCGCTCTGTGCAAACGCTGGGCCAGCTCCGACTGCAGGCACTTGAGGGCAGCAGAGAACCTGCAGGCTCCTTCTCACGGCTTCCGACGGGTAAAGTGGTTGGGCTGCAGCTGGGACAAGGGAAGGGGAGTGCCTCCAGGTCGGGAGAAAAGCAAGCCAGATAGAGACGCAGCCTGATCCTGCTGGAGGTTTGCAGCACAGCCTTTGAACCAGGCGTTCCGTGCAAAAACTGGGCTTCCAGCAAAAGTGTCAAATTGAATGGGGAAGGGCCCAAGTACAGGCTTTGACAAACCACTTTTTAGTAAGCCAAGCTGACCAAAGACATGTTCTATTAAAAAAAAAAATCACTGAATGCTGCTTTTGGTTCACATTTAAACCTGGCATTGTTTGAAAGCCATCTGTCATAGCAATGCTCTAGCGTAACAAACTGCTTAGTACATAGAGGCACCACAGCCACATCTGGGGAGGAGGCCCCAGCACCAAACGCCCTGGACCTGCCCTTTGAGCGAGGTCAGCCAGCTCCCCAGCCCTGTCTTGAAGGTCCCCATATGGGACACTAGCTGGAGGTGATGTGCTCTGGTGCCTGGACGTACCCATGCATACTGAGGCCCCTTGAATCATCTGCTTTAATTGAGCATTTCTGTGCAACTAGAGAAGATAAATACATCAGGGAGAAGAGTTAATTGAAGTTGGGTTTGGGGGTTGTTTTTTCCATTTGCTGATCTCAGATGGTGTTAGTAACTGGGAAGAAGATAGTAATTATACAGAAACATGAATTTGTGCCTGGATTGCAGCATTCTTCTTTGCCTGGGAATGCGCATTAGGGGTTGCTAGCATAGGAGTTTTCTACCCCGTCAGTCATGTGACTGGGTTAGGCCCGCCATACACAGGAGAAAAACAAGGTTGCAAGGAGAAAAACAAAGTTAATGCAGAGAGTAGAAGTGGGGGGGAGTGGGGAACAACTGTAATGCAAGGTTTTTCTTGCTGTCAAGTGTTTGTGTGTCCGACTTCATGGGAAGAGAGGGGGAAAAAGCCATGATCAGTGCCCTCCAACAGCTTGCCACTTATGGGACAGACAAAATAGAGGCAACTTCTCGTGGGGAAACCCAAAATCCCACCTTGTTGGCAGCCGAAACAGCCTGTCTTTTTCAGGGGAATAGGCAAATGAAGCAGTTGGAAACACAAAATTTCTTGCCCAATCTTTATCCCGCAAGAGGATTTCTAGGAGGGAGGAGAGTAGGGGCAAGATCCCAAACCAAACTCCTGGGCAGCCAGCCTTGCAAGGAATTGTATTTTTTAAGCAATTCAGAGACAAAATACTAGAAAGGCAGTCTGTGCATGGTCAGGATTGCTTTTTTCAAAGTAAGACTGAGAAGAAGAAACTTACTTTTTCTCTAGACATTCCACATACTCTTTCTTCTTTCTGCGGCTCTCCTGAGCAGAGATCTGTGAGGGGGGCAGAGGGGAGTCAGTATCATAAGTCTCTGGATGTTTTTTTGTGGCTCATGCATCTTGTCTGTCTCCTGTGCACACAGCATCCTAAAGGCAAATGGGGAGTTGCCTTCCTACTGATCTCTAGGCCAAAACTGGGGGGGGATTGATGCTGTAGGTATGCAGCTCTCCTTGGCTTGTAACCTGCAACCATTTGTTGCATTATGCCCCTCGCTGCCCTGCCAAAAGCATCTTCAGGGTTGCATTCCACTCCACTGACTCATGGGTATGTGCTGTGGCCATTTGGGCTGATTCTGCTCCAGGCCACTTCTGAGTCACTGGGTGATTAGTTCAGTCTCACCATTTCTCCCAGAGGATGCTTTCTAATCCCAGTCTAAAGTATCACAGCCTCTGCCTGGTTAGTGAACACTCTGCATCACCCATCCCACACCATGCAATGGCTTTGGTTTCCCTGTCCTAGCAACAAGGCCTGACCTGACCAGTTTGTCTGACCTGTGGACCCTAACCCACACCACATACTCCCAGGAACTGTACTGGAAGTCACACTTCCAAGATATGGCTGTATGCAAAGCATGCAAGTACAAATGCCCTTTGGCACATTTTGTGGGTTGGGAGGCTCATGCTAGTGTACCAAAGGCACGATCCCACCTTTTCTGAGCTGCAGTGACACTGAGGAGGTGAGGGTAACTACAGCACTGGGCAGCCTAAGATGCTCTGGAATCATGGGAAAAGAATGATTCATTTTTTGCAGTCACCTTGTTCTTGATTTTCCTCCTGACCCTCTTCAGTGCTTTCTCCTCTGCTTTGGTGAGGGGCAGCTTGGTAGGAATGGGGTAACCCTCTGCAATCAAGGTGCGCTTCTCTTCTTCAGTCAAGAGCAGTGGGCCAGAGGTTCCTTGTAACTTCTGAAACACATAGAGAGCATTCATCAGTGTCAGCAAGGAGTTCTACCCCAGTGATCCTCCTTAAGGCCTTGCAGAGCAGCCAGAGGCTGTACACATCAGAGTGGAATACACTGCTGCCCACTGACACCAAACAGGTACAGGGCAGTGCTCTTTCCTACTCTCAACCTGATCTGGGGGCACAGCTCAGCAAGCAACTTCTTTCCTCTTTTACTTGGGAGGGCATCTGTTCCTTCATAGTGAGGCTGGCTACACACTTGCACACCTGCCAACAAACTTCTGGGCAACAGTTAAAATGGTCTGGTTACTGGAATTCTCAGTAATTCCTCTCTCATTAGCCTTCTCAGAAAGTCCTGTTGGTGCATAGGCCACTTCCCAAAGTATGGATGAAAGACAGCACCTGCTAAAACAAAGTAGATGCTGGTAGATATGCAAGATTCATTGAGCATCTTCTCACTCCTGTAAGCATTTACCCTTGTGCTAAGACATCACATTGCCTTGACAGAGCATTTCAGCTTGGAGAACTTAGCAAGGGCAGGAACCTCCACATAAGCCCTGGAAATCCTACAAACCCCTCTGAGCAGCAAGGAAGCCTGTGTCCCAGCCCTGTTGCCTCCTTACATGTGGTGCTGTGAGGAGAGGTGAGGAGGAGATGGCAGTAGAAGAGCGAGCAGCAGGCCGGGCTGGGCTGGAGGGAGGCAGGGACCGAGGGCTCTGAGATCCGTCACTGTCACTGCCATGGCTGCTGGGTGGAGTTGGAGGCATCTGCACCAGGTCATCTACTGAGGAATAAGGAGATCAAGTCAATGGCTCTCATGTCAGCCTGTTGGTACAGGCATAGGGTTATACCCCCTGTCATAACACAGGGCTGAAAGGAGAGGATGATGAATTTCAGAAGATGGGGTGAGCCTGAGAAAAAGGCTTGACTGAGCACTGCCCAAGACAGAGGTTAGACTGACCTCAAATGTGCTAAACTAGGAACTGCAGAGGAGCTGGCAGGGCTTTGCCAAGGAACTGAAGGTATTTACAAAGCAATAAGGTGCTCCAGTGTCAAGCAGAAAGAAGCAAAAAGCCTGTGATGTTTTGCTCCATAGCCTGTTCACAAGTACAGGAAGCTCTGTGAGAGCAGAGCTCTTCCAAAAGCACTGCAGGGCTCACACGCTTGCCAGCACACTTGATCCAACGGAGCTCCGGTCACTCAGTTGGTTTCCAAGCACTTGAAAACTGTCCCCACTTTGTACTGGAGAGCCCTAGGGGCCTTAATGGAGGTGGGAATATGCCTAAGGAATGTCTCTGTGCGGCAGTGGGAGTTCCCATAGTGCTTTCATTTGTGCATCGGCAGATTTTCAGATGCTTGGGTTTCTTTCAAATTAAACTGGATCCTGAATTTCCTGACTTTCAGATGGTTATTTTTGGATAGCTCTACAGTCTCTCTGAGGATTTTAAAGGCACTCTTGCATATTTCCAACTCTGAAGTAGCCTGTTTTGCCTGGGAGTCCCTGTCTGAACAATTTTGTTTGTGGCTCCTGATGCAGACACTGATCTGAGCTAGAACAGTGCCCAATCTTCTGGTGTTCTCTGCCCCAGTGCTACCTTATATGCACAGCTCTGCCTTTAGGTGTTGTCTTTCTGCCCTGTATATAACAATCTATAGCTGAGTAATATAGTTGACCAGGAAATTCTATCTTCTTACCTGTAGGTACATTTAGAAACTGGTTCACCTCTTTGGGTTCAGCTTTGATCACAGGTGCTGGAGTCATTTCTATAGGAACCTGCGGAAGAGAAGCACAAAGAGCTCTTGGCCACTGCCACATCCCCTGCCCAGAAGGCTCCCACCAGTTCTGCCCATAGCCACTGGCCAACTGCTGCCTGTCCTGCCCCATCTCACAGCTCTGCCCCAGAGGAGCCTCTCACCACAGAGGAAACCAAGAGTTCAAACATAAGCCACTGAAGTCTCAGTTGCTGGGCACACAGAGTGCAAACACATTTACACAGGAAGTGGCACTGGAAGATGGATGTGCTGCCAAGCAATGCACTGAGCTGAGTATCTCCAAAAGGGAGATGACTTTTATTCTTGGCAATTCTTCCTTTGATAGACCCAGACAGTGTAATTTAAACCAACCCCTGTGTTACCATGGGAAGTCCTTCTTTGATCTGCCTTCATTATAAATGGGAGTATAAAGGTTGTACAGAAACAGAACAACCATGCTGCCCTGTTCATGTGACTTTCACCAGGGACACTGGGCAACTGTTTCCAATTGGAAGGGACTGAGAGCTGAATAAAGAGTAGATTTACTCCCATCTGTGTTATGCTGCCCCTCAGCCTCCTGGCTTGCCAGCCCCCAGCCCACCATAGGGTGGAGTTTTTACACTGAACAGACACATTGCAAACTCCTCCAGACTGTAAATACAGCTGAGAGAGCACCACGGTATGGCTGCTGAGCATACACAGCAGAGATTGGAGGGCACAGCAAGTTCAAGCTGTGTAAATAATAGAGGAAGTTTGTGCACAGTTTTGGCTGGAAGAACCCATTTGTTTTGGATGGTTGTTTAAATAGGAAGATGTTCAACATGAGTGAAAAAAGGAACGGAACCCCAGAGATGTTCTACTGTTATCTACTGAGCTGCTACAAGACAGGCAAGGTCTGTGTGAGACTGGTCAGACCTTCTCATCCAACACAGCTGGACTCAAGGCCAGCTGAACTAAGCCCTCAACTTACACCCACATACCAGTGGCATAAGTGAACCTCCTTCAGACAAACAGACTTCTTAAGAACCTAGATGTGACCAAAAGAGTTGGCCCCTTGTTACACAGAAATAATAAATCCTGCTGCTTCATAGGAAAAGGCAAGCAGGACCTAGAGTGGGACCAACATTTCCAGTGAGCAGCTCCAAAGAATGAGAGGCCATGTGACAAGTCCAAAGCCATGAAAAAGACAGTGGCAGAGCAGGGATCTATACGGAGGAATAGTGAGGTCACTGGCATCGCATTAATTGACACTGTTCTCTGAAAAATGAAAATAAGCCAAGAGCGGCTACAGAGATACTGGCATATTGGAGGGGGCAGATCTCCAGTAGGTGCAAGCTTAGAGCTTTTGGCTTTTGTGCCAAGGAAACATGCTTATATTTAACCAAGATTGTAAAGCCTTCTTGGCTGCCATTTCAAGAGGAGAATGACAAATAATAGAGTGTCTGGGCTTTGTAACATCTTCTCCTGTCTGTTCAGTAGCTAAATCACCTTGCAGGACCCTGCAGTCTCATGTCTGCATCTGCACCACCAGGGGTGCTGCTGTGTGAGAGCCCAGGTTCCCAACACATCTTAGATGGGCTCACCTCCTCGGGGAGTGGCAGTCTCTGCAGAGGATTGAGGTTCAGCACTGGTATGGAGCTGGCAGGTAGCTGGGACTCAGGCAGGTCTAGAGGCAGGTTCTGTTCCTGTTTCACCATGATGGAGCATAGTTTGGGCCCCAGTGACCACACTCCATTCTCCAGCTCTGAAACATGCACAACATGAGAGTCAAACTCCAGCAAGAGGAGGGCAAGGAGAAAAGAAGCCATGCAGACAGCTTCCTCTGACTGAGGAGGCTGCCTCTCCAAGTTCAGCACTGTCACCACACAAGCATGTGTGGCGACTGTGTACAAAACACAGAGTACAAAAGGGAATGAACCCCCAGTGTGTGCTCCCCAGTGTGTGGGGAGCAGACAGGACAGAGATAGAGGAATTGTGTCTCTGCTGGGCTCTGACTGTACAGCCCAAGCTCTGGAGGACAGTTGCAGGGTTTCTCCCCCCAGTAATGTCTAGGTCTCATCCTCTGGAGCTTATTTATATTTAGGGTTCAGTGAGAGGAGGATGCTGGGCTGTTGCTCCATAGGCAGCATGGCCAGCATCACAGATCTGCCAGGTGATTTACCTAGAATAGCACCATCTCTGTGCTGGTGAGCTGGTGAGAGAGCAAGCATGATGACAGTGAAAGGCTGGCAATGCTGCTTTGGCCACCTGATGATGTTGTGCCAAGTACCAGGGCTTTGCTTCATGACAGAAGAGGAAGGAGGTCTACTTCTGTGGAAGGAAGCCCACTGCAGCACCTGCTTGTGAGGCTGCTTCCACAGCTGCTCCCCTCAGTCTCACCTCTGAGACTCTCTTCTCTACCCTGAGCTGCTCAGGGGACTGCTGTCCACAGCTGTACCCTGCTGCTATTGCTGGCAGGGACAAGAAGCACCAGTGAGGGAAAGGGAATGTCTGAAGAGAAATGAATGGAGCCGTGGGGACATGCTCCCCTTGCCTCCTGCCTGCTCTGTCCCATGCACATCTGTGGTGTGAGCCTGGCTTGCCACTGGAAGTAGAGATCCCAGATAAACTGCAGATGGGAAAAGGACTGCTAGGCAGGAGAGCTACCTGGGCTCTGCTCTAAACTTTCGGTCTTTGCACTTCAAATACTTCAGCCTGCCAAAAGGCTACTCCCAGCTGGCCTGCAGCCTTGCACCCTTGTTCCTAATCCTCATCCATTCCCTTTCCCTTTTTATCTGACAAGTAAAAATACATTTGGCTTGACATAGGACAGACTATTGCTAACTGTGTCACCAGAGAGAGCTCCAGTTGCCTCCACAAGGCCACAGTCTGACTCACTCTCTAACCTCTCTGCACTGCTCTCTGCATGCAACACTCTCAGTCAGGCCCAGGGATGTTGCCTAGATGTCTGCTGCCCAGAGCAGTTCTGCAGTGCAGGCCTCAGTCCAGAAGATGTCCTGGCAAGAGGAGAGAGGGAGAAAGGTCTTTCTCTGCTCCAGAAAAGCCTGCACAAAGAAGAGTACAAACAAGCAGCTGTTCACATGGGAGCTGCCATCTGATCTAACTTAAACATATGTTAACATTGTCTTTGCCCTACTCAGCCTCTGTTTTCAGGAGAGGCCAGGGCAGAATCCTGCCTCTGGCCTTTGCTTGGACAGAGGGGTGTTAAAGCCCAGACAAGAATTCTATATGATAACACAGTGTTGGCCTTGCCAATGGAATATGTTGTTTTCCTGTCTTTGGTCTAGCACCTCTTATTTCTGCCCAGCAAGTCTCTCTAGCAGATGTTCATTCCTTCCAGCTGCCTCTGTGACTGGATGTTGTCAAGCACAGAGGCAGATCCTGTGGCTGCTGCGTGTGTGTCTCAGCTGTGAGTGCTGCTCTCAGTGCTGCTGGATTGCTTTCTAGAGCTTCCCACAATGCAGCAGGGCCAATGTCATCAGGCAGCATCTCAGGCAGGGGGGCACTGTACAGCTGAGACAACACAGAGCCTACTGAGCAGACACAGAGTGGATTGTGTTTTCTCTGTTCTGCTAAGGACACTGAACCCAAAGCAAGTAGTGAAGTCCTAGTTACCCTGGTATGCAGACAAACACCTTCTGATGGAAGGAGGCAAAGTGTCACACAACCACCAGTGTTTGTATCCAGAAAACTTGGACTGACTTCTGCCTTTCACAGAAATGAGGGACCTTGAGAGATCTTTCAGTCTATCCTACTGCTCTAGGCAAGTTCAACTAAACCTATGTCAATCCTGATAGATGATTCACTTGAACCTACCCCTTTGAAAAGTGCTGAAGAGTTCACAGCATCCTCCATTTAAACTCTTCTGTGGTTTTGTAATGCCCACCGTGGGAACATTTTGCCTGCTGACTACTCTGTAGTTCCTTACTGTCATTTGAAGCCTTTTCCTCCTCATCCTTTTTGTTGCAAAGATCTGCATTTCTCTTTTTCTCAGATGTGTGGGGTATCTTTCTGTGAGGGCTGCTGCTGAAGCAAGTTACCAGACAAGGGAGAGCAGACCACCAAGGGCTCTCCCAGACCAGACTTGACTCAGTGAGAGAGCAGCCTCCAGTGCTGTCAGTCCAGACAGGCCAAGGAGCAGACACCCAAATAAGTATGTGCCGTCCTCCCATTTCCTGTCTACATTCTGACCCTGGTCTCTTTCCCACCCTCGGAGATTCTTCTGGGGAGTGATTGGGTTACAGAATCAGAGACAAATAAGCCATCAGAGGGTCAATGAGAGACTGAGGAGTAGGCATCTTTTGTAGAGGCATCTAGGTTCTGCTGCCTGAGAGGATGTTTCACAGGTAACACCGTAACACTGCAGATTTCACTGTAAGCTGGTGGATGAGGCATGCCAAGACACTCATCCTCTGCTCTAGATATTCTGTAGATGCTCTGTACCTACTGGGAAGAAATGTGGCTGAGAGATATCTGTAGCTGCCCAGGGTTCAGGAGGCAAAGAGCAGTGAGAAAGCAGGACCTGTACAGGAGGGCAGGCACTAACCTGAGGCTGGTCCAGTGCTCACAGTTCTGCATAACCCTGGCTCTCCCTGCTCCTGGCATCAAATCACACCCTGCAAAACTCAGGGCTGGTACTGAGGGATGAAGCAGCCAATCAGTATGCACAAGCCATCTGGAAAGCAGACTCCACTGATAAGCAGGGCCACAATGCACCCAGTGGCTTGCCCTAGCTGGCCTGTGTTAGTGGGAACCATGTGGGAAGGGGCAGGATTTGGAAGAGTTTTGGAGATCTGCAGAAAAGCTGCGAGAAAGCTGATAAAAAGCAAGCTTCAGCCAGCTCCAAGCCTAGACAGAGCAGGGGCATTCCTGAGGAGCTCTGTAGAATGAGCAGAGCTTGCTTAATGTTAAAGAAAAAACATTTCTGAGTAATTAATTGGAATTGAATGTCTAAAAGGATTGAGACTGGATGGAGCTGTGCCAAAAGGACTGCACAGTGTTGCAAATACTGGACCTGACTCAGGGTTTCACTAGAATATGACTCACATGCAATTATGAGCCAAAAAAGCCCTGGAAAGATGAGCTGAATTATCTAGCTGCAGGACTGGGTGCATGGATCCTATGCCTGCCATTGTAATCCCAGGCCTTACTCCATTATAAAACTGATCTGCACTCTCAGAGAGAAGTGCCAGGCCCATCTCAAACTCTCCTGGGTTATTCATTGTACACCCTATGCTGGCCTCTGCTCAAGGGTCAGTGTGACACTCCATTCAAGAGAGTCATGATCTTGCCTTTGAGACATAACAGCTGAAGGAAGGGCACGTGCAGACACAGTGGAGAGAAGAAGTGGTGCTGAGTGTCTCAGAAAGGAGCTCTTGAGATAGCTTCATGCTGGCAGTCTTCATCTCACTGCTTTCTACAAATGCATTCTTTTGGCTTCTCTCATTCTCATCTCTTCCCATTCATTTTCAGGGGCAAAAGAAAGCTGTGGTTTTTTGTTCATGATGGTTTGGGGTTTTTTTCTTAGTTGCCCCCTCCAAGACTGTACCAGGGTTAAAACTAAGGAAAAAGAAATGCAAATTGAAAACTTTTTTGGTACTAAGGCAGAGTTGCTTGGACTGCCATAAACCTCTCTCCCAGCATCTCTCTGAGATGCCCCTAAGGAATGTGGCAGATGGTTGCGCCATTTCAAGGACCAAAGAGGTAGCAGAGGCCAGCCTTCTCTCCTTCTGCCTTGGCGTTTGTACCAGAAAGCTGGGATCATTCCTAGTCATGAGAGGAAGCCTCTGTCCTAGGTCTCACTGTTGCTCAAAGGAATAGCTGTCTTCTGTGTATACTGAGCCTGTGCCACTGCTTTTTCAGGCAGCCTGGTGTCCATCAGCTGTTGGGACACCCACACAATCCCACAAATTACAGGACTCTCTGCAAGGATAGCTCTAAAAATACCCAGCCATCATAAATTATCCTGAAATGAATTGTTTTAAAAATAAGTTTTGAAATGACTGTTCCCCTCTGTCTCCTGCTAAAAGATCTGCTGGTAAAGAAGGCACTTAGCTTTCCACATGTACCAGCACTGGTTTCAGCCAGAGACTCATGCTTCCTATGTGCAAGCCAAAACCCTGCTTCCTGATGCCAAAATGGAGCTGGATCTAGGGCATCCACACCCAAGTTTGCAGGGTCCTAAAAAGACATTGCCTGTTGCTTGCCAGAAGCTGGCAGCACACTAAGCCACAGCCAATTACCATCCTTGTAAATAGCAGTAAGCCCAGCAAAGGAGTAATGTGACTATCACAGCACAAATGGAAGGGAAAAATGTGGCTGTATTTGACAACAGCAAATCAAATTCTTCCCTGTATTGGACATGTGCAAGTCCAAGGAATAGCCAGTTTGTCCTTATATATGAAAGCCAGCCAGAGCCTCTGCTAACAGACGTGTCCAAAGCTGAGCAGTGTGCACATCTCATGCTCACCGTTAGCATTATCTTCAGTCTTGACAGGCACAAGAGGGCTCTGGGGAGCAGAGTCTCCACTGAGGGAATAGCTGTGCTCTGCCTGGATGCCTGGAGTGGGTGGATCCAGGTCCATGTCCAGCAGAGGGTTCTTCTCAGCCAGTACTGGGTCATCGAAGAAACTGCTGAAGAGGTCATTGGAGAAATCCTCCATGTTGTCAGAGAAGTGATCCAGGTTCTCTGAGAAATGCTAAGGAAAGACAAAGGCAGAAAGAGCATTAGTGTCAACTCCAAGAGGGATCTGAGAGCCTTCCTCCACACTGAGAGTCAAACCTCAGCATCAATTCCTATTCCTCACCTCCATCAGTCTGACTAAACACCTCGGAATAAGATAGAAAGGGATGTTGTGCTGTACATCACTGCATGTTTATCTATGCCACAAACACACATGAAACTTTTCTACATCATCTTACCTCCCCCTTCCTTTGTGAGTATCTATCTGTGTCTTATAAACTTCATCTCACTGTGACAACAAAATGAATAGAATACAAGAAAGAGATTCCTGTGATGATAAAATGTAAGTGTGGCACAAAGTCATGGTCTTCAGCACCTGTCCTTAGTGACAGACACTTTTTCATGTTCTCTGCCAGCAGCAATAGGCACATTGATGCCCCAGAGGATATCAATCCAGCTGCTGATTTCTATCAGAGAAAAAAGATCAGTTGGATCAACATAACAGGAAGGCCCCCTGTTGTATTTAATTTCCTCTGGGATTTAACAGCCCCTCTGTAGACCATATGAGGCTGTACTTCAGCCAGATAATGCCTGTGAAATTCAGCTCCCCGATGAAGTTTAAACACTACAGATGGGCTGTTAACAACAAACAATCATTCCACTAATCATTCCAGTAACAGTCAGTAAATCTGGCCAGTGCTGCTGCAAAGCTGAGCTCCTGATGCTACAGGGAACCTTCTTCCTTTGAGGCATATCCTCCTATTCAGAAGTCAAATCACTAACTTTTCCATTTGCTACAACAAAGCATTGGTTGGGCAGGGAGAAAAATGATGGCTGCCAAACACCAGCTGAAAAATTATCCCATTTGTTGGCAGATTGAGGCTTCTGGCTCGGGGAGAGGAAAGAAAAGACAGATAGATTCAAGTGACTATATTATACAGACAGAACTGTGTAACTTAAATGAACTGGAGAGAGCTCAGTAGAGTCAGACTGGGTCTGTCCCCCCACCCCCTGCCTGGAAAAGCATCTCGGTGGGCAGAAAGGCATTGAAAGCAGTATACTGAAATACCAAGAGCCACAGGGTATGAATGAGAGTGGGAGAGACCGCGTAGGTCCTGGAGTGGAGACATGAATGCCAATGAATTCCAGAGTGAGAGCTCAGCTCAGCAGAGAGGCTGGCTTCTAGAGGAGCACAGGGTGTGTGCAGTCCTTTCTTTCCCCAGTGCTAGAACTGAGGCAGGAGGTGGCCAGAGGACCCCGGATGCTGGAGTCTGTAGGTTCCTGCTCCTACTGGAAGGTATATTTGTTTTACCTGAGCACAGTACCACTCTGTCAACATTCCACTGGCTGGCAGAGCTTTGGGGTGAGGCTGGGGAGTGAAGCAGGCTCTAGATGAACAGACCCACACTTCCCACCAAGTGGGGGAGGTAAATGGTAAGGGGCAGCAATCTCCAACATGTCAGTGTCTTTCACCCTCCAACATCATCCTTCAGCTGCTCCATTTAAAACCTCAGATGCTTACACAGCATGCTGGAAGTGGGGGTGGAGTCCCTGCCACCTGCATTCTGCCTGACATGAAGTTTCTCTCCATTTACTTCCTTCCCACCTGTCCTCTGACTGCCTGGGGTGACAGCCCCATCCAAGGCTTCCCTGGAGACCAGACACTGCGTGTGCAAGTAGGGTGGAGAAGGCACACTCATGCTAAATCCTAGTGTTGAGGCCCTCCCTGCAATGTCTGGGCTAAAGTTTTCTCCACTTGTTCCCACAGCAGAAGCAGAGTTGGTGGGGTAGTTTGGTAAAATCCACCCAGCCATTTCTAAGTTGCCTAGGAGCATTTTTGCACTTGAATCAAGTAACAGAAAACACCTACCATCTGTGGGGAGTGTAACTTCAGAGGGAGCTGAGTCAGCAGATGGAACTGGGTTAGATAGTTATCTAAAATGCACTGGAAAACCAGGTTTTGTCCTATCCTACAGCATAGAAAGATAAAGAGTTTGGAGTCCTGAGCATTAACCCCAGAGATCGCCTGCTCATGTAACAGCTGTTCTTTGTCTTGTGCTCTCTAAACAACACAAGCAAACACAGGATGTGAACACGATAGCCTTATGGTAAGGGCAAGAACCACAGAAAAGTGAAGAGATTCAGAGTGCTGGCTGCTAATGCACCACAACACAGCAGAGCTGGGCTCAAATCATATTTCATGTTGTAACTCTGAAAACTAGAACCACTGTGTAGCCATGGAAGAGAAGCAGAGCTAGATGGACAACTGTGGGGAGAGCTGTCTGTGACACTGCCATGTGCTTCCAATTTCTTTCACAACTGTGCATTAACAAAGGCAGAGGTGGGATTGAAGAGAGTCAAGAAAATGCATCCGTGCAGTAGTTACACAGATTATCTTTTAGCGGCATCCCACCCACATTTAGAACAACGATCCCTTGGTCAGTCAACAATCTCTCTATTGTTGGACAAACCTACCTAGAGGAAAGAGGCGGAGATGGGTCTCTGGCTCTATTCCGAAACTAAAAAAAAAAATTCACCCCAGCAGCTGCTGAGGGGTGAGAGATGAGTAATGAGTGCAAGGGACTGAGTATCACAGCCTTAACACAGGCATCAACATTGGCAAGAGTAATTTCAGGTTTCTCGTTATTTTACACACCACACAGCAGACTTGCTTGTGGAAGACCTCACTGTTTGGAAATGGGGATGAAGGCAACACCGTTCTCCCAGAGGTGCAGGAGTTCAAGTCCCCAAGAGACCCTTCTCTCCCAAGAGACAGAGACCTACTGCACAGTACAGGAAAAACATGGGTGATGGGCAGAGAATGAAACTTGCACCCCTCCCTGGGAATCCAGAAATGTTGTGGAATCTACCCCACTCTGGGCTTCTGGGTCTTATCCTCCTAAATACTGGCAAAGCCTTCTCATCAAAGCAGCCCGTTTCAGCTCTCACCACTCACACATATACCAGTCCAACATCTCCAAACACAGTTGATGGAGAGAAGGGAGCTAGCCCATGAGATTGGCCATATAGTTTTTATCAAAGGGGGCACCAAGGATCCAAAACCCTCTTGGAGGGAGAGCACCTAGAGCTGACCTAGAGGCAGAGGCAAACAGCAGAATGAAGAGTAAAGCAAACAAAACTAATAACATGGGTTTGTAGCTGGCTATACCCATAATGGAAACTATGGGACCAGCAGGAAGCTGTCACCACATCCCAGGAAGACTACTGGGGCTCTTGGGTTGACTGTTTCTCTTCTGAAGTCAACAGGTATTGTTAATTTTAGACTTCTAATTTGTATAAGACAGCGGTGCATGCAACCACATGGTAAGAAGAAAGAGTGTCCTCTTGTCAAGATCCAACTGTGATGGACACAGTGAGGAGCAACCCAGAGTTTATTTTGGCTAGATGGCATCAAAACCACTACTAATTAGTTTAGCTTGAGCCTGTTAATGCAGAATATGCAAATTTTGTCCCACCCAGCCTAATTCTGGGAAGTGCACTTATCTGGCAAAACTTAAGAGAAAGCTTCGGCTGTACTTCTCCTTTGCATGTGTGAGAGAGGGTTCAGGGAACTAGGAAATGGTGACTCAGGGCTGTGTACATCACACTAGCACATGGCAGGGTCAATGCTCCAAGCTTCTGAGCAATGAAGAGAAGCAGGTTTATCACCTGACCAAATGGATAGCAGCTTTATCCTTGCTGGCTGGAATGGAAGGTGCTGGCTGGTCACTAGCCCTCCGTTCCCACCCAGGTTGGGGCCAGCACAGCTAAAGGTCTTCACGTGCTGCCACAAAATGACAAGACTAGGCTGAGCTTTGGGGGGACTTTTGCCAACACAATGGCAGTGAAGGTCTCAGCGGACCAGGGAAGGTTCAAGAAAGAGTCCATGGAACTTGGGTGTGAATGAAGGTGGCATAGACAGAGATTCACAAGCATAGTAGCCTCGTCCTTTCACAGCTTCTTCAAGACCAAAGCTCCTTGAGAGTGCCTTCCAACCAGGCTGAGATCAGCCAGCTCCTGCTCCTCAGAAGAATGGCCAAGAGTTTCTAATTGTGACAATGAAGGGCTCAGCAACTGAAAGGAGAGTCTCCTTTCAGATATTTCAAGTAGCTTTCACACAGATGGGTCGGGCTTTAGCAAGGGGGACCAGTCAACTGGGAAACTTGACCCTTACCATCCTGGCCTAGAGGGAGTGGGTGTGCAGTGTACTGAGGGAAAACAGTTTCCAGATGGGATACAAAGCTCACAGCACAGTCTCATTTTGCATTATTCGCTCCTGTTATCTTCCCCTCCCTTTCACACTCTCCTTCCTTCTTCTTCTAAGTATGCTCCAAAGCCAAGAAATAGCACGAGATGTGTTTCCAAAGCTGTATTACCAGTGAGCGGTCAGGGAGGGGGCAGCCAAGGGACAGAAATGCAATGGCGGGGATGTGCTGAATTTCCTGATCCAAGCCTGATTTCTGGCCGCCTGTCCCCCTCAAACTCTAGGAGGACAGGGAGGCAGCGCCTAAAGAGGATGAGCCAGTGCGTACATGTATGGAGAGGCAACAAGCATTGCATCTCTAGGCCCTACAGAGAGCCTTACCCTGGTGCCACAGTAGAATCTGCTCAGCTGAGGCCACCTCAGGCATGGGGAGAGAGTGAGAATCTGTCAGCTCCTGGCTTCTGCTCCCTCCCACTCTTGGTGATCGACACAGGCACTGACTCTTCCAAACATATTTCCACCACATGTTTTCATCCTGACCTCATGCTTAGGGTTGTCTAAATAGCACACTGTATGTGCGTGCGTGCACTTCTCATTCAAACACCCTTTCCTGTTGTACATCAGTTATCTTGGGAGCTAATGCAAGGCATCCAGACATCCAAATGCAAGCTCTACATATACCCCCACCCAGAGATGGTGTTAGAACTCGGGAGGCCCCAAGGAGAGACTGAGGCACAAAGCCCTCTCCCATGCCCAGTTGCACATGAGATGCCTTAAGGTAGCACTCTTGTAGCCCAGCAGCACCATGTATGGCTGAGGAGGTGATGACTTCCTCCCCCCCCTGGATCCACTTCTCTGGACTCATCCTGGCTGCATCTGTCCCTCCTTTTCCCTTTCATGCTTCCATTCTTTGACTGTGACTTTCCCCTTCCCACCTCCAGCTGAGTTGTTTGGACACAATCTTCCTTCAGGATCAGCCTGGTTCTCACAGCCTCTCTCATCCCACCACAACAGTCTTGCTCCAAAGAGAAAGCAGCAAGGGGCTAAATCCAGCTGGGCAGCAGCCCAGGCCCAGGAGACGAAAGGCCTTTGCAGGTTGGAGGTTCTGCTCGTGCTGGCAAGCAGTTAAAATGGGGAGGGGATTCTTCTGAGTTTTCTCTTTTCTTTTGAAAATTTTTTCCTCTTTGCTTGCCAAAATAAATCTCCCATCCCAGCTGTGACATCTGCATTTCCCTTCTCTGCTTTCACTAAGGAATGAAGCCCCCTGCACTCCAGCTGCACAGCCGAGGTTTTCTTTACATTCCAGGAAAGAAGAGCCCATACACTCCAGACAGTCCTTCTGCTCTCTTTAAAATGCAGAGAATTTTAGACCTTATGAAAGTGAAGTTCTCAACTGTGTTAATAAGATTCAGACAGGATAGACAAATGCTATGCACACTTCTCCACACAGCCAGATAGTGCATGTGCACCCCCAGATAGTGCATGTGCACCCCAAGGGGCACAAGTGATCATCCAACCACCCCTTGGCTGCCATCACTCTGCTGCTTCTCTATCCTGAACCCATATTGCTCTTGTACCTCACATATCACAGGTCCCTGCTGATCCATGCCTGGTCCACCCAGGCCCCTGGTGTGCCTGAGCAGCTTGCCACTGACCTGCTACCCCCTTGCTGTTGCTGCTTCTCTGTGTGGCATGGCCAAAGCCCCAAAGGCCAAACTGCCTGTGAATGCCACTGTCATTCCCCTCCAGCAGCAGGACCGCATCCTGAGCAGCAGCACTCTGTCTTTCCTAGGCACTGCATCAATGCCCAAGTCACCTGTGACTACTTTCAGCATCACAGCCTTGGCACGTATGGTGGACCAAACACACCAGACACCCCAGGGTGGCAGGGTTCGACTGAACCTGATCTGGAACCAGACCCAGAATTTGCTACTGTCTGTAGAATCGTGGAATCACAGAACCACTTAGGTGGGAAAAGATCTCTGAAATCACAAAATCTAAGCTATGACTGAACACCATGTCAACTGGAACATGGCAACAAATGCCACAGCCAGTCCTTCCTTAAACACCGACTCCAGTACCTCTCTGGGCAGTCCATTCCAACGTCTAATCACCCTTTTTCTGTATAAATTCTTGCTAATGTTCAACCTAAATCTGCAGTTTAAGACTACATCCTCTCATCCTGTCTCTAGTTGCCTGGGAGAAGAGGCAGACCTCCACCTGGCCACAAACTCCTTCCAGGGAGTTGTAGAGAGTGATAAGTTCTCCCCTGAGCCTGCTCTTGTCCCTGCAAGGCACAGGCACAACTCGCTGTGGAAACCTCCTTCCACCGCGCATCCGTGCCAAGGGCCTGGATTTACAATTTCCAGCGCTAGGCGCCACAGGAGCTAGGAGGGACCGTCGGCGGCTCAAGGCACGGCCGGGGGAGGGCGGTGGCGGGCGCGGCGCCCAGCCGGGCGCACAGCGGCGAGGCAGCCGCGGCCGAGGAGCCGCAGCCCCTCAGGGCAGCCCGGCCGCGCGGGCACGGCGGCGGCGGTTTAACGGTCGCCGCGGCGCGCTTCCAGCGGCCCGCAGCCGCGGCCGCCCATTGGCCGGCGGCGCCGGGAGGCGGCCAATGGGAGGCGGCTGGCAGCGGCGCGGCGCGGCGCGCGGGAGGAGTGCAGGGTTAGGACGGAGCGGCGCGGACCGGCCCCGCTCGGCCCGGCACGCAGGCACGGGGAGCGCCCGGCACATCGCCGCGCTCGCGGCTCGCCGAAACCTCCCTGGCAGGCAGGAAGGCTTCCTGGAGTCACTCCCTTCTGCCCTACCACCCAGGCAAGGGGGACAAAGCTGACGGAGCCGGTGATGCTGTTAAAAAACGTGCACGACACAGACCGCATGGAAGTTTCGTGGCCGAGACTGCAGAAGTGTAATACCAGCTCAGAGTTCACATGCCCGCAGTTCATTGGGGAGAATCTTAGGAGGCACCAGGCGCAGGGGAAGAGGGTGACTTAAGTCTTTAACTTAAAAGCTTATGCCCCTTAAAGAATGAAAAGGGAGTAAAAGGTATGTGGAAAGTTGAAATCTGCTAGCCTGTGACTGGGTTTCCCAGTGGCCCCAACGGAGGGCTTTGAGTGCTGCTAAAGTCATGGACACTAATGTCTCCATACCTGGCACCAGTGTGTTCAGCTAAATGGGATTAGCAGCTGGCACACAGCAGTACAGAACCCAGGCTGAGGTGATTCACAAGACAAGTGGCATTGCAGCGTGGCCACAGCGCTGTGGCCATTCGTGTGCTCTCCTACCACCCGGTAGGTGGGTGCCAGGTTCAGAGCAGGTATGCAGGTGCTAGGGAGGAGAGGGGAAATAGCAGCCTCTCCTTGGGCAAAACAGGCTCTGCTGGCCTGGGGTGGAAAGCAGCTACAGTACATGGTCTGTCTATGGCATGTGGCTAGCTGAATCTGGAGAGATAGGAGCACCTCTCCTCCCAGCAGTGGCACCCTGGAGGATAAAAAGGAATGCCTCTGCTTTTCAGCATGCTTTTGCTGTGTGTATGCTACATATGCAATGAATGTCCCAAATTTCCTTTGGCTTACAACTGCCTTGCAGCTGACTCTGATAAAAAAAAAAAATAGAGCAGGACTTAAACCATACGCAGAACTGGACACAACTCTCTCAGGATGAAACATTTGGATAGGCTGCAACCCTCATTTGGCAGAAGATTTGGGGCAAATTTCTAGGAGTTTGTGAAAGGTAAATAAAAAGCTTGTCCTGCTAGGCTTTTTCTGAGCTTGGAGAACTGAAGACAAAACTTGCTTGCTGCAAAACAAAGCCAGCGTTATTTCCAAGCCATTGTGGTGGCAGCTGGGTTGTGTTCAAACAGAGATGTGTAGGCGCTGTTCTCCGTGGGAATGCAGGTATCCCTGGGCAAGCTGGCGGGGATCTCTTCCTCTTCTTCACTCCTTCCCAAGCCAAGGTCAGTCTCCAGGCAGAGACTTCACACGAGCAGTAGCCCTTAGAGAGAGAAGCTGTATTGCCATCTCTGTCCCCAGATCTCTGCTGTCTTGGCTGAATTAGTGCTTTTCCTGTTTGTGTGAACATGGCAGCCTCAGCTGCATTTGCATCAGTCTCCCACTGACACCCTAACTCCACACCATGATGGGGCTTTCAGCTACTGTAGCATCTGGGAGTGGGACCTCATGTGAACTTTGTGTCCTTATGTGTGAAAATATAATCCATTTTTGGGAAGGCCCTATCTGCTATGTTAACCTGATCCACCCCAACCCAGGTGTGCCCTTGCAGAGCCCATCCACCCTCCCTCCTTCCCCACCGAGGCACACAGCCTGAACACAACTGGGTGTCCACAGCCATGTCTGCATGCCCCAGGGATGCATCCCCAGCCCAGCTTTGCAAATCCAGAGGTGAATCTACCCTGGAAAACCCTACATGGATTTAATTGTGTGCAGCATGTCTGCCTGGGCAATTTAGAGAAAAATTCTGCTTAATGGTGAGGGATGCACAGTGTGACAGCAGGCAGGGCAAGTGAAAGGAAATAATAGTTTATTCTGTGTGACTTGTGTGACTATACTGTCATGCTGATGTGAAACCATTTCACATTATCACCAAAAGACATGAAATGCAATAGACATGAAAGTTCAATACAATTAAAATAAATTAGAGAGGTGCTGCTGCTCAAGCCATTCACCAGTCAGTGGGATGGGAATGTTTATTCAATAACCAAAATAAATTGGAATAAATGCTGTCCGGTTTATCTCGGCTGTTTGAGGGGCCTGGAAGGCCCGGGGTGGCCTTGGGGCAGCCCGCGTATCGAAGGACGAGAAGAGGCTTCAGTTCTTCTTTCTGGTTTTATGTTTATTAATTGTTTATCTAAAAGATGTTCTTTCAGCCACCAGAGATCTGCTCAGCAGTCAGTCATGGGCACACTGTCTGCCCTCCCGGGCAGCCACGTATCTTTATACCCTTTGTTACGTATACAATATTTATCATTTTTCCCCAATACCATCTATTCTTATAACTCGGTGTACTCTCAGTAATAACCAATCCAAAGGTGCCACCGTGGCCAGAGAAGATGGAGGAGAGGAGGAAGAAGAAGGAGGGCAGGACACACCCCAATTCCTCCATCTTACTCCTCTAAACCCCCCTGTACATAAATCCTAAACCCTGTTTCTCACCCTCTAATTAACTAATCCCTTCACCATTCACCCGGTGAAGCCCTCATCCTTGTCATCTCCTGTGTAGGACCAAAGTCCAGCCACCAGACACTTCTGGCAACATTCCAGGAGTCCCGAGCCCCCCAAGGTGGTCTCGGAGGCTCAGCATCTCAGGACTGAGATCTTGAGATCCGACAAAATGCCACTCCACCATTTCTTCTATCTTTTTTGGAAGCTTCTGGCCCTGGCCAGTAAGGAGTTGAAGCTGCCAGAGTTGGCAGATCTCTGCTCCTACACAGCTTGTAAGGCCCATGCCATTATGGGCCTTTTTTTCTGCATCTTGCCAGAAAGCATCAAGAAAGACACATTGGTAGATAGAGGAAATCTGTTCTGGGAGATAACCAGAGGAGGACGAGGAAAGGTCTGAATTATCTTTACAATCATCTTCATTTGTCTCATTGAAACTGTTTCTCTTTAGCTCAGAGACCAAAATCAGAGATAATTCACATTTTGTCCCCTGGCAGGTCTCTGGAGACCCATAAAGAAAAGCAGGCCTTGAAAGAGGAAGAGCTGTACTCTGTTCATGTCCAAAAGCTGAGGCATGCATCTAATACCAAACATTACTGGTGGCTTTCATTCCTTGGGCCTTTGTAAAGGGCACTTAACAGAGCAACGAAGTCTGGGCCAGCTGATTTGTGACTCAAGGATGTGAAGGATTTTCACATAAAATCTTGAGAGAGCAAGAGCTGGGACTCTCTCCAGTGGCCAGGCTGGGCAAAAGTTGGGTTTTGCAAGCAGCAGACTGAACAGGGTTCTGCACCAGGACAGTTTTCAAAGCAATTCAACTTGGAATGCAGATTTCTGACCTTCTGCCAACATCTCAGTGGAAAATCTGTGCCCTAAGCAGCAGATAGGAAGTTAATCTTCAGCTCCAATGCTAAGGGTACCATTTTCACCTCAGCAGTGTAGCTGCAAAAACCAGAGTCTCTGGAGAGTAGGGAAATCCTTCCTAGGCCACAAAGAGCAGTAAGGCCTCTCAGACCATTTGTCACTGCTGGGGTAACCTGAATTAACTCCATCCTGGGGTAGAATGAAGATATGATGCTGGTGAACCAGGGGTAAAAGCCCTGCATTTCCAAAGATAAGGGTGGATATCTGACTTGATGCTAGGTGAATTTTCCCAAGTATAGTGGTCTCAATAAACAGGAAACTTTTCACAAGTGCCCAATATGTGTCCCAGCAAAGATCCAGTCCCCTGTTCCTGCCTGGATCCTCACAGTATCTGGCCTTTCATGCCAACCTCTTCCCTCATGCCTCTGCTGCTCGATACCCCCTGCTTCACTCCTCCTTCATCTTCCTCCTGTCTCTCTCTGAAAGGGTGCACACATCTGGCTTGCCTGTATTGTGTGATAAATCTCACCCTGCATCTTGGGTTTATTTTCTGAAAGTTTTGAATGGTGTCTTGGAAATGCTGTTGGACAATAGGAGCTCTTTGAACCCAGGCCAGCTGGATGGGACTCTTGCATTGCAGCTGACATGCAGGCTTTGGCGGTCTTTCTCGACTCTTTCCTCCCTTTTCTTTACAACATTTGAGTTGTCCTCAAACTTTATTTTTGGAGTGGGCAGAGCATTTCTGAATCTTTTCATCATTATATTATTATTCATTATGGTCATAACTATTTCTCTTTCTGCTGGCACTCCTGGGTGGATCTCTCCTCTCTCACTTAATATCTTGGGTACGACTACCTTGGCCACAACCCACTCAAGCAGTGACTCAGAATCCCTGGCCTGTTCCCAGGAGAGATGCAAGAGTTTTGCCAATTGGTTTAAAAAGAGGCAATCATTTTCCAGAGCTACTCTCTCACTCAACAGAGCTGAGCTGTGTGGAAAAGCTCAGCTCTGTGGTTCCAGGGAGTCCATCTCTGGTGGACAGGCTGTCCCTGGGTTATTATGAAAGCAAAGCCCTGCTCTCTTCACATGCAAACAGGATGACTTCTGAACCAGGCAGCAGGATTCTCCACTGAAAATAATTTCATTCCCTGGGGGTCACTGCACTTATTTTTCTCATTCCCAAGCTCCTGGAGGAAACAAAGCTAAGGGAGGCATGTGGGCAGGATGAGGCATTGTAAGGGAGTGAGTACTGGATGCTCAGGTCAAACTGTTGCCTAATGTATCACCACACAACTACCCACATCTTGAGTCAGAGTGGAGAATGGCATAATCTGAAGCAGGCCCTTGTATTGCTGGGTCTGAGGTTTGCCTGCAGCAGTGGTACATGATAGAGAAATCCCATCTTCTTCCTCCGAGAGTCTCAGACTTCCCCAACCATGCAGGAGGGTGGGAATTGCTCTGATTCTAAAAGCAGGAGGGGATGGCCATCTATGGCTTGACTGTTTGTCCCTCTACACATTGAGTTTAGGTAGTGAAGAAGGCTGTTTTGTTCCTGCGTGGCTTCTATGACTTACAGACCTTAAAACTGTGCTCTTATGGAGGCAGACATACAAATCTTCATTTCCTGTGCTAGGAAGGATACAAGAAAAAAAGAGATGGCTGGTCTTGGTGAGGCATGGCAGTCTCCCACAGAACATGGTGGCAACCTGAGTGAATCCTTCTGAGTGGACAGCACTGCTTCCTGCAAATGGCACAGAGTGATGGAGGGAAGGGGACGACAGGCCTTCCACTATCAAGAGCAGGTACTTGGCAATGTCAGACCAGACCCTTTCCAGCCTTCCTTCCTATGTGCTGGGAAGCCCACCTGCTTCACAGGGCAGTCAAAAGCCCTGGTGTTCCCCGGAGCAGGTATTTGTAAAGAAGAGGGACTGAGATCATCAGTTGCTTTTTACTCACATCTACTGAAGAGAGGAGGAATAGGTCTTGAGTTAAGTAAAACTCTCCTTGCTCCTGGTTCTGCTGTAAGATCCAGCAGGGCAGGAAAGCCCGGGAGCATCTGGGAACAGGAGTCCCTCTCTGTGCTGGTGTTGAAGCTGAGCCAACTCCAGATCTCAGCCGCCGTGGTCCAAGCACCAGGCAGAGGTGTCACTCTCTCTCCAGCTGCAGCATGGTGCAAAGCACAGCTGGTTCCACATGCAGGGCTGCCTCTCCTGGGCTGGCAGGCTGGCTGCAGCTGGCCTCTGCTCCTGCTGGCAGGGTGGCATTGCTGCTTCTGCTTGAGGAATGCAAACCGCCTGAGCTGAGCTTGAGGATCGGCCAGGAAAAGTCCACAAATAGCAACAGGAAATCAAAATGCCCGCTCCAGACGTGCACTAGATATGAGGCCATCCAGCACAAGGAGAAAAATCAAATTCTGGACAATGGAGATTACATCATGCTGTGGATGAACACGTGAGCCCATCCAGATGGGGCCATGCCAACAGGTCCAGATGGCTCAGGAATGCTAACTGCATAGCTAACTCTCTCATCTTTGCTTTTTTGTCCCTCTTTCTTTCCCTGTTTTCCATCCCTTCTGGCTTTCTTCACTCTTTACCAGAATAAGTAAATAAATCCTCTGACAACTCTGTGTAATTCGATTTCATCAAATATCAGGGGGCATCTGAGACCAGCGGGTGGGCAACTGTTCTGGACCTGGCACTTGTAGGTATCAAAGGTGCTGGGTGACCTCACCACACTGTGTGGCCCCTGGACTTGACACAGCAATGTATGCCTTCACCTCACCTGGGACTTCACCTCCAGGTCACAAAGGAGGAGGTTCTAAGAGCTGTTTGCCTGGAGCCTGAAGCATGCAGGAAAATTAGGAAATCAGCATTACTCCTGCTCTGCTGCAGCTCACCCCAGCTGCTTACAGCTGCCCCTGACTGCTCACTGTGGCTGCAGCTACAATGGGAGGGAGAAAACAGTTTTGCTGTCCTAGCTAGCAGCCCCTGCCTATCACCCTGGTACTGATTAGCAGCAAAGAAAAGCACAGCAACCTCTGTTCACTCCCCAGTATTGACCAGAGCAGCATCTGCTGTTGCTCCGCTCTCTCCCAGCATGATAAAAAAGAGCTGAAAACTCTGTAAGAAAAAAGTGAAAGGTATGTGCTTTGCCAGGTCTGAAAAAGGGCTGCAGGCCACTTGCTCATTAATTACTGCTAATCCAACTGCTGGACCACTGCCAACTATATTTGACAAAACCTGAAGAGCAGGAGAAGGATCAGAGGATGGAAAAGCAACCTCTGCATCACTCCTCCCAATGGATGATGGTGATCCTAACTTTACAACAGGCCAGACAGAATTACTGTGAAGAAAAGGCACTTCCAAAGAAAGGGAAAGTGCAAAAACATGTGCTGAGCAGCAGGAGGGACTGACATGGGTCTTGAATATCATGCTAGGGACTGACAAAGCCATGACATTCTGGTATTTTATGAGAAGGAGCTTGTTACCTCCTTCTCATTTATAAACCAGCAGAGAAATAGTTTGGGAGCCTGAGAACTCAGCCCAGCACTGACCACGCAGCAGCTTGGGGCAAAAATAAAACAGGGTGCTCTCAGCAAGTTGCACCAAACTTGACAGAGAAGATAAGTTTTGTGCCTGAGCCAGAATCTGGTTGTATACAGTGGAGTATGAGGTATGAGTATAGCCCATTCACTAGATTTATAAAGCACAAATTGTTTGGTTTTCAGTAAGGCCCAGAATGGTCAGGCCAGTAACAGCATGGGCCAAAAGTACTTTAGTTTAAATCCTGATGCTGACCAATGCAGTCATTCATACTGACACAGAAAGATTACTCTGGATTAGCTTGAAGTATCTGAGGTCAGATAGAGACACGTGCAGTCTACAGGGATAAGGAACAGGAGAGGGGTGAAGGATAGCTGGGATATCAGTGGAGAATAGATCAGCCAAACTGAAAATGTGGCAAATATCATGTGTAGCTGCAAAGTCATTGAAAAAGAGTCCAACTAGGGAAGCAAAGTAATAGCTCCTATGGATCTTTCCTGGCAGATACTTACTAGCAAAACCTCACTCCAGTCTTAATTTTTGTTTTGTCTGCTTCACCCATTGGTGACAGTGCTCCTTTTCAGTAAGAATAAGGATGTCCACTTTTTTTATAGGGATCAAAAGCTGCCTCACTGCAAGTGACACTCTGAAGATCACACACTAAGGAACTGGCAGAGCCAGGACTGACATACAGTTCTCCCATTCCCAACAACGCACTGCAGCACTGTCCATAAAGATAGAAAAACACAACAAAAACAAACCCAATATCATTCAATTGACAATTCAGTATTTGTGGCTCAACAGCACCTCATCAACTGTGAGAGTCTGCCACATTTGCTTGGAAAGAAGAGCCACATTTCCAGCATTCCCTGGGCAAAGAGCTCTCTGACTGAGAGACTGAAAAGTCTTTGGAAGAAACCTTCCATCAACAGTCTTTACAAATGTCAGAGCTGGTTTCCTCCTCCCTGAGCTGCCTGGCTTGCAGTCCCTTCCCCCCAGGACAGCAGTGAACTTAGCCAAAAGCACCTGCCCAGCTCCTTCCTTCAACTGTCATGAATTTAGCAGACTCATTTAACATCAAGCTGCTCTGACATGCAGCAATTAACTTCTGAGGCTCTGGAACTGCGTCCCCCTCTTCATCCTGGTCTCCCCCTACCTTCTTCCCCTTCTAGAGGGGAAAGCTCTCCTCCAATAGTAAGAGGGCTGCAAATATTGCAGAGCCAGAGCAGGTTCTCATGGTAGATAGAGCCCCTGAGCCTTGAACAGCAGAGATGGATTATTCTTGAGCTGCAATGCTCCCCCTGGATGTGCCATGCCATCGAAATGAGATGCCAGTGACCCCATGACACTGTGGTGGGGAGCCAGCATGGAAGATGTTGTTTGAGCTTTAATCTAACAAAGCTCACCTGCAGGAGGAATGCTGACAATCCAATAGGAATGCCCACAACCAATATAACATCCAGTTCCCTCTTGTGTAACACAGCCGATGTCAGGCCCCAGTTGTAGTACTCCTCCAGCCTTAGCTGCCAGGTTTCTCTCAAGGGAGCCCTGACATTCCTGTTGCAGGGGAACTCCTGGCACAATTTGCTCAGCTGAAAGCATTATGTTTTGCATCTATTCTAGGAAAAATGCTAACTGCATTTTGAGCAGGCTTTGCTAATCGGGTCAGCCAGACTGACCTAAATGAACATTTTTCCTAATCAAGACAAAGTCACAGTGTATAAAAGCCAAAAGCAACTTTGCTGAGGTAGTCAGGGGTGAGTTTCCCCTGGAACAGTCTGGACAGTGATTGTAATAAATGACCTCACAGGAGGCATCACCTTTGAGCTCTAAAGATGGTACTAATTACTTCAGTGCTGGTTTAGATTATGTAGTAGTTTCAGGGAGAATAGCCTTGCTCAGTGCTCTACAGGGAATTTCTCCAGTCTTAGAAAGTGAGAAGATAAAATAGGACAAGAAAGAAAGGAGTGAAAGAATATGTGGATGTGTGCACTTCTAACTTTCATGATACCTTGTTCTGGCTGATCAGTGTGTCAAGGTAAGTGTAAAGCATCTATCACTTGGATACAGACCAGATCAGAGCAGCACCATGTGATTTCAAAGGTTTAAGAAAATAAGAGTGAAAGGAGAGATACAAAGAAAGAAAATAATGTGGATAAAGAAGTCAGAAAGGGGTGGTTGAGAGGATAAGGCTGCAGTGTTTGGGTCAGTTCAGGAAACTACAGGAAGGGAAAACTTTGAATGATGTAACCATACAGGAAAGCAGAAGTAAAATTTGTTTTCTTGAGCAGCTGGAAATAAGTTGGATAGATGTAAACACTGCATGGCAGACATGGGGAACAACTGGGTTGAAAGACACAGCCTGCCTTTCAGCATGCTACTTGCAGTCCCTTGCCACTTTGGCCATGCAACCTTTGGCTCTTGACAACCTTTCAGCTATTTCTGCTCTGAGGAACATTGCAAAGCATGCAGACACCAACCCAAGGAAACACCTAACAACTTACAACACAAGTTGAGCTCCAGATACAGGAAAAAAGTAAGAGACGAGCTCCATGTAAGCACCCACTCTGTCCTAGTGCCAGGCTGAACTCTGGATCAATGATTTCAGTCAGGGAGACCAAACTACACTGAGATTGTTTGCATAGAAGTCACCTGCTGCAGCAGGAAAAAGATGGTGCCAGCATGGGGAGTCAGCCAAGAAAGATGGCTTTGGTTCCACCTTTGTTCTTACTTCTCATCTCCCATGTGGAGACATGAAATCCCAGCAGTTCAGATGTGAAAATACAGTCCCTGGCAGAAAGCTGGGATTGGTAGGATATAGTAATCCCAGGACTAAGACTGGCTTGGAATGGAGAACCTAACACACTTGGCTCCTCCAGCAGACATGTCTCCTGAAGAAGAACAATGCTCGCCACAAGGCTGCCTATGAAGCATGGGTGACTGCATTGTGCCTTGATGCACAGACCTGGAATTTCCCAGGGAAATCTCTCAGCCAATCAGGCCAAGAGACAGGTTTTGGGCATTTCTTAGGAGAGCTATAATAGTTCGCTTCTTTGCTGGTGCCCTACCTGATTTCCTGTAACTCTGCAGCAAGGAGAGTCACCAACTGGCTTTTGTGAGCCATCTGGTTTCTTACAGTGGACTGTCCACAACAGGACAAGGATGCATAAGCTTTAGTGGGTTGACTCATTCCTTCCTTGAAATGGACTGGAACAAGAGAGTCTTGAGAATCAAATTGCTGTATCAAGAACACAATCCTGCCTGTGGTTATGTGCAGAGGATCTGCCATGAGGCCATCTCAAAGACAACTCCAGGGAGTTAAGCATTTTCATTTGCTTCCTTTAACACTGAAAATTCTTTAAATAGTAAATAAGTAATTATTAAATGCTAATTAAATATTACCTTAAAACCTATGGAGAAATGCTGAAGAAAAAAGGGAGCAAGCAGAGGAATAACTTTTCTCTGAGGAAACGCAGCAGTAAGTCACAGAGGTGTCAGCCTGGCCATATTTTAAATAGTGCAGCTACAACTGTGGCTATGAAATCCCTAGTTCTAAATTCCCCTTCAAGGGGTTGATTCAGAAAATGCTCTTCTTTCCTAATCCCTGCTCTACCAGAGACAGCTCCATTCCAGGCTTCAGCAAGAACAGTGCAGCACCAATGGGACCAGCACAGCAGCAGTCATGGATGAGACCAGAGCAGCACAAATAGGACAATCTGAGCAGCAGAAGACATTTAGCATCAACGAGCACGACACATTTCATTAAATTCAGAAGCTACCACACACTATGGTGGCTTCTGAAGCCATCATACGTTACAAGCTTGTCCACTTGTACTGGTACCAAGAGAAGGTACAGTGGGCCAGTCTTAGAGATTTTCTACAGTCTGATCTATACAAATGAGACCTCAGGTTTGTCCCTCTCTGAAAGCGGTGGTGCTGGCATTGAACGGCTGCCTTATGCACAGGGGATGAGGATCACCTGGCAGACATGGACTGAGCAGTACACAACTCCAGCATCTCCCAGCTGGTGCTGATCCCTCGGTGGGAGTGGACTGTGTGCACAGATGTACTTGCAACTCCTGCCAAACCCTCCCTTTGTTTACTCTGCAAGCACTTCCATGAAGACCTTCCTGCTTCTCCCCACCAAGATGATGGCTCTGTCTCCACTGTTTAACCCTGTTTTGGACATATGCCTTCCTTCACTCCTGCTCTAAGCTGCAGCCTCTTGCCTAGTTCTGGCCCAAGAGCACAGTTAATGGGTTCTCCCACTTTGGCTGAGATGATAATTTAGGACAGTGGGTTCCCAGCACATGCAGGCAGTTGTCCAACAAATAAATGTGTTTATTTAGGAAGAGTATCCCAAATGTTTATCAATTTCCTGGCAGATAGGACACACAAATGATCCAGTCTCTGGATTAAGTATTTACCTAGAGTCTTCCAAATTAATGAAGCTCAAGTCTCTTCCCCTCTCCTTTATGGGAAGAGGGAAACATTTTTCCTGGTGGTGACTCTACAGTGGTGATGTCAGACACCCAGACTCAGAGATCCATAGACCCCTGTTCAGCTCTGGTTTCATCCTGCTGCTAGCACTTTTGCAAGTCTCATCATGAGATAGTAAGGAGCAGCAGGGCCATGAAGTGTAGAAACCATGAGATGGATCCAAAGAGACTAATGAAATAGAAGGATATAGGAACTATTATCTTTGGATTAATTTCCATCAGGCCCCATCAGGTCTCTGTATCTGTGCTCCAGATCCTACAGGAATCTGGCTGGTGAGTTCCAAGAAAAATTTAAAGAAAATAGCCTTTCCATATCCAGTACTTGGCAGACTAATCATAAATGTGTTACTGACCAAATTTTACCAGGTACAGAACTACAGGGCCAAAATGTTTGCTGCATGTGTCCCCACAAGAGATTAGTCTCCATCACTGCTGGAGACCCAGCCTCCTATTACAGCAGAGCTCCCCTGTCTAGCAACTGTAAGGGATACAAAGTAGGTGACCAAATCTGCCCGTGCTCTCCATCCTCACTGTGCACTGAGACGGTGAGAGGGAGTTTACAGACCATGAAACTCACTCAGACCAAAGGTCAGTCCAACACCTAAGCAGCACTTAAGTGCTATTTATGTCCCTGTAGTAGGCATAAGAGGAATAAAAGTGGGTACAGGCTTCCTGTGAGAGTGACAGTCATCCATGGTGAAAAGCCTCTCTTCATCTTCAGGAGAAGCTTCCTCTGTGAGTCGCACAAGCATCACTCTCAGCCTACTCACTATGTACAGTCCTGCCACTCTCCTCCTCCTGCAGGCCAGGACAATATTAAAGGAAAGAGCACACAGTAAGCCAAACATCCAGTTTGCACTCAAGGAGCAACCCCACAGAGACAGGCAGTTCTTCTCCCATTCTGCTGTTCCATTGTAGGCTCCAGAAAATGCCATTTGTGACATTGCCTGGGCATACAGGACCACACAGTGAAAGAGTGCATTGCTGTGCATTCCCCAGAGGAGCTGGGTTAGCGCTCCTGAGACAGCCTGAACAGCCATTCTGCAGCTTCTAACTGTGGAGACCCAAGAGAGCATGCAGGCTATTTTCTTGCATTCATGTCTCTTGAAAGAGGCAAAGTATATGCTTTGAAAAATATAGAGTCAAAATAAAGCTGTGTTTACATAAATATCCAAAGTCATCTTTGAAGGGGTTTTTTTGCACTATAAAACACAGAAGCAGAGGTAAGAAACAAACCCACTGGGGCACTGGGCTAGAAGGAAGCACATGATTCTTGTTTGGTTGGTTTATTCTGGTTTCCTTCTGACACAAGTGTCACAAACCTAGTGAAGCACAGTGGTGAATCTGACTCAAGATTTAAGTCTATTGAAGAGTTTCACAGCACTGATAAGAGCTGGGTGAGAAAGTAAGAGTTCTCTGAGTGCAGATGTAATAGACCTTAAGCAAATAGATGGTTGCTTGCAGAAATGATCAGATATGCTGGGCTGGGCAGGACACAAATGCGTGAAACTGATAAACAGGCACTGCATGAAGGATTAGCTTTATATAAGATAGGTCCTTCTGGGAGAAAAAGAAGAGCAAAGTTGCCTAAGTTCAAGAGCAGTACGTGGCCTCTAGAGCAAAAGGAGACTGACAGTGCTGTTAGCAGCCATCCTGTGTAAGTCTGGTTAGCAAAAGTTAAGTGAAGAGAGGCATTTTGTGTCCTTTGGAGATTTCCTCTCCAATTAAGCAGACACCACTCTCCATATGATTTTCAAAAAAAACCCCAAATCCTCACAGTGATAAATCAGTTCCTTAAACCCAGTCTAAACTTTCCCTGTTCCAGTTTATGACCACTCATCCTCCTCCCATGCAGGTATGAAAGAGCCTGGCTCCATCTTCTCAGTAACTTCCTCAGCTGTGCAGGTAGGCTTCTGCTAGGTCCTCCTGGAGCTGTCTCTTCTCCAGCTAAGGAAGTCCAACTCCCTCAGCTACTGCTCACAGGAGAAATTCTCCATCTCCCAGTTGCCTTGGTGACAACCCCCCTGATGCACGCAGATTTATCCATGTCTTTCTGCTATCAGGCAGCCCAAAACTGGACACTGTATTTGAGACACAGTTTTATGATTTTCAAGAAAAAGAGGATAATCACTTCTCTGTGTATATCTATCAGGTCACTCCTGCTCCTAGCTGCCTTTTCTACTGGGGCCACACCAGTGCTCCATGACCCCTGGTGGGTCAGTCCGTCCATCCGTCCATCCATCCATCCATCCATCCATCCATCCATCCATCCATCCACTCCAGGGGCAGGAGTTGGGATTTGTTCTTGCTGAATTTCATGAGGTTTCTGTCAACCTATTCCTACAACCTGGGCGCATGTCTCTGAAAGGCAGTTCCTACACATTCAATTTTTTTTTCTGTTGCAAGCACACAGATCTTTCTGAAGATGCATTTAGAGATGTGCTTTAATTAATTATTTGTCACAGCTTCAGATGAACAATACAGAAATGTTCATCTGAACATTTTTTTCAAGACCAATATGACTCATTAGGACTGCCAAGGTTGTGGAAAAGAGAGTAGTTTAGACACATGCAATTCTTGCCCCAAAGGAGCACAGACTCTGCAGTAAGGTTCATCCATCTTTTTTTCTGCTTCCTTTCTCAAAAAAGGAAATCATATTCATGAAAATTTCATACTGGCATTTTATGGCTGAAATTCCTGGCCTGTTTTAAGAAAAATGCCTGCTGAACAATATCTGGAAAAGTTTGCCCATCTTTGAAGCAAAGGCACTGGCAACTTTACGCCTATTGTGCACGGTGATGTTTTGCACAGTTCTATGTCAAAAGAACTTCTCCACACATTGCAAGATCCCAGGAGATTTGCTGGATTTAGTAAGAAAATCCAAGTGTATTTCTTCTATCCTTCCCATTGTCATGCAGAGTGAGAACAAAGAGGCTGATGTATTATGTTCTGGCTCTTGTATCACCAACAGATTTGATAGGTGAGAAGTGGCTACAGAATCTCTTATATGTATCATCTGCAGGAAGAGAAGGTTTCAGCTTGACTCTCTCACTCCCGCAGAAGTTTGTGGTGCTGGCAGTTGGGAAAAAATCCATAGGGAAAAAAAAGCGCCTTTCTGCTGTCAGCTGAGCACAACGATGCCTGAGTCACTGCAACATAGTTAAATGAGAAGACAACGGCAAGCAGCTTCCAGAAGCAGCTCTCCAAGCAGAAAAGCCATTTAAATGAGGCAGGACAGAGCCAGCCTGCCCACAGCCACCACACACACTAAACACACTGTCCTGGCAGGTGGCACCAGATGGCAGTCTTACAAAAGCATTTTCTTTTTTTTTTTCTTTTTCACAGGGTCTGCTTGAGAAGGCAGAAGTTGAATTTAACTATAAAAAGACACCACCTATATTAGTTAGGGGTTCCCTGACTTCTGACCACAGCCCATGTTGCACCTGGTAAAAGGGCTGGTGCTAACACATACTATTTTCATTTTGGTAAAGGAATTAAAGGTCTTTGCATAAAGCACTTCCTATCAGCATAGCTTCATCCACACAGGATGTGTACAGAACTAGGGAAAGCACAAAACTCCTAACAACAGGTCTCTCAGATATGAGCATGAGAGGCAAGCGCTCAGTCTTGGGGTGATGTGCCATTGGAAGGTCTGCCTGAACACTGCGGACTCTGCTGCCTCTGGTAGAGCCCACTGGAATCAGTGCAATCTCGGAAATTAGGAGCTGGCGAGATCTCTGAGGGATGGGGCTGCCTCCATAATCTCTTTCCCAGACCCTGTGTGCCTCTGCTTGGTGCAGTGCATTTAATATTTATGCAAATTCCACATCTTTACCGTCTCTCTCACAAAGCAGGCAACATAAAAGGCTTTAAATATCTTTTGTGTAGCAAAGCAGAAGTGGCTTCATCAGAGGATTCGCCCTCTCCCTGTTCCCTGCTCCCACTGCAAGGGTAGCCCTCAGGGACGCTCCCAGTGCTACACGGGGAACACGGGAGGTGCCAGCACTGTGAAAGGCCAGTTGCTCAGATCTCTGGCCGGGGCAGGCACACTGTCCCACGGCTGCAGCCGCTCTGAGGCTGGCGGAGCTCGCGTCCGGGCAGTGCTCTGCTGCCCAGCGCCGGATACCCTCGCTCCAAAGCACCTCTGGGGTGGGCACCTCCCCACTTCTGCCTCAGGGCTGGTCCTGCCGGGCAGAGGGGCTGCAGGATCCCATGGAAACTCCCATGGAGAGCTCGGGCTCTACAGCAGAGTCTGTGCGTGTTCTCAGGGAGAGCTGCTGGACTGAGGACTCGCCTGACTCCTGGGAGAAACTGGGCAGTTTCCCTAGAGGTGAACAATGCCCCTTTGGTTCCCTGAGACTGGCAACACATTTTCCTCCCTAGTCACTCTTCCCCCTCACCCTTCTCTCCAAAGTAAATCATCCAGCCAAAGCGCCAAGCGGTAGACGCTTCATCTCCCAAATGCCACTCTGGGGAAAAGTTACAGGCAAAGGAGAGAAGAGGCGCTGAGCACAAAGCTCTCCTGACGGTAACCGGCCGTGCCTCGGTGCCGCCCGAGCTCACACACGGCAGGTCGGACATTCCCCGCCTGGCACCGCACACTTCTCTCCAGCCATCAGGCTCATAAAACCATAGTGTACAACAGCCCTGCGATTCCCCGGCGGAGTCTCCTCAGGGTAACAGCGGCCGGGCCAGTCCAGCGGGGAGCTGGCCGTGTGCGACAGTGGGCACCCGGCTACCTGCATCTCCGGGGCACCCCGGGGCAGGGCGGGGACTGAGGAGAGCCCGCCGCCGGGTCCCGTCGCCGCTGCCGGGGCCGGGAGCGGGGGTGCTACCGACGGTCCCTTACCACATTGCTGAGAAAGTCGGCCTCGCTGAAGTCGCCGAAATCGAGGAAGCCGGTGCCGGCGGCGGGGAAGAGCCGCTCGGCGGGGAAGGGCTCCAGGATACTGTCCATGGTGCCCGCGGCGCCGGGGCTCGGCCGCCCCCCGCGCTCGCCGGTCGGGCTCACTGCGGCCGCACGCTCCCGCCCGCCCCCCGGCGGCGGCGGCCCATGGGCGGCGGGGCGGCAGCGACCGCCGGGCGGGCACGGGAGCGGAGCGCCGCGCCGGTGCCGCTCAGGGCGGCTGTCAGTGCCCCGCTGCCGAGGGGCCGGCGGGCGGCCACGGCACGCCCCCGCCGCTCTCCGGGAGCCGCCGGGGCGGGACTTCCCGCGCAGACACCCCCTCAGGCAGCGCCCCCGCCTCCCGGGCAGCCCCTCACCGCCGGGCGGGGCGAGGCCGACGGCTGCCCGGGGCCCCCGTGCTCCTGGCGGCTCTGCGCAGGGAGCCGAGGGCGCTGCTGGTCCCCGGTAGAGCCGTGTCAGTTTGACGAACCGAACAAACTCTCCTTTCAGCAGCCGGCCGGCTTTGGTAGCTCCTCTGCATCCCTCGGGGAGCAGCGCCGGGAAAGCGCGGGGTCGGAGCCTGAAGGGCAACCGGCAGGGAGGTCTCCTTGCCCCCGCTCCCCGCAGAGGGCTTGCAGGTAGGCCTGGCTGCAGCAGCACATGGGGCTGCTCTGTAATTAAAGAGCTGGCACTATTAAAGAGCTTCAGGAAGATTATATGGTTTCAGATAAATAGGATTATGGATCCGTGTCCTCTCTGATCATTACTCCAACCAACACTCAAGAAAACCACTTATAATAATCCCGTTGAAGAAGCCCTGATGTTTTATTAATCTGTCCCTATTTCCATGGCTCCACAGAGAACAGACTGGACTCCCAGCTCCAAGGAGGGGGCTTTCTGGTCACAGGCATCTGCAGAAAAAACCCCCAAAGATAGCACTGCATCTCTCCTGCGGGAAGCCTGGCCAGAAGTTGCCAGCTGTGAGGGTTCTGGCAAAGAAGTGCTGATTTGAAGGTGGCTGGAGCCAGTGCTTGAATTGGACATGGGGTTTTCATCCATCCAGGCTCTTGCTCCACATTCTCCATGGCAGTCAGAACTAATAGCACAACCCAAGGTGCTCCTTGGCTACTGGTTGCACAAGCAGCCACATCCTGCACACAAAAGCCTTTATACTTACGCACACAATGAGCTCTTTCAGTTACATTTACTTTTACCTTATGTTTCAGTCAAGTGTAAAGAGCCTTTGGGTAAAAGGTCAGAGACATAAATTCAACCAGGATGGAGTTGTGCTGAGAAAATAATGCTGTTCTTACTTCCTAAATGGTAAAGAAACCTCTTTGTTAATGTGGATGCCAGTGGGTTTAAAGGGGGAAACACAAAAACCTTTGCCGCTCTAAGATGGGAAGAAGAAATACGTCCAGACCCTTCAGCAAGAAGTAAACCTGTCTCCAAGTAAGTGGGAAGATGTCTTTTCTTTAACACCCCAGTCAGCAGGGTTCTCAGCTGCAAGGAATAGACAGACCGAATCCTGCCACAGCAATGGAGTGACAGCCAGGGTCACAGAGCATGGACAGAGCCACAGCAGGGGCAGCTTCCCCTCCTGCCACTAACCAAACACGGATATCGCTTCCCTAACTATGGAGACTCACTGGTGAAACCAAGAGCTTCTGGTTCAGTGCCTCGCCCAAGCTAACACAAGGAAGCCTCTTCTCAGGACACACACTGTATTTATCCTCAGGCCGAGGAAGCTCAGATGGTGTCAGCTCTGGTTTGCACAGCATGGGTGGCAGTGTCATCAGAAAAGGTCAAGCAGTGTAAACCTCACTTGTTTGTCTGTGCTCTGAAGGGAAAATGCTGTGGCACAGTCAGATAGGAGCTGTGAAATCCATTCTGGAGATTAAAATATCTCAGAAAAAAAAAAAAGAAATTGCCTGGTCTGAAACCCTGCTTCTATTCAGTGCTTTTAGTACTGAGTGTAACTGCCCAGATGCAGCTTCTCTGCATATCACTGCTGCACCTTTGCAGGCAAGGAAGAATCATAACAAATGCCCCATTTTGATGTTGAACAGGAAAGCTGCTCTGTCCCATCTTGGAGAGCTCTGATGGGAGCCCCCATCCCAGCATTTGTGTAGAACTTTGAAATGGACGCTTTGCTTACGTCATGCATGAGTGCAATTCACTAAAGGCAATGGAAATGTCATCTAGGTGGTCAGAGGGTGTTGCTACTGACCCTCTGGAGCCAAAAAGGAGAGTTATTTCTGCAGGCAAGCAGTTTTGTGCTCCAGAAGAGACCTGGAGACAGGTAAATTGTTGATGGGTGAGGGGAGGTGATCGCAATTCAAAAAAACTCAGATGTGCTGCTGCAGCTGGGCATGGGTGCCTGCAGCAAAGGGGGAAAAGGGCAGGCTGAGTGGCACTGCTGAAGCAGAGGCCTGGGGACTGCAGTGCTTGCAACACTTGAATGGTGCATCACCCTTACTAGAGCATCTTTAAAACCAAGTTCTGCAGCCATCTCTTGGGACATAGATACAGCAGAGCAGGAAGCAACCTTGTGGCAGGGGCTGAATTACATGATTATTCAAATTCCTTCAGCCCAGTTTTCTCTGATTTTATACTTAGACTTACTTGCAATCTGATTACAGCAGGAGATTGAAATAGCAATCAAGTATGTTCAGGCTGAACAAGTCAAACTGACAACAGGTAAGTCTTCCTGGCCTCACAATATTTGGCACTGCAAATACACGTGTATGACCAACCAAGCTAATTTTATCACTGCTGAGAAGTGAATCATCAGTCCATTTCTCAGAAGAAAGGGATCCTGCTCTCCTGTGCTCCATCCTGCCTGGTCCTGCTTCCACTGCTTGACTTTATGTCCATAAAGTGAGAACTGCAAGTCTCTCATTGTACCACTTTGCATTTGCTTTGCCTTCACCCTGCATTGTTGTGAGCAGGACACACAAGACAAGGTAAGCAAGCCCTGGGCTTGAACGCGTGGACAGCAATCCAGGCCATTCGGCTACAAGCCAAGCTGAAGCTTTTTGGTTCCCCCGCCCAGGACTGTGCCAGGAGGTTTCACAGACTCTTCAAGGATGAGTGTTTCTTGAGGAATGTAGGGTGAAATGTCGGTGATTTTTGGTCTGCTGCATGCAGGCTTTGTTGTTACAGGAGGGGTCATCTGTGTAGTGTTTGCAGCCTGGACAGCTGGTATGGAAATGATTCATGCTGTTAGAACTGCTTTGCTTTGGAGGTCAGGCTGGCTCTTTAGGACTGCCACCAAAGAAAAGCTTTTACTTCAAGTCTGTGAAAGACACCATTTGTCCCGTTTATTTTTCCAGCATTGGTGTTCAAATGGATGGAATATACAATTTCTGCCACAGCCTGTCTTCCTAGCCATGAAGGTTTTCTGGAGTCATGCGGACTCCACACTTTGGCTCTTCAGTAGCTCTTTGCAACAGTCTTGCCTTCATTTTGCTTTGTCTTTTCTCTGGACTTGATTTCTTCTCCATACATTGCTTTGGTGGGGTTTTGCTCTCTGTTTTGTGCACCGCAGACAGAGGGAGCAACTGCTGCATTATAGCCTGAAGGCCCACTGAGAACAAGGTGAGAATGTAAATGGAACTTTCAGCCTAGCTCAGAGAAGCGGTACTACAGTCCCCAGACAAGCTCTTAGGAGTCAGGTCATGTGTGATGGCACAAGTAGTTACATATCCAACCCTTTGGCTGTGATTACTTCATTTAGGTTTTTATGGGGGCAATTAAAAACCCAGGAAAAAGTCAGGATAGTGATACAGCAAAACATTCCCTAGCAAAAGGTAACTTTTGAGGAAGGACTTGCAATCACTGGAGCCTTTCTTTGCCCTCTGATCCACAGCCCTGCCTCATCCAGGAAATGTGTCTCCCTTTGGATTTCCTTCCAGTGGCTGGTTTAAACTCTCTTGCACACCTCTCTCTAGCCAGCATCAGCTGCTTTTCATTTCCTTCTTCCTGCTGTGTGCACTCCCATCCAGGTACCCAGCACACCTGTTCCCACCAGCAGCAAGCAGCAGTGGGACAGGGAGGGGAGCCAGTGCAGAGATCACACCTACTGCAGCTCCCTGCTAGAAACAGAGAGCACGGTAACACCTGTTGGAAAAGAATGCTCATAGATCTGCTGACACAACTGAAAGAGGGAATGAATTATGTTCTGCATATTGCTTTGTGTGCAGCTACACAGGACATCAAATTAAATATCTGCCTGCAAGCAGACACACTTCTTTAATGACCACCAAACCCAGGTAGGTGTGAGTGAGCCATGCTGAAGCACTGCAGAGAAGTGCAGACACGTGTGTGTCATAAGGAAATGTGCACCACAACTTTTGTGTGCTTTTTTCAACCCCATATTGCTTAGGAAGTAGAGGGGAAAGTGAAGAGCATATTAATTGCATGTTTGCATATGGCAAGGATCCATGAATGCTGTGGTTTCAATGAGCACCCTAATGCTATGTGGGGAATGAAAGGGAAGCCACAGAGCTCAGCACTACAATTATTATTCTTTCTGGGGTAAACCTGGGGCCCTTGGATAGATTTAAGTCAGCCTTGCAAACAAGGGGTGAGTGACAGACAAGGAAGGAGGAAAGGCCTAGGAAAAGGAAAGCTTTGAGTACAAGACACTGGACCCTAGCAATATCCCTTCACAGAACCCCTCTAGGCTCCTGGGAATGTGGCTGAGCTGCCTGTGGCTGTATGTCTTTCTGCCAGTATGACAGAAAGCAAAGCCCCCACATAGTAAATGGGTACTGTAACAAAATATGAGAAATGAAAACTCACTTTGGAAGTAACTGATATGAGGAAAAATCTCTTTGTAATTCCTTCATTTCTTCATGGCAAGCTAAGACTGCTCCTTTGCCTTGTCACACACAGTCTCCCCTTCCTGCTCTACACCTCAGAAAGAGCATAAGCTGGCAATCTCCCTGGGAAATCAGACAACTTTCAGGCTGACTGGGTGCAGAGTAACTTCAATATGAGGGCATCTCCTTCCAGCAGTTTGTTACCATTTGAAGACAGTATGTGAATGGGAAGCTGCAGGACAGCAGAAGAGGGTGGTCACCTCTGCTTCCTATGCACTACTTTTTATTTACTAGGAGTTTTAGCCTTCATAGTTGCAAGATGTGCTTGCAGAAAGGATCCAGGCAGACTTCATCGGGCTGGAGACAACCTGAAGAGTAATTCTTGGGGGAATATGTCACCTTTTTTATCCTAACCATTTCCTACAATTCAAGTCTTTCCCTAGGAAGGATGATGAGCTGCACACTCTGAATTTTACCCCAAGAAGATACCTTGCATCAAGCAGTGGGAAGCAAATGGCTTTGGTACAGGAGGAAGCTGAAGAGCTGCTGGAACAGGACTGGATGAGTCAGGGCAAGGGATGGCAACAACTCTGCTTTGACACACTGTATGTGCCATATAGAGTCAGCTCCAAACTCCCAGTTACCCACATGAAAGACTAGAGGGCAATCTATGCAAATTTGTGCCACTTGACCCCTCAAGCATGGTAGAGAAGTTGGACAATCACATCTTGGCTACACCCAACAGAATCTGCCCTGGTCAGAACAAAGCAGATACAGCACACACAGGTTGGTCAGGGGAGTGGGATGATGATGTTCCCTGTACTGGCAAGGGTTAAAAGCAAGGTCCAGATCCACAAGAAATCCTGTGAGGAGAAAAGCACAACCCGGCAATTCAGGCATGTCTCACCCCCGTTCAAATGACATTGTTTCAGTGCTGTCTGCCTCACCCCTCAGTGGTAATTACAGACTTTCACTACAGAGGGAAGAGAACACGGTGGAAGAAACCTTCATTACAGACATCTCCTAGAGAAAAGCAACCCCAGTGTAAAGTCTCAGGCACATAGCCAGGATCAGCCACCAAAGCAAAACACATTTAGGACAAAAATAAAAGGGGGAGAAGTGTTAAGTGCTTTGGGAAGATCAGAAGCCCACCAGATTGGCTGCAGTACAGTGCTGGGTGTGGGGAGCACTTTGGAGGAACTGGAATGCTGCCCTGCTTTTAAGTGGTGTGGTTTGCATTTACATTCTTCCTTCCTTCCTTCCTCCTTCTCTGGGTGCTTGTTTTCCCTGATGTCTCCATGTGTCCCTTTGTCACCCCTGGCAAACACCAGTGGGCTGGGAATAGATGGTTTTCCTAGGCTTCCTAGCTGGATGTTTGTCAAAGGGGCACATAAAGCTGTAGGTGTCCTTGGCTGACCCCTCTCCCTTTTGTACACCTAGCTTAAGATATACACTCAAGAACAGGCTTCTTGTACTCAAAGCTGGGGGCTCCTTCTTACCTTGAGTATATTACAGGGGCCCAAAGTCTGAGTTTTGTTACAAAGGATGCAAGAGGGTTTTTCTTCCCGGTAGGTCATGCATCTGTTACAGACCACGATCATTTCCTATTGCTGTGGTGCATCTGCCAGGCTTCCCTCAGGTAACTGACACCTCTGGCAAAAAAATGGTCTAATTCCTGCTGCTTTTCTTCCTCATTCCAACTTTCAGTTGACAAATGGCATAGGTCCAAGCTAAGTTGCTCTTTTTACCCCTGGGCATTCACATGTGTGAAACTGAGAACCACTGTCATGGCACGGTAAACTCAGTGTTTGTGGGAGAGGTCACTTCAGTGACAAAATTTTCCTACAGAGCCCTTTTTTGTTGCTGGTGGTAGCACCTTGTTCTTGCAGGATCGGGGTATGATGCTACATTAGAAAGATCCTTCAAACCAATAGGCCTTGTCCCCAGGCAGCTAACAGCAGCGATGGGAGAGGACCAGGAGGAGAAAAACGTTCAATCAGAGTGCTATTAAGATGTGTCTAGGGAACTGGCTGAATTTTAATTGTTCTTTCCCACTCAGTGAGTGAGCACAGGAAAAGATTTACCTTCTGGCCTTTCCATTTGGGCATGTTGACATTTCCAGGCGGCACTTTCCTCTGATGGAGAGGTTTGACGTCAGGTGGGCTGATTAAAGCCTGCAGTGCCTCTGACTCATTTGGCTACGTCCTGTGCAAGGGGATTTGTAATGTGTCTCTTGTCTTTCTTACACTTGTTATGGTTGGTTTTAAATAAATAAAGCTAAGCTCAATTCACAACTTCAGGGAAGATGCAACACGGCTCAGACTCAAATATGCATTGCCATGGCAACAGATGCTGTCAGGCACACACAGACGTGTCACTCTTGGCAGCCAACTCCCCTGCCCTCCTCTGTCTGCCCAAGCAGTGCATGGGGCTGGGGTGGGATGCAGGAAAGCCAGGTGAGGCTGGCACTGTCCATGCCACTTGGGCATGCAGCTGTTCCTGGGAAATGGCCTTGCTGCTCTCCCAGCCTCAGGAGAGCTCACCTGGGCCAGCCAACTGCCCTCTTGCAGAGCAAGAACTCCTTTGGGGGAAGCCCTGGTGAATGAAGTTGCCCCTAGTGTGACCTTCTCAATTTGCAAAAAGGAGGGGAGGGACTACCTGGATCAAAAAGTCTCATACAGCTGCTGCCAAGTGTGGCATGCTCTTCGTGCATGGACTGAGATCTGAAATAAAGAAATAAAAATTACCAGCTGCCTTCTGTTCAGATCCACTGACAAATCCCTCATGATTGCTAGAGAGATGCCCAGCTAGGAAACAGTAGTGGGGAGAGATGTGGTTGTGCAGCTGATTGTGGGGTGGATAGGTTAGGCAAGGCAAGGCAAGGCAAGGCAAGGCAAGGCAATAGAGTCCCTGGGTCCTCCCCAAGTACTTGTGTCTCCTTGGCATCCTGAGCAGGTCCCTTTGATGCTGCCATTTCCTGTACAGCTTTTGATTCATCAAGGACTTGAGTGTAGCAGCAGCCTAAAACATGAAGCGTGAAACATGGCCAAAGGCAGCATCACTAAGAAAGAGGCTCTTTGAAGTGCTCAAGAACTCCTTGCCCATGGCTCTGCACCTGTGCATCTCTAATGTCCACTGATTATACAACCATCAAAGTTGGAAGAGAACTTTAAGATAACCAAGTCCTGACCACCCAGCAGTATCAGGGTAACCCTTAAACCACTAAACCATATCACCCAGAACAGATCCAGATGCCTCTTAAACACCTTCAAGGATGGTGATTTCACCACCTCCCTGGGCAATCTATTGCAAGGTCTGACCACCCTAACAATGAAAAATCTTTTTCTAATACTTATTATACTAATACTGAATCTTCCCTGTATCAACTCAAGGCCATTCCCTCTGGTTCTTTCACTGCAGGCACGGTAGAAGAAATCAGTCTCTACCTGGACAGCACCTCAATGTCCTTTTTAAAGTGAGGGGCCCAAAACTGGATGCAGCACTTGAGCTGTGGCCTCACCAGTACTGAGTACAGAGGGGAGATCACTGCCCTGGTCCTGCTGGCTCCACTATTATAGACACATTGGCATTAGGCACATCCTTAGACACATAAGGATGCCATTGGCATTCCTGGCCACTTGGACACACACTGGATCATGTTCAGCCTCTGTTGACCAGCATTCCTAGGTCATTTTCTGCTGGGCATTTTTACAGCCACTCTTCCCCGAGCCTGTAGTGCTGCTTGGGGTTGTTGTGACCCAAGTGCAGGACCCAGCACTTTTCCTTATTGAACCTCTTGCAGTTGTCCTCAGTCCATTGATTGAGCCTGTCCAGATCCCTCTGCAGAGACTTCCTACCCTCAAATCAGATCAACATTCCCACACAACTTAGTGTCATCTGCAAATTTACTGAGGGTGCCATCAATCCCAATGTCCAAGTCATCAATAAAGATGTTAAACAGGACCAATCCCAAAACTGAGCCCTCGGGAGCACCGCTAGCAACCAGCTGCCAAATGGATTTAGCTCTATTCACCACAATTCTCTGGCTCTGGACATGCAGCCAGTTTTTGACCCATTGAAGAGACCACCCATGCAGGTCGTAAGCAGCCAGTTTTTCTAGGAAAAGAGGTACTAGAGAAATGAGACATTCTGGTTTGTGTGGCAAACAGGGCTAGCAGAGTTGCCAGATCTTCCTTTCTCCAAGTATCTCAGAACATTTAGCAGCTTTCCCAAAGCCTGGGCATCTGAAGTCCTGGAAACGTGGAAACTTCTTGCCTTCCCTGCTCTTAGGTGACTTCTGACAGCTGCAGGGAACTGGCTGAAAATGCGCCCTGCTGGCTCCAACATAGGCAAGGGAACCCAGGAAACCATCATTTACTGGTTTTAATCCTATTATTTTTAGATCACCCCATTGAGTGAGTTCTGAATTACAGTTTTTGGTTTGGCTTGTAGGCAAGCACAATGCACACAGGAAAGTGTTTGAGTGCTGTCCCACTGACCTGAGCTGCACCAAGAGGCAGCGTATACCCTGGTGGACTTGTACAGGGGCAGGAAGGGGCACAAAACAATTGAGCCAAGAATCCAGTCTTCCCAAATAGATCTCTAGGGCTGGGGAATGCTTTCTAGCTTAATCTTCATTTTGTAGGTTTAATGCTTTCCCATGTGGGGTGCTATGTCTTTTTTCTACCACAGCTGATTTGAAATTAACCTTTACCTCCTACGGTCGCTGCACCCTGCTACACTGGGGAAGTTAATAGCATCGAAGAGTTTGAACTTGTGAAATGTTTCTATGACTGCATAGATTGAGCCACATTACCATGACAAATCACTGAAATCTGAGAAATCTAATTTACAACACAAATTTCTTTTTTGTGTGTGTCTTTCCCAACTCAAATTCAAGTCAGAGAGTGTCTGGAATGTGCAGTAACTCTTAATCTAGCAGAACTGTGGGTGCAAGAAGGATGAAAAACAATTGCATGAGGTCTCCAGGGCTGGTCTACAATGACTCCAAACCCTAAATTGCTTATCCCTTGAACGTGGTTTACAGCAGCAATGGATCCTGGCGGAGCTGTGTAACCAGCACTTAAATAAAGGGGAGGCAGCAGGACCTCCTGAATCAGTGGCATCTGTTCTGGGAAGGGCTTGCCCAGAAACAGCCACAGCAAGAAGGTACTAAAACCCACTGTCTCCTCCTAGAAACAGAATTGAAGGTCACAAAGTAAAGACCCCTGCAACCAGCACTGGCCTCTGATTGAAAATAAATCCTTTCATGCACAGGCAGTGGTTTGAGAAAGGAAAATATTGAACTGCAGTGAAATCTTGGAGCGTTCATGGCTGGACACCTTGGAGTGGAAACACCAGTAGCATCAATTCAGGTAGAGCTCTATACCCCCAGCCACTGGCATTAATGTACAAGAATATTCCCATCTCTCAAATTTAGCTTCTTTCACAATAAAACTGATTTTTATGGTGCTTTTATCTGAGATAGTGTGAAAGTAACTCAGGAACAAGAGAGATGAAAGTCTGCTTGGTGTCACTGAGCCACCTCTGAAGCCAGGAAAATCATGATTCTCTGTAAACAGTTAGTGTTTTGCCCCAGTATGGGAATTGGCATCATTATTTCCAAGTGATGAGGGCTGCCACTGTCTCTGCCAGAACAATAAACAAAACAAAGCACTGTGGTGCTCCTACCCCTGTATTGCGCTCTCAGGACTAGCAGACAGCAGAGATATTTGGGCACTTAGCAGGTTCACTTCTTCCTTTAAAATGCACTAAAGGAAGTACTAGTAAAATACATTATATGAATGGCCCACATAACTTACTGCTGTCACTTATAACTGAGAAGGAACTGCAAAGAATGGAATTGATATTTATAGGGGTGAAAACACCTTTCTTTATTCTGAGAGCATGGCTTACAGTCCTATGAACCCTTTGCAGAATTCAGGTTTTCATAAAGCACTTGAAACAGGTGTTTGAAAATGGAGAACTGTTAAAAAACCTCAGCACCCTAAAGTCCACATCAAACCAGAAATGTTCCTCATGAACAAGTTAATATATAAATACACTTCACATCATATCTTTATTTCTGTGGAAGACCATTAAATTTCCAGGAAGTACCCAATGCTTCCTGGCACATACCAAGGGAGGTTGTGACCTGAGCAACAGCTGTAATGATCCCATCACAGACAGAATACTTTGCAGTATTCTACACAAATATTAATTCTGGTGCCAGCAAGTAGTTTTGCCTGGTCTTTTGCTGCCTGGTCAATTGCATATAAGTCACTCTTCCCTCACTGCAGGCTGCCATCCTCTCCTTCTTGACCAGATACTCAGTGGATTATTTTTGTCTCAGATCACATAGTCCCAATGGTACAATTACACACTGACCTCAAAGACTTGCTTTTAAAATTACCCTTCTTTAGCAAACCCTCTGTCTAGTGGGTTGGGTGGTTTTCTTATTTTTTATTTTTATATCTAAATGGTTAAATAGTGGGTGTGGTTGGGGAGAGAGGAAAAGAAGAAAGAGAAAGAAGCAGACAGAGCAAACAGTAGGGGAGACAGTTGTGAGGGTCACAAGTGCACTCAGGAGGGGGACATCCATGTACTCCAAAGAAAAGACACTTGGCTTCCTCTCTTTCCTCAGTAACATCTTCTCCTGGAAGGTCAGTCCTTCCTGTCAACAAATGTCATTTCATTACAGGGAGAGTAACAGTCCCTCTTCCTCATAGCTACAGCTAAAGATTTATTCCTGGGAACCACTACCTAAATCAGAGAGCAAACAAACCAGGAAATTTCAAATATGGCGTTAAATTTGGATCTTTCCTTTAAATGCTCACAGATGTTAAACATTTTACAAACAGAAGAGAGAGAAAAGCACCTCAGAAAGGCTCTGAAGGGCCTAGAGGCAAACAAGCCTAGGTTAGCAATCTTAACTGTAGAGATGTGCTCACATTGAAACCCATGTAGGACAAGTGTAATTTGTCCATGTTGCTATTCAGCTATTCAGCTGACAGTCCCATCAAATTTTTGAAAATCTTCATAGAATGCATGAAATCTCTTCAGGAGACATGAGCATCTTCTCTGAGGATGACAAGCTGGAGGGAATAGGACAACAGTGCGTCCTTGCAAGGAAAAAAAAGGGAAGAAATTCACAGGCTGCCAGGGGAAACTTCAAATATGCCTCAACTTCTCACATCCAGGTTGTGCACACTACTTTTTGAGTTTGCTACACAACAGGACTTTCCCCTCCACACTACAGACAGCTTTAAAACCCATCTGAAATTGTTTTAAGGCTCATGGGAGCTGCAGTGAATTTGCTCCAAGTGATAAAAGGAAGTTTTGCTGGGCTGGTTGTGAAAGTTGGCCTTCTAGTAGCCACCTGTCAGCTGGGCAGTGGCTGCTCTTCCATGGTGCTCATAATGGTCTCCTTCATCCTTCACATCTTCAGGTGTGCAAATCTATTCCACACTGTTCTGCACACCCTATTTTCTGTGGCCTTTTCCACACACTGGCTATGTCTCAGTCTGACAGGATGAGCTCCTTTTGTGTCAAACCTCACCAACAAAAGGTCAGGACTAGTACCTGGAGAGGAGGCCTGCAAATGGTGTCCTGATGTATTTGAGAAGAAGGCAACTGTCACTCGGATGACTCCTGCTCTGCATGGGAGTGTGATTGTGTAGGACAGATGTGAACCTCATCCGATTGGAAACAATCTTTGAACGTTCCAAATGGTCCATGTTCCAGCTGTTTGGGACAAGATAATCCTCCTCCCTTTGTTCATCCTGCAGCTCCCCTTGTACACAGCATCTTTTCCCCTTCTCCATTACTACACCATTGCACTGGGGTGTTGCCCTGTGCTGTTGCACAGCTGGCTTCACCCACATCTGCAGTGACTGCATGTTATGGTGGGTGAAATAATCTTTGTTTGGGGAGGGTTTTTTGTCAATTTTGTGAAAAGGTTTTGAAGCCTGTGAAATTGAAATGTACTTGATACCTTGCTGGAAGAGGCAACCAGCTGCTTAGCACAGCCTTGGCTGGAGCAGAAAGCAGTATTAGAGCTCCATTTAAATGATACCTATAAATGCTGGCAAGGGACATAGTGAGGATGAACTGTGTACTCACCATATCTCTCATTTGGGTTTAAAAAGCCAAATCCAGCTACCAACATTTGCTGAACAGAATTTGTTTCACGAATATCAGTCAACAAGACATCAGTCAAAAGTATTCATCTATAAAATAAAAAATTTCAAATTCCAAACTTTGCTCTTTTAATGAGCTCTGGTAAATTTGCTCCCTTTTACAATTCTGGGGTCAATCAATTAGCAACTGCCTAGGGGTGAAACTTAATTAAGCTCAGATAACACAACAGAGGTTTCACCTCCTTGCCCTCCCTCCATACACATCCTCATTTACACATCTGGGTAAAAGCTTCACTGCAAAGCCTGGAGAGAGCAATTGCTTCAAGCAGAGTCTCCGAGAGCACATCTGAGCTCCCAAAAAGCATTGCAAACTCTTGCATCATGCAGAGGCAAAGCAGCAAGGAAGCGAGAAGATTCACTCTGGCAAGCTGCTGCCACGGGGATAAGGTGTCACTGGGAACAACAAAAGGTGGTTTTACTGAGGAAACGTGGTGCCACGACTTATTAGTCTTTCAGCAGAAGCAGGAATCCTAGCGCTGCTCTGATGGTGCTGCTCCTGCAGCAGGAGCGAGCCAGCCATTCAGGACTAGTCTGACAAATCTGGCTCCAGCTGCTCGACTTTATTAACGACAGAAGCCCTGGAGGGGTGGGATCCAGAGGCATCACAGCGATTTTTTTCCCCTTTCCTAAGCACAAAAGACAGAAGTGGAATGTAGCTGAGGAATGCTTCGCCCTTGGAAGGGATGTAATAAATCTCCTTGGATGTGATATTTGGTTTATTTTGTGGGAGTCATTCAAAAGGAAAATGCAGATTGTGGGGCTTAGTGCTCAGCCTATGCTGGCAAAGGATCCCCGACAAAGAATGTCCATTGGCAGGGAATTTCCTGACTTTGCAAGAGAGCAAATGCCTCTTTCTCAGTTACTCTAAAAGCTGTTTTGTTATTATATAAAGGTTCTATAAAGCAGACAATGATCAGTTCTACTCCAGATTCACCAGAAGAAGGACAAGTAACCATCAGCCTTATTTGCAGGAGGAAGGGTTTGTGCTATGCTCAAGAAAGTGCTTTTTCCCCAGGACGGTCTCCTGGGCCGCAGGGGGCTGCTGGGGAGGCTGCGGCATCCCAATTGCTGGAAGCATTTAACGCCCACGCCACGCTCTGCTCCTGGGTGACTCCACCTTGGAGAGGGGTGACAGCTTCAGAGATCTCCCGAAGTCCCTGCCAGCCCTCTGGTTATTATTACTGTATGATTATTATTTAATAGCAAGAGTTGTCACCTTTGGGATAGGGACTTAAGGAGGATTCTTCCTGTACCTAAGGTCACTAGAACTAGGGATGTGTTAGCAGGCAGAGGTCAGGGAAGAAGAAAACAGAAGGGTACTGATGTGCAGATGGATTGGATTTACTGCAGCAGTATGGCAAAGAAAAAGCCCAAAGGTCACTATGGACCCACCACAGAGCAGAATGACAGCAGGCTCACAGAGAGTGGTGGGCAGGCAGGAGGGAATGGATTTATCCTGGATGCTCAGGTCTACAAGAGAAGTCCAAGAGGAAGTCATGACAGAGGCCAGATGAATGGCTATAAGCCACCTGGGAACCCTAAACCATCCTTAAAGGGGACCTGGAAGGGAAGAGAAGCAGACCCCATGGAGCCAACCATGGCTGTCTGCAGCAGTTCTACCTGAGAGAATCACCACAGTAGAAGGCAGAGGGGGTATACAAGCTGTTTTTCCGTGGTAAATACTTAATTATTACCCCTGGTGGTAAAGTTCCAGCTGTGAAAAGCCCAAAGCCCTTCCACCTGCCGGTTTGGATGGAAGTGGAGTAGCCTGAGCAGGCAGAGCTACCATTAGAGCACCAGGACACCTGGGGAAAGGTGGGAGTGTGGTCCCTACACACACTCCGTGAACCCCAGAAACTGCCCAGGCTATGAGTGGTGGCATCACTGATGGAGACCACAGTTCAGAGGGGTGAGCCATACAAGCCTTCATCTTTGCTGCTCTGCTCATCCTCCAGAAATACAATCTTGCTCACTCCGTCAGGTTACTGGAGACTCCCCTTTCTCATCTGCTTATAAGAGATTAAAAAGGATAGCAGATGTTGGCTAAGACTTTGATTTCCTACAAGAGAACGTGTTTGCAGTGCTCTGTGGAGGGATGAAGGCCTCTACAATAGATTGTACGAGTCCTTCAGGTTGTTGCCTGCCATTGTCACCTGCTGGAAATTACATGTTTTCAGTGTCTCCTGTCTTGCCAGGGAACACAAATATCTTCTGTGCTGCACCCTGTGTTTTCACATGGAGAGGAGGTGCCTGTGTGAAGCAAGTGACCTTATCAAGGAATTAGCACTCTTGGGTTATTACCAGGGCTGGACTGAGCACTTTGCTGCTGTTATCACTCCTATTGATTTTACATTTATAGAGAGCTGCAAATTTACACAGTGCTTAATAAACACAAAGTTTCCTGGACTGCAACTAGTATAGGAGAACTGGGAGACATAAAAAAAAAACCCAAAAAAAAAATAAAACACAGCATGATTAAAAAAAAAAAAAAACAATTACATGACATTTCTATGTTATTTTTTCCATTACAGTCCCAGGCTGAAGATTAGGGGATGTGTTGCCACACTCCCATACAGCACATACACATCCAGACATTGCAAGAGCAAATGGATCTAACATCTTCCCAGACAAAATGGCAATTTTGTACCATTTGTCCCACTGACATCATCCAAAGTTTTGGACAGAGGGGTCAAAATTGTGTTGGGTAAGAGTAAACCAGCAGAAGCCCTTGGGTTCTACTCCTGCTATGCCACTGAATATTTCACCCAAGTTTTCCAAAGATGCAAGTATTTTCCTCCTGCAAGAGTGGGGCCATGAGTCTCAGACTGGGATATAACATGGGACATCACTGGACTGAGGTATTTGTGAGCAGGAAAGTGATAGTTGAATTAATTCCCTCAGGGCACAGCACCATTATCATCACAAACATTTTGACTGTGGACAAATTATTTATTCATCAGCTTAAAAATTAAACCCTTTTTGCTTGTGGGTGTTAAAAAACTAGTTTTTTTCTAAAGGAACCTCTGAGAGCAGAATTAACATCCTCATCACCTCCACCATGTATCTGAAAATATCACCTTGTGTGACACTTTGAGGCAGAGAGACTCAAAAGAAGGAAAAGGAATAGCAAACAACCATGGGGACAGAGAAACTGGAAGATGCAAGGGAAAAGTAGAAGTCATGCAGCTTTGACCAAAGGGAAAGGAGCACATGCTGAATCCAGATAATCTCTGAGGAATCCAACAGGTAGGTTGAACAATTTTTAAAAAGCAGTGGTTTAGGCTCCAGATCTGAGTCATCACATACTGGTGATCAAAGGGGACTAGACAACAGTAAGTTGAAGCCCAGTGTTTGGGAAGCACTCAGGTAAGTGGAAACAAATGCCTGAAGGTGTTGTTTGAGGGAAAAAAACCCCCAAACCCAACAAAAGACCTCCCAGAACGAAAAAGGTTTCAAGCGCAGAGGTGCCATGTGGTACAGTAGAAACCCTGGCAGGAATCCTGTGAGATACACGCTCCCGCCAAGAATTTGGGTCGTCTGCTGCGAGTTCTGTCTTCAGCCCCTCCCAAGGAGTTAAAGTTCTGCCACTCTTCCCTCGCTGCTTTTGCTGCAGCCCTGGCTGTGAATCAGGCGCACCGCTCACACAGTTTACCTTGGCAGGATGTGAATGTCTATTGCGGGCTACAGGGTGTGGACAAGTGTGCCCAGGGCCTTTCTGCACAGCTTCTCCATATTCTCCAGAGGCTGGCATGGATGAATGGCCCAGCCTTGGAAAATATTATCGTCTCCCAGAGAATGCTGGTTCTGAGCTGTACCCAAAGGAAGCCAGGCAGCACTCAGGGGAAAACTTAATAAGCAGCTGGGTGAAACTCCCTGGGTTCTACAGATGGAGGGACGCAGAAACCTCTGCTTTTGAGCAGTTCACCTGAGAAAAACATTCCCTTACATCTTAGCCTTGACACTGGGCTTTCAGCCTGTTGTGTGCCTATGTGACATACACAGTGCCACCTAACAGATTTTTGGAGTGCTGGGCACTTCTGGATGTAACATATTTATTTCTCTGCCTCTTCCACAGGCTATCCCAAATACATGACCAGGTGTTAACAGCTTGACACTCTAAGGTCCCACAGCAGAATTTCCTCAAGTACTGCTTCTAGTGAGAAGGACCCACACATCCAAACGAAGTTCTGCAACCACCTTTCCAGGTATCTTCTGAACCTCTCACACAAAGGCCAAAGGTAGTCTGTCCAGTTCTATGATCCCACAGGGAATTGCATATTGTTCTAAATATGAATTTTCCCTCTACATGTGACTGCCTATCTTAGCAAAGCAATCACGAGGGCTAAGCTCTGGTGGTTCTGCTGTGCACAATGTCACCCAGAGTCCTTGCCAGTGCTCTTCACTGAACCTTTCAATTTCACTTTAAGCCACCATTGCTCCATCAGTACATCTTAATGCATCTGCCAGGCAAGAGATCATGTGATTCAATTTGGAGTTTTTCTGCATGGGCCAATAGATATCAGAGTCTGTATATGAGCATATACAAGTTATTTTCAGCTCGTCTGTAACATGCAATTCCACCCACCAGGCTTGCAGAGATATATAAATCATGGAGGTGTCTAAAATAACAGGCCCTGAGGAAACATCTGTCACCTTTTCAAGCTTGGGAGGGAGGAGGATGAAGCATTCAACTCCACAACATACTGAATTTTCTTTCAGCTCTAAGAAAGCAGAGAGCAGCAAGTCTTTCTGACACAGCCCAGATGCCCTGGCAGTTGGGTATTCTCATTGACTTCACACTGCGTTTGACCTGTGAGCGTAACACAGGCAATACTGATACACTCAGCAATTTCGATGACATTTGTGCGATCTCTCACCCTTATCATCAAAAGAAAATGATTGCTTCAATTCTCTCGTTTCTGTGGGCTTTATCCCGCCAAAGCGACTGGTGGTTGGCCCTTTGCACTCGATCTCTTAATCAAAGGAAAACAGAACTTGCTGTGTTGGAATCTACTGACAGCTGTTCTAGTCCTGAAACCCGCCACCGCCTGCGCTAGGGAAGCGTGTGGGCCAGAGCCTCGCCTATGCTACAGATACTCCCATTTTCACTGGAAAAATCAGGAAAAGCTGTGAAGTTGTTTATTTGCCCTCTCTCTCGCTCCTCCTTTCTTTTGAATTGGTCTGATCTTCTCTCTTGGACCTCAACCCCACTCACTTTTTGCTGCTCGTCCTAGTGGAGAAAACCGCAATGGAGCAGGGTAAGAAGACGGAAGCGATTTCCCCCCGGCCGCCGGGCGCCCCAGCCGCGGGGCCGCCATGAGCGCCGCCCGCCCCGCGCTCGCTGACGGGGCGCCGTGAGGGCAGCGCGCGGCCCGCCCGCGGCGGCGCCGCCCCCTGGCGGCGGGCGGGCGGCACTGCCGTGTGCTGCTGCGTCCGGGTCCGTGTCCTCGTCCTCATCCTCATCCTCGTCCTCGTCCCCGTCCCCGTCCCCATCCCCATCCTCATCCTCATCAAAATCCTCGACCGTGCTGTGTCCCTGTCCATGCCCATGTCTGTGTTAGTGTCCATGCTGTAGCTATGCTCTGGCCTGTGCCTGTGCTAGTGCCCATGCCAGGGCCGTGCCCTTATCCGTGTCTGCGCATGTGGCCTTGTTGGTGGCATGGGCCTGGCCATGCTGTGCCTGTGGCTGTGCCCATGGAATTTTGACTGTGGCCGTGGCCATGGCCATGTCCATGTCCTTGCCTGCGCCTGTGCTGTAGCCATGTCCAAGGGCCTTTTTACCCATGGCCATGCTCATTGCCCTGGCATTTTAGTCTGTCATATGTCCTTGTCCATGCTTATGCTGTGGCTGTGGGCATGACCATGGCCATGAAAAGTATCCTTGTCCATAGCCATGATGCAGCCATGACTATGCCGTGGTAGTGGCTGTGGCCATAGCTTTGTCTATGCCATGCCCATGTCCTTGTCTGTGCTTGTAATGTGGCTGTGGCCGTGGCCATGCTGTGGCTGTGGCCTTGTCTGTGCCTGTGGCCGTGCTGTGGCTGTGCCCGTGCCTATGCCGTAGCCATGGCCATGCCAGTGTCTGCACCATGTGCTCCATGAGTGCTGAGCCAAGCCTCGAGACCGAGGTTGTTTTTGTAGACAAACCTACACGGCAGACTCACTGCCCAGGCCCTAAAAGGAGAGCTGAGTATTCCCTCCTCCGATGTATTTCACCCCCCCTCCCCGCAGTTACCGGCGATTTTCCGGAAAGTTTGCGCAATCTTTCCTGTAAAACCCGCTGGTCTTTAATGTCATTTTAGTCAGAAAAAACCCTAAACAGCAAAAAACCCAAAGCGAAGCCCCGGGACGCCTGCGTGCCGCGGGTGCCCGGCCCCGGGCGCTGGTGCCGAGCCGGAGCAGGGGCGCCGGGCGGGCCCGGACAGCCGCGGCAGGCGGAGCCGCGCACACCCGGTACGGCCGCCAGAGGGCGCCGCCGCCGCGGCCACGGCGGGCCAGGGCGGGTCCAGCGTGCGCCGCCGTGCGCGCTCCCGCGGGCAGCCCGGGAACGCGCCGGGGAACGCGCCGGGAAAAGCGGCTCGGCCGTGTCGTACCTTGGGACGGGCTTCGAGCTGCAGAGCCGGCCTGAGTCAGGCCTGCCCAGCCCTGATCTCGAGCTGTCCATCCCAGCAGAGAGGGGCTGCCTCCCCTCCATCCTTAAGCACGGCCATTGGAGAGAAGTCTTCGAATGGCTGCTCTGGCTAAGCGGCCACTTCTTCAGCTCCAGCCGAAAACGTACTGGTTTCACTAAGCCGTCCAAGAGGGAAGCTTTCATTGGGGCATGCAGGCCAGAGGTGACACTAAAGCTGCTTCTTATAGGAGAGGTCATTGTGTAGGGGTTCCTGTACATCTTTGGATCGTTGTGATAGATGAGTGATAGACGAGCACCAGCCTCGTCCAAATGCCAAAACAGGTCCAAGATGTAAACATGGAGGAAGATTGTCAAGGAGGAGATAACTGAGAATGTAATTACCTGTCCAAGCTGACTATTTCCCTACTGAATAAAGCTGGCTCTGTAACTTAGAAGAGCGGTTCAAATGGTAGAGCTGGTTTTCACTGGCAGCTTGGCCTCTAAGCGAAATGCTGTGAGCAGCATGACATTTCATGCCAACTTCAAACTTACTGAGAGCCTGGGGAAAGACCCAACACTGAAGGCCCAGCAGCCACAGCTATACTGTTGGGAGTTGCTCGCTGGCAGCTGGCTCCAGTCTGTCTCCACGGCCCTGGCAGCAAGGTGACCGTGCAGTGAGAAGTGCTACTGCTCACTGTGCATCAGTATGTTGATGGTGTCATGTCATCTGTTCCCTGCAGGAGCCTGGGTTTGCAGTGCAGAAAGATAGGATAAGTAAGGAATTAATTCTTTCCACTTTTGCAGTCTTTTCACTTATGTTCTGAATTGCATCAAATATCTACCTTTTGCAAAACCACCCAGTATTTAAAACAGAATAAAAAAAAAGCTAGAAAACTAAAGTTCAGAGTTAACCCAGGTTAGCTCCCCACCCTTGTAAAAACTAGGATTTATAAAGCATTCTTAGTGCTTGGCTACAGAGAAAATCCCATATTCAAGAAGTGATCAAAGTTGTATCAGGTAGAGGATAATTAGCAGAACATGGGAAGTTGCACAGACACGAATGTTCTTGGTGACAGCAGACTGCACTGACAAACATACATTTGACAAAGTGATGTAAAATGGTAGCAGATCACCTTAATGAGAGGGATAGAAGAAGGAGCTATATAAGGGCATCCTTACAAATTCTTCACACGTGCAAGAGCTGATTGCCAGTGCCATTGCTGTGTCAGTATCTTTAATGTTTTATCTTTGATGTTGGCTCAGCACACTCTAGGACCTGCAGTTTCTGCATAGAAGTAGCTCTTTAGGCTGCCTTGGGTTGCCAAGCTGTCTCCAGGTCATGCAGAGGAAAGAACACCTATAGAAACAGAAGTGGAAATCAGTGGAAGATCTATAAAGTGATGTCAACTTATGAAAAATCTGCAAGAAACATGGTGAAATTGAACACACTGTGTAGTGCATTTGGTAAGAAACTACACAAAAGATTGTCTGTATATAAGCTGGGAAATATAAAGAATTATAAAATGCATATAAGGGCTGAGCTGTCTGCTCCAGAGACAGCATGGGCAGATCTTTCCCAGCCACAAAGCACTGCAGAGACTGCAATGAAGTGCAGCAAGTGGAGCATCAGACATGGAAGACTTCAGTCTGAAGTCCAAATTGTGGGCACTGACAATGATAGAAACAGGAAACTGCTCAGGAACAGCTTATCCTGGAACAGTTCACCAAACATCCTATTCCTTTTAACAGATACTCCATGGGCAGTTTCTCAGTTGTAGTGCATATTATTTACAGGAGGAAATACCTGGATAATTGGTAAGTTCTTCAGAAGATGGCAACAAAGTTAAAAAAATTATATACTGAACAAAGACATAGATTCCAGTGAGCTTCTAGTGACTGCAGATTTTTATTTGGTTAAAAGGTAGTCAGAACCAGAGTCCGGGGAAATTTATCCCTGGAAGGTTGGCTGGGTTTTTTGGTCTTTTTTTTAACCACAACAGTACTCAATTACTATTTCTGATACTATAATCTACTTTAATAAGCAAATTCCCTCAAACAGTAGTTGGCCCTAATATATCCCTCTTCTTTTCCCATGTCCTTGGCCACATATTGCTTGCTGTGCTAAGTGCTAAATGGCTCTTGGAAAGTGCTAAGAGGGTGTTGTGAAAGGGCTAAGCCGAGTTTCACAAACAACTGCCTGTACAGAGAAATAGTCCTGTTGATAGGTGGTACCAGGAGTACCTGGTTGAAGACCCTTGTTTTGACAAGATTTGAGAACTGAACTTCACAGTTGCCTTGAGGTAATTTAAATGAGACTTTTTTATCTTGTGGAACAAGGTTTCTTTGACCCTGACTGAAATGAAACCACTGAATGCTTTGTCAGAAATATTTGACAAGATCAGTATGTTCTGGCTAACTAGGTCAAGTTCATCCTCTCTGCTTGCTCCACCAGCAACCACCTCAGCCATCAGTCTTGGCACCTGGTAATTCTCAGAAGTGAATTTCAGAAGTGAATTTCAGAAGTGAAAAGCGGTTCCTGGAAGATGATGGAAAGGAAGGCCCTGATGTGAACTTGTCTTCTGAAGCACCAGACAAAGCCAAGAAGAATCCCAAACTATCCACACTGCAAAGAGGCACTGAATGCCAATGCTTGTTCAAACATTTCCCAGCTAATCACCATTGTCTGGCCATTGGCAAAAGTAAAAAAAAAAAAGGAATTATGTGTTTTATTTTCTCCAACAAATGGCATCATGTTGGGGGTCACCAATAAGCATTGCTCAGCATATAAACTGCAGTCTACAAGTAGAGGAGGAGATCCACCATACAAGAACCCCCTTAATGGCAAGAATGTGTCAAGAAAGGGGAGCAGATGGGGTCTTTCAAGTGAAGAAGTTTCCCTGGTGAACCATCTCAGTCTGAGGTTACAGCTTATCTTTGTAAGTGTTGGGAGATGTGGGTCTTGCCCTGTGTGCACATGAATTGGCATCACAAGACACCCCTTTGCACTGTTAGTCACTGTCACTCGGGGCATCTCTGTGACACTGGGCTGTCGCACATGGATTTACTCCAGGGAGTGCTGACATGGACTGGCTTCCAGCCCGAGTAAGCAAACACTCTGTGACTAATCGGTAAAGTTACTTATTTTAACTCTAACCCAAAAGATTTGCAAAAAACAACTCCTTCTTTAGTTAGCGATTATATTGTTTCTTTTATGGGATGCTTCAGATACTATGAATTTCTGTATAAAATAGATGTAGTATCATGAACATTGAGGGGTGCCTTGATAATCGTTTTAATTTTGTAATTAGATTTTTGCAATTACTGCAGGTTAGATGCTTGCTAATACATTTAAATCAGTCCAATGAATTGGGTTTTTATCCTAACAACACATTTTGAAAGCACATGCTTCCCTTAAGTAGCATAGCATCTGTAACTGTTTTGCTGAGCTATTTGGGTTTAGAAATGTGTTTATTATGAAAAATGCCACAGAGCCCGTTATGTCCTATGTAGTGTTTGCCATGTAAGCTATTTATAAGGCAAGCTATTTATAAGGAAAGTCATTCATAAAGAGAGTTAGTTAGATTTATTTATAAGGAAAAGCTGGGCTCATCTCATTTTATAGTTGGAGACGTTGTGGCACAGGGACAGGTGAAAAGTTTCCTCAGTGTCTTGCAGCAAGTCCAATTAGTCTCAACTCCCACTACCTGCCCATCCATCCCTCTACCTGCTCAGCCACAGTGCTCTTCGTTCCTCTCCACCCCACTCCACAGCAAACAGGATAGTTCAGTTTTCTCACATCTTTCCAGCTATGGTCTACTGCAGGGGACACAGCCTCCTCAGTAATGATGGATCTCCATGGAGCTTCTCAACTTCCCAACTTTTATGAGAATCCTATGTCTCTTGATTGATTTTTAAGACCAATATATACCTGCTAATCCCATTTCATCCAAAAGAAAAGAGATATTAGTCACTAGATTTGGGCAGTAGGGTTTGGCAAACCCATATTTGTCACTTAGCATTTGCTAGGCTTTTCTTCTGGTTGAGAAACAAGGTGAAAAACTCAGTGGGTTTCAGAATTTTTCTGCATTTTTTGTTTTATTGTTTCCTCAATGAAATTCAAAGCTCTGGTATTTGAAGAAAGTGCAGCCAGCTCTAGAAAAAATGGAAAACATGGAGGAAAATATTGTCAATTTTTTTCCCATTTAAATGACAACAGAGACTAGTAGCTACTGAAACAAAAACTGCCCACATGGATACAGGCAGACAAGCAGGGACTGCTTGCACTGACAAGGACTTAGGCACTTTATATTGCCTCCTGGAAGCCTCCCAGGATCTCCTCACCAGGATGTTT